>NC_033801.1:69255591-69379847 GCF_001876935.1 Asparagus officinalis | reverse complement strand
AGATCACACGACCACCAGCCACTGCCAGCACTGACATGCCGTTGTCCGTATCGAGATCCCATCATCCAGCAGCCCCACGCCGCCGACGTCGATCCGTTCGACGCGCCTAGGCAAGATCTCGCCTCTCCTTTTTACCGTTCAATATTTACATTCCATATGTGTAGATTAATTGCATTATAATTAACCTTGTGAGTTGTTGGTGAATGTTGTTGATTTAAATTATAGATATGTGATGAGTAATATTTTCGGAATAGTTATCATAAATTAAAAGAATTTAACTGGTAACGAAATTTATTTTAAAGAATGTTTACTTTTTTTAAAAGAATCTATTTCGAGGAAAAATAATTATTTTAGAATATTATTTTGAAATGACAAGTGAGGTGTTAAAATTAGAATTTACGAAATTTTATCGAAAAGAAATTAATTAAGGGAAATTTATAAAATAGGAAGATATTACTTTTCATGTAGAAAAGAATTAATATATATATATTACATAAATATTTTTGTTTAGTTATAATGAGAAATAATTTTAAAGAATAATTGTGGAAAAGAATATTATTTATGATAGTATGACTGATCGTCGTGGAGCGTAACATTTCATGTGTAAAACAACATCGGTTTCTAGTTTTCTTTTTATCGTATTATTATATTAGGGAATACTTAAGTACAGATAAATTGCATGAGGAGTTTGGATACTCCAGTAGAGATGAAGATTCTTATGTATGTATTCGTGCTGAAGTATTTGTTTATGCATTTCGTGTTCATTATAGTTCTCATTTCTGCTTCATAAACCTGCTAAATCATGTTTAACATGTCATACTATATTCATGATCTGTTGATGTGTTAAGAACCTTAGTAGTCTATGATTTAGTGGCTTTGTGCACTATGACCGAGACTTAGTGACATGTGTGTGTTGACTTAGAAAAGCGAGAAGAGTTGGGATAGGAAATCCTTGGTTTAGGTGATCGGATGAGATTGTTGATGTATTTTCCAGGCTCGCACCAGCGCCTTGTGTCGGTCTGGGGTAGGTCTGAGGTGCAGTGATATCGACATTATTGATTATTTTCCAGGCTCGCGCCAGCGCCTTGTGTCGGCTTGGGGTGGGTCTGAGGTGCGGTGATATCGAGATTATTGATTATTTTCCAGGCTCGCGCCAGTGCCTTGTGTTGGCCTGGGGTGGGTCTGAGGAGTAGTGATATTGTGATTGTTGATTATTTGAGATGAGTGATGGGATGGTTAGTTACATGACCTCGATTCTTGGCTAAGTATGATTCTTGTGAGATGTAGGCCGGTTGTACTTCTTTTCATACATAGATCAGGATTAATATTTAATTATCTATAATTTGAGACATATGGTATATACATGAGGGTTTCCTTGTTTGGATTATTTCGCTCGATGTACTACGTCTCATGTTGTAGATTTTTAAGTATTAATTCCATCTAGTTGTATGACCTTGTTATGGATGATTATAGGATGACTAGCTGCATGATCTTGTTACTTGGTTGATTTTTGGATTCTTCTGATTATTTGTATTCTAGTTGCATGCCTCTATCGTTATTACTATCATCACATGTTCTATTTCTATTTCGGTTATCGCATTGACCATGCATATATTATCAATACTGTTATTGTATTTGTTCCTGCCTTAGGGGATCTTGCCGTGTGTTATACACGCTGGTGTACTCCTATTCTCTAGGTGTACGTTAGATTTAGGAGATGGACAGCCTTAGTTCAGAATCGTACAAGAGCCAGAGGATTCTTAGCAGGGGTGTCTTGTAGAAGGAGTAGAAGAACCAGCTGAAGTGTAGTGATTTTCTTCCGTAGTAGTAGTTAGACATTAAAACTCTTTTACCGTACTTTTCTTAGTTGATGATGGATCTAGTATTTTTAACAGTACTTTCTTTTATGGACTATGTATTTTTAATCCTAGTTGGACCATTTTTGTAATAAGGGTATGTTTAACCCATATTTTTATGTCTGGGATGATTTATCATGGATGATATGTTTATTTTGTTGGACCCTAGAGGGGGGGGGTGATTAGGGTCACGAGGCTATAATTATGCAATAAAAATAAGACAAGCAAAACACAATATGCAAATGCAATTAAAATAGAGGAGATAGGGTTAGGAATCGTTATCCTGTGACGAGCGATATGTTAACGAGGTTCGGTCCGCTGACCTACGTCCCCGCTCCCCACTCTCGAGGAGAAATCCACTACACAACCCGGTTTGGAAGCCAGAACTTCGTCTATACAGCGATCCCCTCACGATCTCACACTGCACAATTGATCTCAACAGATCACACTCCCACACAATTGATCTACACAAGATCACGCTCTTAAAATAGTAGAAATGGTGTAAGAACCCTCTCTTTACAATGTCCCTATAGCAAAGAGAAGATAACACTGAAGCTGGGATGTGAGACACAAACAGAAAACTCAGATGAAAACAGGTTTGAAAATTTTGCTCTGTAAAAACGTTCTTAGAAAAATATCTCAAAGAACTGGGACACTGAGGAAGAAGAAGAGGTTGAGTTTAAATAGAAGAAACCAGCTGTTTAAACCCATACCCTTAATCCCTCAAAATCTGGAAACAATCGTCACTAAAATCTGTACTGAGCGGCGCTGAAAAAGTACTAATATTACCGTTAAAACAAATCGGCGGTCGACCAGACTTTTTCGCGGTCGACCGGACTTTTTCGCGGTCGACAGCGAGCCAGGTCAGAAACTTACTAAAGGTCTAGAGAGTTTCGCGATCGACCGATGCGGTCGACCGAGGGAAAATTTTAGCTCACGGTCGACCGTGGCAGTCGACCGTGAATGTTTCTTCTGCCCACTGACGAGTGAGCTCAGGTGCGGTCGACCGTGGCAGTTGACCGCAATCTGATACACTCAAAATACATGTTTTGACTCAGTTTAAAATATTTGTAAAATATTTATTTGACCTCTAAAAATTATGAAACTTTGTAAAATGTTTTTAATACTAAAAACAAACTGTTTGGAAAAGGAATTTTACAGATAGGTCCTCATACTTGTGAAAAATAGTATTTTGTGAAATACGTTCAAAACTTATGCCTCCTCCTCCTTTGGATATTATCGTTGTAGCATATATTCCATCTATCCTCCATTAATGGTACTAACGAGCTTGATAAATGAATTTACTACATTTTCACTCAATAAGCTATTAGTACCGATAATGGTGGTTGTAAAACATCATCAAAACATAAGGGCTAACAATCTCCCCCTTTTTGATGATGACAACCAACCATTATATAAAAGCAAAAATAAATATATCTTATAGATAGGTGCTTCCCCTATCTATGAGCTCCCCCTAAGTATGTGCAACAAATGAGGAGATTTCTCTCCCCCTTTGTCACTTTCAAAAAATAGGGTAAAGAGAAATGCATGCAAAAATGCAACTAAACAAGCAAGCAAATAGAACTTTCACATATTGCATAAGCCCAAACCATTTCTTATGCGACAAAAATCATCCTCTCCAAGAGGCTTAGTAAATATATCCGCTAGTTGAGATTTTACATGATCGCTTAAGAAATGATAGCGCACATCAACATGCTTGGTTCTAGAATGCAAAACCGAATTTTTGGAAATATTTATAGCACTAGTATTATCACAAAAGATTTTTATATTTTGAAAATTCAAATCATAGTCAACCAAGCTTTGTTTCATCCACAAAACTTGAGCACAACATACACCGGCGGCAATGTATTCCGCTACTGTAGTGGACAATGCAACGTAATTTTATTTCTTGGAAGCCCAAGAAACAAGTGAATTTCCTAAGAATTAGCATGTTCCACTCGTACTCTTACGATCTACCTTACATCCGGCAAAGTCGGCATCACAAAAACCATATAAATCAAAAGAGGTGCTCTTTGGATAAAATAAACCAAGATTAAAAGTTCCATTAACATACTTAATGATCCTTTTAATCGCAATTAAATGAGATGCTTTAGGAGAAGCTTGAAAACATGCACATGCACACACACTAAACATGATATCGGGTCTACTAACGGTGAGATAAAGAAGACTACCTATCATATCTCGGTATAGTTTTTGGTCCACATCATCACCACTCTCATCTGCATCAAGCTTGACACTTGTACTCATGGGAGTAGGCGCATGCTTAGAATTCTCCAAATTGAATTTCTTCACCAATTCCTTAGCATACTTGCTTTGAGAAATGAATATCCCATCCTTAGTTTGCTAGACTTGGAGCCCGAGAAAGAATGTAAGCTCTCCCATCATACTCATCTTAAAATGATCTTGCATAACTTTAGAAAATTCCTTGCACAAAGATTCATTAGTAGCACCGAAAATGATATCATCAACATATATTTGAACTAAAATGAAATCATTTTTCCTTTTTCTCACAAAAAGAGTGTTATCAATTGTTCATTTTGAAAAACCATTTTCAATAAGAAAACTAGAGAGGTGAGCATACCAAGCTCTAGGAGCTTGTTTCAACCCATATAAAGCTTTTTGAACCCGGTAAACATGATTTGAAAAAGCATGATCTATAAAACCGGGGGGTTGCTCAACATATACTTCCTCATCTATAAAACCATCTAAAAATGAACTTTTAACATCCATTTGAAACAATTTGAAATTTTAAAGCTAGCAAATGCCAAAAACATCCTAATAGATTCCAACCTTGCAATCGGTGCAAATGTTTCATCATAGTCTATGCCCTCCTCTTGATTGTATCCTTGGCCAACCAAACGAGCTTTATTTCTAGTAACAATGTCATGTTCATCAAGTTTGTTTCTAAAAACCCATTTTGTTCCAATTACACTAGCATTGTTAGGTCTAGGAACTAGTTTCCAAACATCATTTCTTTTAAAATTGTTTAGTTCCTCATGCATAGCTAAAACCCAAAATTCATCATTTAAAGCATCATTAATCTTTTTAGGCTCTAGTTGAGATAAGAAAGCAATATTACCACACTCACTCAAAGCTTTTGAGTGAGTAACAACTCATTGTGAAGGGCTTCCAATTATTTGTTCCTTTGGATGATTTGATGCGAATTTCCAAGCTTTAGGAAGTTCAACTTGTTCATGAGCATTGGATCTATCCACATCCTTTTGTGCTTCTATAGAGGGTGTATTATTGATTTGTAAAAGGTCGAATCCTCCCTCAACATCATCATCATCATCTTTTCTAGGTAAAACAACTTGAGAACCAACATTAGTCTCATCAAAAATAATGTTTATAGATTCTTCAACAACTAGAGTTCGTTTGTTGAAGACCCTATAAGCCTTACTTCGAGGTGCATAACCTAAGAAAATACCAACATCAATTTTGGAATCAAATTTGTCATGATGATCTTTTGTATTTAAAATAAAATATTTGTAACCAAAGATACGAAAATAACCAATAAAAGGAGTTTTTCCATAAAATAGTTCATATGGAGTTTTCTTAAGCTTTGGTCTAATTAAAACACGATTTAAAACATGGCAAGACGTATTGACGGCTTCCGCCCAAAAATATTTTGGCAAATCAAAAGAATTTAGCATAGTGCGTGTCATCTCTTGTATGGTGCGATTTTTTCGTTCAACAACACCATTTTGTTGTGGTGTTCTAGGAGCGGAGAACATGTGAGTTATACCATGATGAGCACAAAATTTATAGAAAAAATCATTTTGAAATTCACCTCCATGATCACTTCTTATTTTAACAACTTTCAAATCTTTTTCATTTTTAATCCTTTTGACATGATTAGAAAATTCTTCAAAACAATCACTTTTATTTGCAAGAAATATTGTCCATGTAAAACGAGAAAAATCATCAATAATCACAAATACATAGTGTTTGCCTCCAAGAGAAGTAACACGCATAGGACCAAATAAATCGAGATGAAGTAATTGCAAAGCTTTAGAAGTCGATACCTCATTGATGGATTTGAAGGAAGATTTTGTTTGTTTACCTTTGGCACAATCTTCACATGTGGTATCTTTGATGAAGTGCAAGTTAGGTAACCCTTTTACAAGATTTCTCTTAGACAATTTTGATATCAAATCCATGTTTGCATGTCCAAGCCTCTTATGCCAAATCCAAGGGTTTTCATCAATAGCCGCAAGGCACTTCACATCTTGATTCACTAATTCATTCATCTCAAAAATGTACACATTAGATTTGCGATTAGCAACAAAATAGTTTTTCCATTCATACTAATAATGCATTTGTCCGGTTTAAAAGAAATATCAAAACCTTTATCACTCATTTGGCTAATGATAAGAATAATATGATTCAAACCATTAACCAAATAAATATCTTCAATAACGGGTGAAGGTTTCTTACCAATAGAACCAATACCAATAATTTTACCTTTCTCACCACCACCGAAGGAGACGCTACCTCCTTCAATCCTTGATAAGGTTGCAAATAACTCTTTGTTGACCGTCATATGATGAGAGCAACCACTATCAAGGTACCACATCTCTTTACGTCGTTGCCGTGATGTCCCCTACAAGAGAGGAAGGTGTAGTAATTTTAGGTACCCAAATCTTAGGTCCTTGGTGGTTAGTGAACTTGGTACCTTTGGGTACCCATGTTAATCCATAAAATTCATAATTATCTTTAATTCTACAATGTGTAGAAATATGACCATGTTTCATGCAATATGTGCACACAAAATTTCTTTTGTATGTATGAGTATGAGAGCCATGAAACCTATTTCTACTATGGTGATGATGATTAGCATAAGCATGAGTAGGTCTAATCCTACCATTCTCAATTTCTAGTCTTTCAATCTTGGATCTTAATTGCTTATTCTCGAAATCGAGATCTCCTAGCAATTCATCTTTTAGAGCAAGAGAGGTTTCTAGTTGTTCTAGTTTCACATCATAAGAAGCATGCAACTTTTTAAAAGAAGAGAATTCTTTAGACATTCTTTTAAATTCAATGTTCAATTCTTCTAGAGCCGTAGCTAGATCACATTCCATGTAAAAGGATTCACTCTCGGTGTCGAATATTACCTCATGTTCAAGGGCCATGAAACAAACGTTGGGATCATGAAGAGCAAGTTTAGCTCCTTCTTCATTACTATCCGAATCACTTGGTTCGGATTCCTCCCATCCGACATACATAGCCTTCTTCTTCTTGTATTTCATGTACTTCTCCTTGAGCCTTGGGCAATCCTTAGCGATATGGCCCGGTTCATTGCATTCAAAGCATTTTACTACACGAGAAGGAAATTTGTTGTTAGATCGTGAGTTAAATTTCTTGTTTATTTTTATGAGTCTAGAAATTCTTCTAGAGAGATGAGCCACTTCTCTAGAAAAATCAACTTCACTATCCGATGACGAAGAGGAGTTATCTCTAGCTCCTTTGAGAGCTATGGTCTTCAATTTTAGTGATGGCTCTTCAACATCTCGTGAGGGCACTTCCTCCTTCTCCTTTCCCTTGAGCTTCTTCTCATGAACCTTGAGCTTGCCGATGAGGCCATCGAGAGGTAGAGTGGTAAGGCCATGAGCTTCTTCTATCGCCGTCGCCTTGGGTTCCCACATCGGAGTCAATGAACGGAGAATCTTATAGTTTGTCTCTTGAATAGTCAATTTCTTGTCAAGACCATGCAATTCATTGATAATGTTAGTGAAGCGAGAAAACATAGCATCAATTGATTCATTAGGATGTCAAGGTCAATGCAACGAAGGTAAATCCTCATCCTAGCCTTCCAATAAGCAAAGTTGCTACCGATGAAGAGTGGTGGTCTAGTATATGCATATGCACATTCATTGAAGCCTCCATAAGATCTTTTCTCTAAGGTGATTAAACCAAAAACTAATATAGAGACCAAGCTCTGATACCAATTGTTGGACCCTAGAGGGGGGTGATTAGGGTCACGAGGCTATAATTATGCAATAAAAATAAGACAAGCAAAACACAATATGCAAATGCAATCAAAATAGAGGAGATATGGTTAGGAATCGTTATCCTGTGACGCGCGATATGTTAACGAGGTTCGGTCCACTGACCTACGTCCCCGCTCCCCACTCTCGAGGAGAAATCTACTACACAACCCGGTTTGGAAGCCGGAACTTCGTCTACACAGCGATCCCCTCACGATCTCACACTACACAATTGATCTTAACAGATCACACTCCCACAAAATTGATCTACACAAGATCATGCTCTCAAAATAGTAGAAATGGTGTAAGAACCCTCTCTTTACAATGTCCCTATGGCAAAGAGAAGATAACACTGAAGCTGGGATGTGAGACACAAACAGAAAACTCAGATGAAAACAGGTTTGAAAATTTTGCTCTGTAAAAACGTTCTCTAAAAAATATCTCAAAGAGATGGGACACCGAGGAAGAAGAAGAGGTTGAGTTTAAATAGAAGAAACCAGCTGTTTAAACCCATACCCTTAATCCCCCAAAATCTGGAAACAATCGTCGCTAAAATCTGTACTGAGCGGCGCTAAAAAAGTACTAATATTACCGTTAAAACAAATCGGCGGTCGACCGGACTTTTTCGGAAACTTTGTAAAATGTTTTTAATACTAAAAACAAACTGTTTGGAAAAAGAATTTTGCAAATAGGTCCTCATACTTGTGAAAAATAGTATTTTGTGAAATACGATCAAAACTATAAGTATGAAAACGTGTGTGTTGATATCCCAATAGCTTCAGATGAAATCTAAGCTATTTGCCTACATTTTAGCACTAGAGAGAAAAAGAAACCTAGCTAATATCCTCACGAGAATATAATCCTTGAGTCTTGATATCGCTAGAGTTTGGATGAAGCTTCTAATTTGAATTTGGTGTTCTTGAAATAACGTTGCTTCATCACTATGCCTCCTCCTCCTTTGGATATCATCGTTGTAGCGCATATTCCATCCAATCCTCCATTTTCACTATGCTTCTAATATGAATTCACTACATTTTCACTACATTCATCACTATGCTTCTAATATGAATTCACTACATTTTCACTCAATAAGCCATTAGTACCGATAATGGTGGTTTTAAAACATCATCAAAACAAAAGGGCTAACATATTTCTTATTCTGGATTGTCTTTATATTCTTGCTATTGAGATCGGGGACCTGTGATTGAGATTTATATATTTGACGTTTAGCGTATTAGATTGAGAAGAAGAGAAAAGAAAAAGAAAAAAATGATAGCGCATATTTTTTCTCAATCTAATACATCGCGGGCTTATACACGTTCCGATTCTCGGGTATTTTAGGAAGTGGGGCGTTACATGACGCGCAAAGCCATTAGGTCATGAATTACTAATGGTTCTCAATCAAAACAAGGAAAGAAGTGCAATTGATCATGTGCAATAATATTATGATATATCGGATAATTAAGAATCATAAATCATGAACGATAATTATGATCAATAACTATATATGTGAACAGTAGCAGTAACCATATCTAATATTTATTTTTTTTAAACTTATAACCATGATTGTATATGAGGCGTGTGATAAAAATACAAACTGATAATACTTGTGAAATGTGTGAAACTATTATATTGTGTGTGATAAGGACAACTACAATATATCATCCGAAATCTAAAACTAAATTTAGTAGAAATCATAAACTCTCTTGCATAATATCATATAGTGACATATCACAGTGAAAATAAACTCAAAAGAGGTGAGATCTTACCTCCAAGGACAAGGGAGGTGACGACGACAAGCGGGCTGTGCGTAGCGACGACGGTGCGGATCTGATCTCAGGCGTCGGTGGAGATGGTGACGGCATGGCTGCGGTGTTGAGCGGACTTGCCGTCAGTGGTCGGCTACTGCAGGGGTGTCGTGGGGCTGTTGGTGTGCGGTGGCTGAGTCGGGGGAGACAACGGGTGTTGGAGCGGCAGCAAGGGTGTGACAGAGGAGGAGCTTAGGCTGACAGAGGCTTGGAGTTGGGAAGGAGCTCGGTAACGGAGGCATGGCTGGCGTGGCGGCTAAGGGAGGCAACAGTCATTGAGGGGCAATGCTTGTGGTGTCGTCGGTGAGGTGGTTGTAGGATCGACAGTGGCGGAGCTGGAGAGGGCAGCAGTGTTGGACGAGTTGGTGGTGGTGATGAGTCATCGGTGGTGAGCGAGGCTCAGGTCATCGCTGATGGGCGGTTTGTAGGTGAGGCAAAGGAGGGGTAAGCAGGCTTGGGTGGGGGAGGAGAGCTCAGGGCGGTGCCATTGGCTGGATTCGCGGGTTGCGGGGGCGCGGATCTGAGAACGAGAGGGAGAAGAGAGAGAATGAGAAGAGAGAGAGGGGGGAAAGGTTCTTTGGCGACATGAAAAGAGAGGAGGGGAAGAGAGAAGAAGAAGAAAAAAGAAGAGGCGGCTGCGGGTATTCACGTGAAAAAAATAAGAGGAAACAATAAATACATATATAGGGTTAGGGTTTTGGGTTTAAACGTATTAAATATAATTAATAATTTAATTAAGTATAAAAATGAATAATTAGGGAAATTTATTTACAAATAATATGTAATAATAATAATAACATAACAAATATGAATTCAAAAGTTTTCACTGCATCAAGTTAATTTATAATTATCAAAATCATTTAAATTAATATAAAATTAGATTTTAAATCATAGAAAATTCTAGAAAATTAAGAAAATACAAATACTCTTTTAAAAATAGTAATTGAATAATTTGAATACTAGAAAAATTATTTTAACTAGTATCAAAAATTTATGGTCGTTACAGTATCCATATACGAAGAAGCGCCTGTAGCCTGCAGTTCCCCCAACTCTCGGAATTCGTGCTCTAACATGACTAAATCCATAGTGAGAAGATTAGCCAAATCCAGGTATCCTTCCTCCTTGATCATCGTTACTTGACGATCAAGAGACCGCCTGAACTAATCAAAAGAAAATCCTTGGTGAAGGATCTTATTGATCATTTCGCTCACAAAAGAAACGAAATGACCGAGGTCCACACAGAATATCTCTTTGCTTAGATCAGTATCAAACAACAAGGCCATGACGAGCTCATATGGAGACGTTGGGAGCTCTACAAGAAAAGAAGAGGAGAATAAGAAATCCTAAAATATTGACTAAAACCTCAAGGCAAGTCATGAAGCAGAAATTACTAACGCCAGCGGAAGTCCCTACAGCTTGAGACCCGGTGATTGGCCCATCCGACCCAACCTCGTGAATCCACAGAATTGTGGTACATATAACAGTCGTTGGTGTACCGGCTCTTCCAGTTAGTCTCGTGGCTGGAGCACCAGTGCTGGTCTTTATAATGTTAGTGGCTTTTGTAACCATCAGATCTAAAGGTACAATAGCCTTAAGCTGAGAAGTAGGCGGCCAAGCTGCAGCCATGTCCCTCTCTAATCATGAAAAGCTAGAGCCCTCATGCTAGCTAGGAGCACCGGTGATTATAGCTGTACCAGCTCCAATGACTGGTTTGACAATCAAGACTCCCATGTGATTAAGCAAGAATTGACCAATGAATAGTTATAAAGTTATAATAAAATTCGTACTTTAAGATGAACCAGCCTCCGTGTGTGGTCCTACAACCTTGTGATGGGTTTGCTTTGATAACATATCGTCAAGCAGCCTATCATCAGCCTTGGTAGAGCTTGGAGTCGGATCGAACGTACGTCCACTTGACTCCTCGATGTCAGCATCATGAAGGGTTTCATCCTCAGATGAACCCTACATAATGATATCTACATAAAATAGAAGTTAGGCAGAAGAAGAAAAGGTCAGAATTAACAATGAGTGAAGATCAGACTTACCTTCTATGGATGTAGTAGTTTCCTCGATTTTAATACTTGGGCCTGCTTCGTTCAATTTCTCTAGAAGAGCATGAAGTGCAGAAACGATTAGGGGAGGCACGAATTCTAAATCGCTCAATTCCCGTAATTGCCACTTGAATGGTGTATTACCAGTGTTAGGTATACCTGGGCTTAAGATTCTCGTAAAAGGATCAAGCTCACCGATAACAGCACCCTCGCAAGCCTCGACACGTGTAGGTTCTTCAGCAATAGCCTCACGCATTTGCTGCACGAAGCCCGGGCCTTTGAAGTGAGCAATGTCAAGAAAGAGAGAGTCGTACTGGCATACACTTTCTTCGTGACCTCCTGAGAACACAGAATATGATTAGGTCTGAAGAATTCACAAGTAAAATGATCAAAGTTTATGCAAAGGTGAAGTGTTACCTTCTCCGTCGGTAGGTGCGTTACCGAATGACTCCATCTCAAAAGTGCGCGGATCGATATATGACTTGTGCACTGTTTTCTTCCGCTTCGGGGATCGAGCCTCCTTGCGAATAGCAGGTCTTTCCTACCCAAACTTGGCATGTGACTCGACCCATGAAGAAGTCTCAATAGCAGATCGAGATCTCGTGCGAAGGAAAGGATGAGGCTCTTCTTCTTCAACCGCTTCACCTAGAAGAACAATTGTTATTTTGTTAGGACATGTAAATAAGACCTCCTGCCTCGACTTCTTTGGAGTCATCGGGGGCTTAAACAAAGCAAATGGATGAGTCTAGGCAGATAATCACCAGGCTCATAAGTGATCCTGATGAAAAGAAGGAGTCTGACACACCTGTCTTGATGGCCTCCTCATCACTGTCAGTCCTCATGTCTCCAACATCGCCGACACCTTCATCTAAGGTCTCCTCTTTGTCATTAGTAGGAAGGATCTCCTCTTCATCCTCCACTATCTGTTTGCCCTTACCAGAAGACTCGACAAACTTCTTACCCATGGTGGCAACCCGAACTTCTTCTTCTACCTCCAGCTCCGTAATATGCTTCAGCTTCGCAGGCTCGTTGGCAGCGATGAGACACTTGCAGCAAAGAAAGGTAAGCTATGATTCACGGCTTGCCATGGGGAGATTAAAGGTGGTGCATGTGCAACCAGCCACGCTCCAAAGCCACGCTCAGACACCATCTATAAAACCGCCCTTAGTCCTCAGCTCTCGACTCAGATTCCCAACGTACAGTTGGTCGTAACCAAACTGACGAGCGAATCAACATAGGATGTAAGGCTCTATGTGACAGCACTCCTTCACACGAAGGATGAGATATCCAGGCCGAATGTTCATAAACCACCAAAAACAACCCACGTCAAGGATAGTATGTCCCGTCCCTAGCCTCTCTTCATCAATCAGCAGATCATTATAATGGTTAGAGAAGCTAGGGAAGCATTTGAAGAACTCCTAGCATTTGTGGATGTGAAGCTCTCGCCTCGCCTCAAGGAATTGTTTCGCTCCCCATTTGCTATTTTCTAATAGCTGCAGGAGGGGAATAAAGGGATATGCAATGCTCGGCGCTGACATTAAATCAGGGTGATAAAGGACGAGCCACGCCATCAGATAAGTATACAGGAGCTCGACCTTGACAGGGGGAATCTCGATCGATGGCTTACTCCCCACATGTGTGAAGCCAGAAACTAAGTATCAAAGCCCGCTGTGTATATCGACGACCATCGTCAGAACTAAGGAAAGGTCCTTCCCATAAGCAAGCTAGACTGCGGGGAAGAGAACCCCTATCTGTAAGGTGTAGGAGAATTGATATGGTATGACGCACTTCTTCAGCTAAATGGCGATATATCCTGCAAGAATAGTCATAGGCCGATTCTACTTCTGTGCATGCCATAGGAACGTCCAAAATTTAGTTCCCGCTGGAAACTTACCCTCGGCAGTAGGAATAGTATATGATTGGGCACTAATCTTCTAAATCAGGTTATTGATTTCTGAGGGAGTCAAAGGATCTAACTCACAGACCACCTCACCAGAATCATCATCTACATGCTTGAACAAGTAGTCAGAGAATTGCTTCAAGCTTAGCTGTGGGGATTTCTTCTTCACTAGGACACCTACGCCAGCTAAAGCCGTCTAATAATGACACGTAAAATTCCACAACATGTCGTAAATGTCGGGAAAGATTTTCTTCAACTGATTCAACTGTCGGCCAGGAGGAAAGTACTCTTAATATGGATGATCGCCTATCGAAAGTCTAGAAACCTTCTGCATCTCATGAAGAGACAACCCTAACTCTCCGTGGTGAGTCAAAAAGGTGTTGGTGTCGGGGTTATAAATCTCCAATGAAGCTAGGAAATGGTGTGAGCTAATCTGCAATCCGTACATGCTGGTGCGTATCGGGGTATATAGTCCACTATTCCTTAATTCCTTGCCCCAGCGTCTAAGAACATAACTCGTCATACAGGTCCACCACTTCTTCACCGATGAGTGCACCTAACCATAGTATAGGGAATTTTCTCCCTAGTCTGGCAAGCTAATTCCTCGCCACATCGACAATTATTGGCAACTCATTTAGTGGTGCTACATCTTGTCCCAGAAGACCAGGATGGAGTCCACGAATAAAATTTCTATCACTAGAACCCAGGGACTTCTGATGAGTAATGAACCCATAATGGACTCACTCATGATCATTAGTCAGATGCCAAGACATTACCTGCTTCACGCCCTGCATCCTTAAACATGCAAATGTGTATTGGTGAGGGATCAGGGGAAGATATAGCAAACTCATGTCGTCTTTGTTCAACCAATGTTCGTCCTTAAGGGTCAACATGGCCGAGTCTTCAACATGAATGCCAAACATGTAATCATGCTTCGTCAAAGCTTGAGTGGAGCTTGGATCCTTAGTAAGCGGGGTGTTGGTAATCAGTCGTCGTCGTGTACGACGATCTCCATCTTGCACAAACTGAGGAACTTCCTCGAGCCTATATGGATTAAATTGAGAAGCAATGACAACGATCAGTGTATCATCAGCAAAAGTATAAGTCTCGCTGCTACCACCACTTACCGCATGAAGCGAGAACACATTTGAAGGGAATTCAACTGAAACAAATAACACGCGGTAAGAGAAATATTTCTAAGGCAATACAAGGAGTTGAACTCATCTTACGAATCCTCGAGATAGAGTCACTACCTTGTAAATTGGCGAGATAATTTCAACTATTTCACACACAAGGGACAACATACATTATCGTGTAAAATAACATGACGATATACCCAACCCTACAGAGTGCAATATAGCATGTAATTGCCCCTTTTACCTTAAGACGTGTTTTAATGAGACAAAAACACATCTTTCAAATGTTAACCCCCCAAAAAAGAGGATATCAGCTCTTCCCGAATGCCTCACAAGGGAGACAAGAGGATGCAATATTTAGAATATTAATTTCAAATTTACGAAAGCGGTAAAGCTCACCCTTGAATGATGAAGCTACGGGAGCTACCCTCTCAACATGTTGAGAAGCCGATCAACTCCTATGAATACATGATCACCTCGGAGACATTGCTAACCTGCGGTAAAAATCGACAGGTCAGGTAAAATTTCAAATGCGAGATATTGAATCAATTCAGGAGCCCGAAATAAAAATGGAAGTTATGAACTTTAGTTGAAATCCTACAAATAAAATAGGATTTTTTGGTTAAAGTCTAATTAGACCTATGGGTTGCATACATGTAAGAGACGGGTTTAATTCTAATCCAAAACCCCTCACAATCAATTTTGGCTAGAATACCCCAAAAACCCAAAGCTCAATTTCGGCCATGATTGAGGAGAAAATCATCACCCTCAAGCTCAAAATTTTGGCCATCAACCCCATCACCCTCAAGCTCAAAATTTTGTCCATCAAACCCATCATCCTCATGTCAAAATTTTGGCCATGAACCAAAATCTCCCAAGTTCAAATTTCGGTAAAAAATCCATCATCACCATGTCTAAAATTTGGCCATGGCTTCAAGCCCAAAATTTCGGCCACCATATTCCCTTCAAAAGACCAAAATTTCGGCCACTAAATTCCCTCCAAAATTCAAATTCAAGTCATGAGACCAAAGCTTTAATCTTTGCATACAAGCTCATGAACTCTTGAATCAAACCCTTGAATTCTTGAATGAAACTCATGAACTCTTGAATCAAACCCATGAATTCTTTAATGAAACTCATGAACTCTTGAATCAAACCCATGAATTCTTGAATGAAAATCATGAACTCTTGAATCAAACCCATGAATTCTTGAATGAAACTCATGAACTCTTGAATCAAAATCCAATACACAACATAGAGGCTATAGAAAAGAGCTTACCTAAGAGGAGCTTGAACCCAAGAAGAAGCTTAAACTCAAGAGGCTTCAACCCAATCCCAAGAACCCAACTCAATGAGCTAGAATCCAACAAACCCAAACCCTAGACCTTGGAGACGGAGACTTGGCTGAATTTTTGAGGGTTTTAAGGGGTTTAAAGGGGATGAATATGAGTGGGTTTAGAACTCTTAAAGAGGAGAAAGTATGGGTTGGGAGGAGATTGAGAAAGAAGAATGTTTGAGGAGGAAGAAAACCCATATTTTGGTTTTGGACTTTTGAAAAGCCCCCAAAAACCGACTCCCCCTCTCTCTCTCCCTCACATGTGCGAAACACATGTAGTGTTTCGCACATGAGCGAAACACTCACAAGTTTTTCACACATGTGTGAGACACTCACAAGTGTTTCACACATATGCGAGACACTCACATGTGTTTCGCACTCAGGGAGGGCTCCGGGTGTTTATGCAGTGTACTTTCATTTATTTTCGACTATTTTTACCTGTTTAGATGTATTTGAGGCCTGTATTTACACTCCGATGAGTATATGAGTATAAACTGTGTAGACTCCAGTTAATGTATGAGTCTAAACTATGTTCCTGATGGTCAACGCGTGACAAATGAAGGTCAACACTGGTCAACGCATTACAACGTATTAAGGATGTTAGACCCTAGAGGGGGGTGATTAGGGTCTTATGCTAATCTAATCTAATTTTATGCCAATAAAAACTAATTAATAAGTTATCCTAGCAAGTATGAAATACATCAAGATATATGAGCTAGGATAAGCAATATGAACAATGAGATATATCCTAGCAATGAGATATACTATGAGATATATGCAAGGATATACAAATTAACACAATGGTGAAATAAACAAACTACAAAAGTGATAGTGCAAAATAAACAATGCAAACACACAATATGATCACGGAGTTCGGACCTTCCATCCTACGTCTCCGCTCCCCACTCCTGGGGAGAAATCCACTATCACAACCAGGTTTTCTATGTTTACCTGAATAACGTTTACACCTCACACTCGGTTTTCTAGCTAATCGAAAACTTTACAATCACCACTCTTGCAATCCCACTCTACACCCTCTCAAGTGTTGAACTAGACGTGTCTCCCTCAAGTGCTTGGTTACAACCTCTCCCTAGGTTCGTCAACCGACGCCACTCCTCTTGGGACGATCCCCGACTCTCGCCACACACTTCTCTCGGTGTACAAGTGTATTACAAAATGATTCTCACAATTAGGCTCAATACAATAAATGTTTGTTCTCTACTATGGATGAGAACATAATGAAAACTCACCCCAAATGCAAATACAATAAGCTCAAGTGGGTGTGTGTAACAATGAGATAAAATCAAATCTAACTCAAATAGCAAACTAGCAATAATAAGAATATGAAAATCAATAATAAAATTGCTAGAGAAAAGAGTTAGAAAACTTCTTAATAATTCAAGAGGTAGAGGGAGAATAGTTGGAAGCTCAAACTTTAATAGATGATCTCCTCAAGCTCTTGTGGAATTGATTCACAAAACCGAAACACTCAAATGGTTAAAAGCTTCTGAAAACAAACTTAAACAGAACCTTAAAACCTTGTTTAAACCTTTCTTAAACTTGTTTAAAACTACTTGGATTACCATAAGAACTGAGGTATAAGGGAGTATTTATATGAAACCCCAAAGCCAAGAGAAAACCAAGAAAAGACCAAAAAACCAACTCAGCAACGGCTCTGGAAACTAGCCGTTAGAAAGCAATCATTAGTTCGGCGGTCGACCGCGGAGATCGACCGCGAGCAACAAAAAAATAACACTATGGCTCTGGACATGCGACGGTCGACCGCGACGGTCGACCGTAAAAGTCTCTGGACTACTTACGATTGACCGCTGAGTTTCTGAACTCATGGCGGTCGACCGTGGCGGTCGACCGCGAACTGATACATGCTAAAACAGGTTTTGAAAGGTGAAATGCTGATTTTAAAACCCTATTTAAAAATAACAAATAAATTCCAAAAAATATAAAACATTGGGGAATGATTCCAAAAAGGACTTCCGAAATAAAAAATATCATCATTTTACAAAATAGGCCAAAACATGAAAATGTAAACATGTGAACTTTAACATTTTGGCTAAACCATGTTTTGAAACTTTGCACAATGATTATGTAGACTTAATAAAATATGTATATGATTATTGTTAAGTCCAAAAACTAAGAATACAATATTTTTACAAATACAATAGAAAATGAAACATATAAGTATGTATATGAAAATATATTTGTTTCATATCTAAGTAGTTAAACCAAATCACAATAATAAATATGAAATATTTAATTTCATATTTGTAAACATGAAAACAAAAAACCATGCATATATATATATAACTATATATATACATAGAAACCAAATACGTGTGTGTATATGATATTGAGCTTAAGGTACTTAACACACATAATATAAAACCTAAACTAGATTTCCCAATCTGATCTTGATCTTCAATAAGCTTGACTTGGTACACTATGCGGATGAAGCTTGAACTTGGTCTTTAACTTTGAATTGCGTAGGCTTCTCTCCACAATTCCGCTAACCTCCATTTGATATCGTCGTTGAAGCGCTATTCCATCCATCCTCCAATTCGTTATTTGTCTAGAATAAATACGAAAACACAAACACTAGACAAACAACATTAGAAGTAAATTGTTTGTTAAACATCATCAAAACAAGAAGGCCAACAAAGGAGAGGTCTAGGCATGTTCTTCGGCATAAAGAGAAGGAATTCGATAGATCTACAACTTTTTTCCATCTTCCCTTGGGATAAATGTTGTTTTGATCTCGAGAAGGGTATTTATCTCGTATTATTAAGATATTTACTTTTGTTCTTATGTCTAAAATAAAATAAGAATAGCGAGCCTTTGTTACGATCAATACAGATCTGATTTTTGGTGGTTCACGGACTAATGCGTCCCCAGCACAAACAATGATTCCACGCAAGTCGCGACCGATAAACGATCCTACCTGTGTTTCTCGGAGATCCCATTTGTTTATTTTCATTCGTGTAAGAAAAGTCTTATAAAAAGGCTCATTCTTTCGAATCTTGTAAATCGATAAACGATTGTAATGGATTCCGTAATAAAAAAGATTTTCGACGTAAACAGGTCTACCACCATGGCTAGAACAAGTCGTCGCTATACATCGCACACCTTGAGTATGGGCTCTGGCTACCACTCCATCCTTTCATTAGGGATGTGTGTGTCGCTCTGGAGGTACCTCCACCTCTCAGTTCCACCTCAACGTGATTAGTGTGTTGGTGGGCTTTATGGTGATTTGCTACAGGCTTGGTGTTCCGCCGAGCATGTGCCTATTTTGGAACCTGGTCAGTGTCAAGTCGATGATGAAGGACCTCCATTACTTCCTCCAATACACTGAGAGTTGTAAGTTGGTATTGGACACTCCAGAGTCAAATAGAGACTGGAAGGATCGGTTTTTATGGGTCTTCGGGGCCGACGACGTCTTGTCCTTCCCCAACTGGCCTGAAATTAATAAGGACGTGCTGAACTTACTGCTGAGGAGAGGCGATAGCTAGAGAAGGTCTTCTCTTATGTCGGGTCTCGGGTGAGAGGAAATCTCTTTGAGGCGGCATCTCTCGGGGTAGCGAGCATATCGATGGCCCCCCGTATTGAAGCCGACAAAGCTAGGGCGCCGACAAAGTGAGGGCGAGCCTGTTGGCCCTCCCCTTAGTAAAAATCCTAAGAGGAATACAATGGGGGAAGAGTCAGGCTTGGCCCTGAGGCCCTAAGAGAGGTTGATGGGTAATCTAGACCTCGAGGAGGTGGGCGGCTTGAGGTCACGAGTGGCCGAGATCGCTGCCTAGTTGATGGGGCAGAGGGTTTAGGCCAAGAAGAATAAGCCACTCGTGAAGAAAAGGAGGCTAGATTCTGTCCAAGGGCCTAGTGGGCCGACTGAGCAGGTCTGGGTTGACTCAGTCAAAAAGCAGTAGCCGACCATCCTAGCTTGTCGGCAGGATGAGGTCATCTTAACCGATGATGCTTCCCACACTAGGCCAACAGGGGTGACCTAAGCGGTCGCGGCTGCCAAAGTTGGGGCTCTTGTTGAGGAGCTAGCTTTCCTGAGCCCTGGGCCCAAACATCTAGCAGGCCAAGCAAGGAGCCTGCTGGAACTTAAAATACCCTAAAGGGGGGGGGGGTGAATAGGGTATATGCTAATCTAATCCGTTATTAATGCTAATTTAAAATTTATTAACAATTATATCCTTAAAAGTATGATATTCATCAAGTTATGAGCAATGATATGTAAGTAAACAAGGGCGAAATAAACATGAACACAAGATGCAAATGAGAAAGTGCGCAAATAACAATTACAAACACACAATGTGATCACGGAGTTCGGTCACCATCGACCTATGTTTCCGCTCCTTACTCATGAGGAGAATCTCCACTATCACAACTGGTTTTCAACGTTCAGTAAAAACATTTACAAGCTACACAATCAGTTTTCTAACTTACCGAAAACTTTTACAACTCATACAATTGTAATCACACAATACACCCTCTAAGTGTTAGCCTAGCCCGTGTTACCTTCCTCAAGTGCTCGGATTTACCACGTCTCCCTAGCTTTACTATCAATGCCACTCCTTTTGGAATTGACCCCGTCTCTCGGTGTACTTATGTATTACAATGTGTTCTCACAAATTAAGCATAAGTATAAGGGTTTGTTCTCTATAATGGATGAAAACTCAATGTAAGCTCACTCTCAATGTTACACTCACCACAACCCAAATTATACTTAATGTGATAATATTAAAGCTCAAGGGATGTGTGTGTAAACAATGAGAAAAATAAAATGCATACTCAATATAAAAACTAGCTTAATAATATTTGATAATCAACAAATAAATATATAAAGCCAGAATTGAGTTAGCAAAAACTTCTCTGCAACAAGAGTAATGGAGATGAGAAATTAAAGCACAAGCAAGAATAAATAATCTCCTCTTCCTCTTGTGAAAACAACGTCATAAAACAAAATTGAAAACCAAACTTAAACACGCTTAAAACCTTTGTAAACTTGTTTAAAACTTTTCTTAAGTAAGTTCAGAAGTTGTAAACTAAGATTATTTAGTCCATAAATCAACAACACAATATTTTATGAAAACTATGCATATTTTGCAATATTTCAAAACAATAAACATGATTTCAAATCTTGATCTCAATGAAATCATATCAAGTACATATAAATATGAAACGAATATGAGTGTATACAATTTATATTCATTTGTTTCATATTTATGTGGCTAAACATATTATTTTTTAAAAAACAAAAATGATAAATATGAAACGTGTATGTATGTATATAAACAAGTATATTTATTTTTTATTTATTTAAACTTGAAAGCTATAAAACCAAAATGTGTATGTGTGTAATATTTTAGCTTTAAGAATTAACACACGAAGTATAAATTCCTAAACTAATGTACCCAAGTTATTGATCTTAAATAAAGCTCGTCTTAGTTGCGGATGAAGCTTGATCTTGAATTTGACTTTGAATTGCAAATGACTTCATTCCGATATCCGCTAACCTTCTTTGAATGTCATCGTTAAGCTCAATTCCAACCAACCTCCAACTAAGATCTTTGTGTAGAATACCTAACAAGCAAATATAAACACTCGACAAACGTTGTTAGGAATTGTTTGTTAATTATTAAAACTAGATTAGATAGTAGGCTCATAAACATAAGACCTAACAATCTTGCCCTTTTGTATGATGATAAAAAATCTATACAAAAGGATATATAATATGCATGATATCAAATGAATGTACAAATTATGATCCTCATGCATAAAACTAATAGGAAGCAATAAAAGAAATACTCACAATTGACTTGTTTCTCCCCCTTTGTCAACATTAAAATGGAGAAAACAATAAAGATAAGAGAGCGTAAGCTCCCCCTACAAATTAGCATAGGTGAGTATAAAAAAAATATAGGAAAAAAGCTCCTCCTATCAAAATGTCACATAAAATGTATGAAATAAAATACAAAGGCAAACATATGTGAGCAAGCATAGATATGGAACATGCTAAACACCACTCATATTCAAAAGATACCAAGTGAACACTTACATATGTATCATTAAGACAAAGTGTTACAAGGATCTTAAACATTAATATATCAATAAGATATATATTGAAAAACAAAAACATTCAAAAAAAATCAAAGATCAAATGTTTAATCAATAAATCCAAAAATTCATAAGTTATCAAACATAAATCATGATTGATTGAGAGCACACATAGATATATTATTTAAAAATGGTGTCTTAATATACAAACAAAAACAACATATAGATTTATCTATATATATAGATCATGAAATAAAAAATGAAAGATATTTTCAAAATGAAAACAAGTCATGAAAGTTACAAAATTTATGAATAAAAATCATAAGTGTCCCTGAATTCATGAAATTCAAATGAAAGTCAAAAGAAAGTTCAACAATCATTTGAAATCATAAATTGGTCGACTTATGATATCATGATCTAAACCATAATTACATTGAAACATGCTTGCTCTACAAAATACCCTTTTTGAAGAGTAAGCAATTAAACAAATAGCAACGTTAAACATTTTTATATGTATCAACCACAAAGATAAAGAAAGTTAATATACTTAGGTTGAAACAAAACAAGATCAATTTGTCATATCCGACAAGAAAGCAAGAGAGGTTACTATAGCAAGAGAGGCCGCCTATCTTCTCTGAAGGGGGAGGTTGAGTCCACGAGGCATCTCAAGGTGATGGCTCAGGAGGATGCTTGATGGAGTCATCTCTTAGCCAAGCAATTGAAGCCGACCTTTGAGGAAGAGCGTTGGCTCACCAACGTCACCACAATCATCAAGGACCATAAGGATTGGCTTCACCGACGAGCTTTGTTTTTTGAAGGAGCTTCATCTCTAGGCGAACTTCGTCGTCAATGACAAACTTCATTTATGAGCGAACTTCGTTTAAAATGATGAAGTTCTCCTTTTGAGGGGTGAGGCGTTGATTACCGAGGTTTGTCTGTGGATGAACTTCGTCTCTTGAATGAGCTTCAAACCTCGTCTCCAATGACAAACATCTTCTTCAATGATAAGCTTCGTCATCAATGATGAGCCTTTTCTTCAATGATGAGCTTCGTCTTTAATGATGAGCTTCATCTTTAATGACTAGCTTTGTTAGTTGAGACGAGGATCGTTATTGTAATGACCCTCATCATGTTTGTAGCGAGGTTCGACTCTACTTTATTTCTTGGTATGTTTTAGTGCCTACAAGACCCCCTTCAAAGTTTTAAGACCCAAATTGGGTTGTATGGGTCTAGAATACTTTGAACTCTCTTAGCTATGACGAGCTTGGTTTGCATGACGAACTTGGATTCTTGGCGATTTTGGTCTCTTTGTGAGCTTTGATGCTTGAGGGTGAACTTCATAATTCGAAGTTTGTCATTTCTGGGCGAGCTTTGATGTTTTAAGACGAGGCTTGGCTGTTTGTTGAGTCTCGTCGATCTTATGCGAGCTTTGCTAGACCCACGTGAAACTGATAATTAGGTCTTATTAGGATTAAATGTTGTAAACCTTCATCATTGTGCATTTTTAGGCCCGATAAAAGGCTACTAGCTGGGGCCTCGAGATCCACGGAGGGGATCTAGGCTGCTAATTTGGTATTCCCACCTATAAATATGCAGTCGCCTTCGACGAAGTTGATTCTGTTAGATATAGGTGCCCCACAGGCAATTATTGTATATTGTAACAGGACCTATATGTATATAACATCCTTGTTCAAAATGATAGTATGTTATTTTGATCAGATTTATCTGATGTTCTAAATATACAGATAATGTCCTTAGAATAAATACTAGACTATCAGATATTTCGGATAGTGATCGTAATGAAGAGATCTGATTAGTCGGTAACGTATATTCTAAAATGTTCCTAGTTGATGAAGTGTTGAGATAGGATATCATCACTTTGGTTGAGACTAGTGTATGCTGTATTTCTCCTTTTGAAGGAGATGATCAATCTCTTAGATCATTGATGTGAGACATCAAGATACAGTATACAGGTGACTCATTAGTGAATGAGTTGACTGAACGACTCACCGAGAACATCTAGTTGGTAATATACTTAACTGTCAAATAGAAGTTCTCAAGTGATATAGTACATAGTAGTCTCTTGACTTGAGGCATGAGTGCAATATCTTATATGTCAGTAAAGATGTATTTAGACTTTTACCTAACCACAGTTCTTATTGAATTGTGAATAACGGTTCTTGTTGGGTACATCCTGAGACATAAGTAGATATTGAGATGCCAAGAAGAGATTCGTCTCTCCCAGTATAGGGGTTGATGTCATAAGATTGTTTGATATAACTATAGCCTGGAAATCCTTGGCCGAGGTAAATAAGATAAACTGAGTGTCAGTTTGATCTTATAGGTTATGAGTTTAATATCTACAAACACTAATTGAGCAATTAGGGTTTGACAGTTTTTCATACCCTAGGCTTAATAGTTTGACATGGTTTGACGAAGAGACCGGACTGTACGGCATTATCACTGAGTGTTCCTGATAAAATTGTGTAAGCATCTTACAGACATTTATCACAACTTATACCCGGGTAGTCTTCATGTGTAGATAGCACCTCTGTTGTACTTGTGGATATGATCAACTGTCGAGTTCTTAAGTTGGGCCCTAGAGTCACACCAAGCACGTACTTGAATCCTATGAAACACAATTTATAGAGTGATGCGTATGATTGATACGCATATATGATTTTACCGGATACACATAAACGGTTATGTATATCGATAAAATCGGAATGCTATGTGCTTAGGAAATGAATTCTAGTATTTTTCCTATAAAGTTAACTTTTAGTCAACTAGTTGACTTTTTGGTCAACAGTTGACTTTTGGTCAACTCATTGACTTTTTGGTCATATGATGACTTATTAATCAATGATTGGAAAATTACAAAATATCGTATTTATGAAATACAATATTGATTTGGTATTCTCATTTATGAAATACACATACCATGTATAATGAGTCATGAGATGAGTCACTTAGTGGTATGGTTTGAGCACATGGTTTATTAGCACATGGTTTTGAAATGTAATGATTCATAAGATGATTCATTGCATGACTCACTTGATTAATCATTAATTTTTGATGATTCATTGCATGACTCATAGGATGAGTCATTCATATCATGAACACATTTCACTCTATAAATATGAGCTCTTTTTCTTATGGAAAGACTAATGAAAAATTGGCTAAGTGATTTTTTCCATAAGAGAATAAAAGAGAGCTTTCCTCTTACTAAACTTTAGCAATCTTTGAGCAAGAGGAAGTAGTAGGATTTTAAGAACCCGGGGGTGGATATCTTGCCTTGTGTCTCAAGAAGACTCCTATTTTATCAAGCCTACTTGAAGACTTGGAGATCCACTACGAGGAGATTTTCTACTACAAGGAGCAAGAGCTAGGGGTTATTCGATCTTCCATCGAATCACGCTTCGAAAGTATGACTTTCTAACTCTTGTATGCTCTCTTTAATATAGGGATTATGTTAGATTTAATTAGGATGGTCCTATTATGTATTTCATGCTCTCTACATGCATAGCATAATTATATATATAGTCTTCCGTTGCGTATTTTGCATGTATTTAGTATGAATTTCCTTCAGATTCGTCTTCTTCAAGTGTTAAAACCTTAGTTTCTTCGACTTCATAGAGCCTCTACCTCCGAGTTTTAATCTATTTCCCTCAAAACATCGAATCCATGGCCCCAAAAACTACCGCCAGCAAAGGCAAGGGCAAGAAGATGGCGAGTTCTTCAGGTGAGGCCGGCGCTTTGCCTATCATCATAGGTAATGCAATCGAACACAAAGCTTGTGTTTAAAACAGTTGAATCTTGCCCACTTCAGCTTGATTTTTCTAAGGAGATGAACAGTTTCCTCTTTTGAGACGAAGTTCGTCTGATGGATGAGGTTCGTCTATTAGACGAGGCTCATTTGTTGGACGAGGATCGTCTGTTTGATGAGGCTCATCTGTTGGACGAGGTTCATTTATCGGACGAGGATCATCTATTGGACGAGGCTCATCAGTCTGACAAGGTTCGTCTATATGACAAGATTCATCTGATGGATGAAGCTCATGCCATTTCTTGGGTGAGCTCAATTTTTAGCCAAGGTTTACCTTATCTGGCTTATTTGGGCTAACTTTACTATTTTGCCTCTTGCAGTTTTGCATTCATCTACTCCGATTTCTTCACGCGACAACATCGGATTTGATACCACTCAGATAGGAAAGGACAAGCCCCACTACCCTTTGCTTGAGAACCTTCCTATTTTTCAGAACCGAAGTCAGGAGGTGCCCTGCCAACACTCTAAGCCCTCGAGTGCCACACTAAGGCATTTGATCACAGAAACCTCCTTAGAGACAGCTAACCGAAGCAAGATTCTGAAGCTTATTTTCCTATTTGGCATTTGCACATGCAACCCCGATATACTGGATCTTAGGACATATCGGTGGCTCAGGACAGTGGGCGAGAGACGCCTCTTCACGCCTCCTATGCTGCGTGACTACTCCCTCACCTTCCTCAAAGTAGCTTCAGTCTCCCAAAAGATGGACTAGGAGTTGACCCCGATGCAGGATAGGGTCACATGTTATCGGTTTACATCCTGAGTTGGTTCAGAGAAAGCTACCTGCTGGTGAGATTGTTGCAGAGGCAAACAATTTCTGTAGTTCTTTCTTTGGGGCTGAGGGGTAGTTTCCAACCAATGACTTAAGAACCCCCGGATGGTCACGTTGGAGTGCCGGGTAGTGGTGGCCCCGCATGATTGAATTCATCTTACAAGAGAACTATGGGGACCTGTCAGAGTATGGTCTCTCACGCCGATCAGGGCCACTCAGTTTAGGCTGAAGAATAATGCCTAACAATTCTCCAGTGTGCTGAAACTATACAACCCTGACATGAGCACATTTTTCACCCCTGACGGGGACCTAAGGATAGCACTCCATGATATGGTGGAAGTTTTAGGGTTACTACTTGGAGGGTACCCTTATGAAGAATACATCCTAGGGCACAGGGAGTTGATGGACTTGGAGAGAAGCCACCCCCAAGTTGTCAAGATGTTTTGGGAGCTGATGTACCACTACCACATTTGCTTGACCACTGAGGGCCACGTGGAGAAAAAGGCATGTCCCTTAGCCATAGCACCTGGGAAAATTATCTGTTTTAGCACTTAGACCAGAGGAAGGTTCCCGTTGCTCCCCTAAACCCTTGCAATGAAGTTGTGTCAGTACAATGTATTTTCTCTTAACCCCTACTTCCTACGTGATGCCTTTAGACGAATGTTGTTATGCAGCCAGTGTGGAGTTCGAGAGTTATTTCCACCAAGCTGAAGAACCAATTTTCCACAAGGCGCTATTGGTGGGTTCCTCATGTTGTGGCTGAAACACATCGTCGTCCCGACACATAGCTTTGACACATTGCCAATGGGAGTTATGTTCCCAGCTGCTAGTCTGGCACATGGCTACTCGTACGCGATCCTCCCAGCCATGACTTCTTGCATTTATGGAGGATTGTGGCGGTTGTATGCCTAATTTTGTCGAGGCTTCAAGAGTCCTCGGGTAGAGCTCCCTTACGCCTATCTTATGTTGTGGTTCGTGATGCACTACCCCTCCCTCATGACTGCACCTTTCCGCTCATGAAGAAGATCAAGCAATCCCTTTTATTTAGCGGTTGGGGAACTCTTCCTAGACCAAGGGGTATAAGGCGACAATGAGGAATGCTCTACG
Source organism: Asparagus officinalis (assembly GCF_001876935.1). NCBI lineage: Eukaryota > Viridiplantae > Streptophyta > Magnoliopsida > Asparagales > Asparagaceae > Asparagus > Asparagus officinalis. The sequence continues at coordinate 69,351,972 of NC_033801.1, read as the reverse complement.
AGATCACAATAATTTCAATTTCTTCAGGTGCTTTCCTTACGTTCCCGGGACCAGCTATGGACAAATATTTATGGATAAGTCGAACGACCAAGGCTACACTTCTCTATCTATTGGCTGCTTTAGGTGGCTCGTGAATATATGTTTTGGATACCTGATTTACCACCATGGCCTAACATGTCGATTAGAGCCGTATCTACCTTGCCGATTTGCTCGTCAATTTGGTTATGACCAGTTGTACATTGATAGGGTACTCTAATCGATGGAGTGATATGGTAGTTTTCCACATCAGAGTCCCCCACTTCGAAAGACACTTGTTATTACAAGTGGCACTGCACCACCAATGTAACGATTCCTAGCTTTAATATCAACTCCTCAGGATTACGCATCAACAGAGGTTGCTTAAGATCTGGGATGCTTCAAGGAGGAGTCGTATGCCGGGCTTCAAAGAGTTTCAATGTGTGGAGGAGGTCGTAGGAGAAGAAGAGGCTCAGCCTTCAAGCCCCCATGAAACTTACCAAGAGGTACTTGCAGAGCTTGGTGAGAATACATTCTGGTAATCTCCATGTATTGAAGAGTACAAGAGCCATATACCAACCTTAATTGGAGAAGGTGAGGATCTGGGAGCTAAGGCAGTGACAATAGTCTGCGAGGGTCCTTCACTTGGAGGAGATTTGCTTGGGCGTGAACCCGAAGAGCTTACTCGCATTAACGAGTCTGTCGAACCCCTATGGCATGACATTGTCGAGCATGCATCCCAACCTGCTGGTACTTCTGTGGAAAGCCTTTCCTAACCACCAGTTGAAGTGATGAACATCACTATGTTCGCAACCACCAGTTGAAGTGATGAACATCACTATGTTCGCGGTGAAAGTTGTTTTCATTGAATTCATTGTTCTCTCAAGTAATAGTTTTTCGATTACAAATGTTCGCGGTGAAAGTTGTTTTCATTGAATTCATTGTTCTCTCAAGTAATAGTTTTTCGATTACAAAAGATCCGGTCTTTTTATAAGATCCGGTTACAATTCATTGTTCTCTCAAGTAATAGTTTTTCGATTACAAAAGATCCGGTCTTTTTATAAGATCCGGTTACAATGAAATCAAAGAAAGAAAAGAAAAATTACAACTTTCCTTTAGAACAAATCACAAGATCCTGTTTTGCGGTCTCTTGCTTGTGTGGGTTCTTCGCCTGCGCCGGGGTTAATCTGTGGACCACCGCGCGATCTTGATCCGGTCGGATCTACACGATATGACGGATGCTATTTCACGAAGGAAATAACAGCCAGGGGTACTATTTTGCTAAGGAAATAATAGCCTTTAGTAATCGAAATCGACCAAGCGAAATCGATACTCTTCTCGGCGAAAGTTGTTTTCATTGAATTCATTGTTCTCTCAAGTAATAGTTTTTCGATTACAAAAGATCCGGTCTTTTTATAAGATCCGGTTATAATGAAATCAAAGAAAGAAAAGAAAAATTACAACTTTCCTTTAGAACAAATTGCAAGATCCTATTTTGCGGTCTCTTGCTTGTGTGGGTTCTTCACCTGCGCCGTGGACCACCGCGCGACCTTGATCCGGTCGGATCTACAAGATATGATGGGTGCTATTTCACGAAGGTAATAACAACCGAGGGTACTATTTCGCCAAGGAAATAATAGCCTTTAGTAATCGAAATCGACCAAGCGAAATTGATACTCTTCTCGGGATCAAAAACCAAGTTTTGATCCGGAGGATAGTCGTGTAGATCTCAGATCTGATCTCTCTCTCTCGAACTCCTGCCTTATCTGACGTGGACGATCGACAAGAACCAGATCTGAAAAGTTCAAGTCTTCCAAGCTTCAAAACTCCGAGGTTTAGCTCTTGATCCGGCAGAGTTTCGGCTCCAAAAGTTTCAACCCTTGAAAAATGAGCCATCCCCCCTCTATTTATAGTCTTTTGAAAGCGGATCTAGGCTCAGATCTGGGCCCAGATCCACGGCTCGGGAGGGGGTGGCTCGGCCACCAGGCCACCAAAAGACCGAGCCACCAAAAGGTGGGAGCTACCACAAGGTGGCTCGGCCACCGAGCCACCTAGGTGGCTCGGCCACCTAGCCACCTTGGTGGCTCGGTGAGTCACCTGAGCGGCTCGGTTTTGGCCGAGCTTTTCCTGGGGTGTGCCGTGTCGTCCGTTTTTGCGGTTTATCCAATCTTTGTTGTTAATCTGGACTCTGCTTTGGCAGTCCGAATCCTAATTTGGCAGTAAATCTGCTTCGGTGTTTAACCTCGTCGCCTCGTTAATCTGCTTCGTCGCATCTCACTTAGCTTCGATGTTGTGGACTAACGATCACGCTTGGATACATCGCCTGATGGTTCGTTGGTTTGTCGAATCACCGTGCCGAGCTGTGTTAAGGGACCTATAAGCAGTTTTATACGCCTACAGATACCCCCTCCAAAGTATTTCAGCCTCGTTCTTTTATAGAAGAGTCTGGAATGCTTTGGATATGATTGCCCCAACCTTCAATCGGTATGACGGGACTTTGGAATGGCTTCTGTTCTTGATTCCTTCAATCCTTCAGGCTATTCGGTGCTTTGTCGAATGTCTGTAAGGGTTCCAGTGCTGCATTTATTGTCTGACCGTTGTCGGAATTTTGAACTTGAAGTTGATTCCCGATTTTCTGATCTTTAGCTCGTGTTTGTTAGTTCAACATAGAACTGACCATCGATTGTCGGCGTTGAGTGCTTATTTACGACGCGTTGTCCGGCGTAGTATTGTTGAGTTATCCTTAAGAATATTTTTAAACAAGATATTCTCTAGAAACTTCTTAACAAAAATAGGGAATAGTTTATACTCGTATACCTTATTGGAGTAATTTTCGTGTCCGAATGAGCTGAACCGGTCTGAGAATGAGCCAAAAAAGGCAGTAATTAGTCTCAAAAAATCTTCTGACCCTTCCGAATGTGTGGGAGAAGAATGAATAAATAAGGGACCGGACCCTCGATCGATTTGAAGTCGTTTCGATACTCGATTCAGCTTCAATTTGAATTCTGGTTCAAATCTGGTTCAAACTGGTTCAAGGCTGGTTCAGGACTGGTTTAAGACTGGTTCAGCCTGGTTCAAGGCTGGTTCAGGACTGGTTCAAGACTGGTTCAGCCTGGTCTGGTCTGGTTCAGCCTGGTTTGGCCTGGTTCAGCCTGGTTTGGCCTGGTTCAGCCTCCTTTGAATTGATTTAGACTGGTCTGGTCCGGTTCAACCTGGTTCGGTCTGGTTCAAGGCTGGTTCACATTATAAAAAAACCTCTTTTTTCTCCTCCTAGGGCTGGCCACCCTCTCCCCCAAATTTTTGGATTTCTCTTCCCTCGTGCATCCTTTCTTCCTCAAATCTTCATATTTGTCTTAGATCCATCCTTCCTTTTGATCTTAGACTGAAAAATCCCTCAAAATTTCCATATTTAAAGTTTCTCTCAGGCCCCTCGAGCACGTGGTTCGAGCCTCTTTCAAGATCTAATTTTTTGTCGGATCCTCGAGCTTTTCCTCAGGTAAATCCTCCATAATTTTGGCATATTTCATGTTTAATTTAGTACATGAATTTGTGGGATTGCATATGAGGGTTAGGGTTTGTGATTTGACACCTCAAGCTCATCTTTCAGGGGGTAGAATTTGGAGATCTGAGGGGTTTAACTATAAAAAAGAGGGGATAAAATTTTAGGGTTAGAGTTTGTCACCCTAACTAAAAATTTTCCCCCTGATTTACTTTGCAGATTATCATGTCGCATGTCCCGAGAGGTCGCTCCCCTACTGCGTCGGCTGATGGCGTGCTTCCCTCGTATGCTGGTGAGCTCTTTTTGGCGTATTTGTAGATTTGTAGATTAGTCCTTTATCCCCATTTTGTTCTCCTTGGCGAGACAATCGGGAAGAGCCTTGATTCTCCTTGGTGAGGATCGACGCTTTAAAGATGGGTTTTGCTTGGTCGAAACCATATCTCAAAATAAATAAAAGGGGCGTTTTGACGCTGCATTGTGCCTTATAAGGCAGGGATATGTTTTTGATATATCCTACCTTATAAGCGCATAATGTGGCCAAATCGTCTCACCCTTTATAAGGCAGTGACTCTATCTTATCCGTTCGTAGGATGAGTCTGAGACTAACAAACACTTAATTGTTTGTTTTCAGTGGAATATCCCTCTAGAGCGTTCTCATCTCATGCAGTGGATGGACGTCGTGACGAGTATTATTCAACCTCCGATGATTTTTCACCTATTCCGCTTACTCTTCAGTTTGCTCCGGACACGTTGACAGAGGTTACCCAAGTGGTGAAGGAAGGGGGACATCGAGCTCTTCAACAGTTGATTACAGATGCGCCTTTCGTGAAGGATGCCAGCTATGTTCAGTCTCTCAGAAAGACTGACTTTTTATTTGGCGACTCTGTCAGAGATCCGGATGCAGTGTTTATTGACGCCGAGCAGTGGCTTCATAAAAATGGCGGTGGTTTCCTATATTTGCCGAAGATTCCTCGACACCGTTCGTTGACTGAGCTCAGGCATCAGGCTATGACGCGGGAGATGTCGCGGCGCTTGACAGAGGAGCATGAGAGCGTTCACTGTGGCTATATCACTCATCAGGCAGCTCCTGGTTCGAGCAGGAGTCATATCATTGGATTGCGTCCTGGAGTATTGGGGCTGGATGCACCACCGCGTAACGAATTTCTTGCTTCTGCTTCTACTTTGAAGAATCGTCTCGCCGACTTAGGACGGGAGATGCCTGCGACGGGCCACAGATTCTATGGCTAGGTCCATTCTTTAGACAAGCTTTGGTGGGCTCGTATGACGAAGTACGTCTTAAGCCGATGGAGCGAGGAGTTGCACGCTTGTGGTCTATATGCAGCCATTCGTGCCATCATGTATGGCTTACCTGTCAGCGCGAAGCATTTCTTCGCTTTGTACGAGCTCTATAACCCGGATTCGAACACTTTTCAGACCCGGCAAGGGGAGTTGGGCTTGGCTCTCCATGAGATGCACAGGATTTCTGGTTTGCCCATGGGTCAGATGTTATATCAGGAATACTTTCCCTCCAATCATGAATTGAGTCAGCTGAAGGATCGCATGCCCGACCGCTATGAGACTTTATGGGACCTCACATGTCACTATCATATTGCTTTGGCGCAGTCTGAGCCTTTAGCGAAGAGGACTAAGTCACATGTGAGTCTGAAGCAGTTTGCGTGTTATTTGTTCAGGAATCTTGAGAGCAATTCTGGCGAGGCTATTTGGGAACTGGCAACGCTTACTCCTTCAGAAGTTAATGGTCTGTTGAAGAAGATCGACGCTCACTCTTATACCATTAGCAGTCCCGAGAGTGGCTTTCCTGCAGGGACCAAGTTTAAATCGTTCTTATGGCATGCGACCGCATCGATTCAGCCGATGACCCTTCTTGCCGGTTACCTCGCTATCTGGTTAAAGAAATGCGTGGTCCCGTATCAGTCCGGTGACATTATGCCATTGGAAGTGCTCTACCCAGTGGTTCAGCTTGCCTATAAGAAGGAACTTTCGCTTCTTCCGGTGATGGTAGCTAACATTCATCGAGGGCTTCGACAGATTTCTAGTACATTCACACAGAAATAAGATGAACCGTCGGCTAAGATTCCTCTTTCTAAGGTGGAGCTCCCATACATCTATTTGATGGCTTGGTTCGTCCTTCATCGTCCTGATATGATGTCGGTACCTAGCACCGTAGACCGCTCTGTTCCCCTACTATAGTTGGCATGGCTGTGGACCGTGACGGGCTGTACTGGTGCTAAGTTCAGTCTCCCGAGTGCTGAGCGGCAGTTGAATCTCACCTTCTTAAGCTGTAGGTGGTTGTTAGCAGCTAATAAAACTGTCCCCGTGAAGCCGATTGCAGAGCTAGAGGCCGAGGAAGCTTCTCAGGCTGATTCTCGTGTGATTTGGGAAAATGCTCGGTCACAGAGGACACGGAGCAAGACTCGTCGGATTGACGAAGAGGGAAAGAAGATATGAGGCTTCAGGCGGAGATCTTGAAGATTACGAGGACTGTTCCGAGCGAGGTTAGCTACATATTCTTTCCTTCTGTCTTCCAGAATTATTAATCTTGACAGTTGTTTGATGTTTCAGGGACCGCAGCTGACAAGGATGAAGAATTCCATCCTTTTTCCCAGGCGAGACCTCCGATTGTTATCCCCGCTGCTAGGCGGAAGAGATTAGCCCACAAGCCGCATGCAGATTCACGAGCATCTGAGATGGGTTTGTCTGGTGATGATTCCGATAGCGACGGAGGTAATATCTACCCTATAGATCATTCTCTTGATCATTCAGAACTTCGACTCACGCTTTTCCCTCTCTATGTAGGAGAGCGTGGGGATAGCGAGATGAGTCCTGATCCTGCTCCTCATGATTGTGTATTTTCTGGGGAGCCCGACTCACCATACCAGGTAGAAAAGCCTGCAGAAGCTGCTGACGTTAGGGAGACTATCAATGTAGGACCCGATTCAGCAAATCCAGGTACATCTACCATTGACAATGTACCCTTTAGATGGCACACAAAGGAGTTGAACGATTCAGAATTCGTGCATTTCCTAATTGTCTCTATGCTTCTTGCTCTTTTAGATAAATTGCAGGAGGCAAACGTGGATCTTGGGAATAGAGAGGCTAACACACCCATAAGAGGTAACTCATTCCCATTGGTCGTAGTCTCTTTATTCTTCTTTTGCACTTATATTCTCTTGTGTCAGATTTCTCGACTGATGATTTTGACGAGGAAGGTTTGCTTGTGGACACTCCTATGCTCCACTTCATGTATGGCTCTCCTCAGATTGATGACCGGATGCCTGAAGATATGTTTCCTGAGTCTACACTCCCTAAGAATCCCGAGGATGATCCTTCTGAAGGTACGTGCCTCTTCTCAAGTTAATTATAGGACTAGCCAATTTTTGACTAATGCAGCTATAATGTGATGCATTTGAGCATTCCGATTTGTGTTTAACAGGAGCTTTTGTCGAGACTGATCCTGTTGAGCCGGCTGTGAGACCAACTACACCAGCTAATACATCCATAGCCGTTACACCTCCACTACCCCCAGTGACTCAAGGGGAAGGAGGTATAAATTAAGCAACTGAGAAATGTCATTTATTTCCTCATTAAGGCTTTTGACGGATTTTATGAAGGAGTTGTTATCAGACAATGACCCTGAGAAGATCGTCATCTGCATAGAAGTCCGCTCCTTCTTCTCCTTCGTGAATGCTATGATTGGCAAACTCTTCCACGGCGGACCTTTTCTTCACCAGTTTAAACCTTTCCTTGATTCTAGAATAAATTCAATAAGGGATGCAGGATACCCGGATCTAGCGAAGGCTATAGTTGATGACCTTGATTGTCTAGAGCATGAGCTTCAGATGTTTCGTGAGCTCCGGGATGCAGGTGCTTCTTCATTCATTGCTGCCCATTTGGATGCTCGCTTACAGACATGGTGCGATACTCGGATTTTTGCTGAGCTCGAGATTCAGGTGCAGCGGGATAGGGTAGACCGAGTTGAGGCCAACCTTGCTATTAGATCATCTTCACTCGACAAGCTTGATTTTTCCATTACCTCTTGTGAGACCAAGATAGACCAGCTCAGAAGAGAACTCCGTGAAGAAGAGGAGACTTTGAGTATTCTTCAGATGACGAAGGTACTGGATCAGCAAGCCCACACTGTTTTATCTGATGAGTTAAAATCCCTGAAGCAGAAGCTGGTTGAGACGGAGGAGATTGCTGTGAAGACTGAAGAGTCCATCAGAGCCGAGTTGCAGGATGAGCTTAGGCAAGCTTATGATGAGAAGCTGTCTAAGTTTAGTCAGCAGATTTTTAGCCATGGGCTTGATGTATGATTTCATTTGCTGAATACTTTGACTTTTGATTCTCTTAGTGGAACTGGTTTTTATCTTTATCTTTATTATGATTCCTCATTCCGTTTGAAATGGTTGACCATAATACTCATAGGATTTTTGGCAAACCCTCAGCCCTCAACGGGTTTGATAAGCCTTTACCAATTACCGTTTGAATCGGGCTAGCATGCGGATTGTCTAAATCCGTTCCACATGTAACGTTGTTCTAAGAGAGTGAATTCTCTGAGACTTTGTGCTATGATGTTGAATACATAGGCTTTACCATTTGTTACGGGAATAGGCTACCCGGCGACGCGTGTTAGGTATTGACTTTAGGATTTTTGGCCAACCCCCAGCCTTTAACGGGTTTGATAAGCCTTTACCGACTACCGTTTGAATCGGGCTAGCATGCGGATTGTCTAAATCCGTTCCGTATGTAACGTTGTGCTAAGAGAGTGAATTCTCTGAGACTCGCTGCTACGAATTCGAATACGTAGACTTCGCCATTGTTACGGGAATAGGCTACCCAGCAACGTGTATTAGACGCTGGCTTATCCCTACTTAGGCTTTGGGATAGAATACCCCAGAATCGAACTCTGGTGTTTTTTTCTACGGAGAAAAACTAAACGGGCGACGCGTGTTAGGCGTTGGCATATCCTTTCTTAAGATTCAGGATGAAATTCCCCATGCGTGTAAGGCATGGATTTTGGTGTTATTAATAACAACCTGCCACATTGTTGAATATGCGGACGGGTGTTCTTTTTAACGGTTAAAAACTAACCGGCAGCGCGGGTTAAGCGCAGACTTATCCCTGCTTAGGTTTCAGGATAGAATACCCCAGAATCGAACTCTGGTGCCTTTTTTTACGGAGAAAGACTAAACCGGTAGCGCGTGTTAGGTGCAGGCTTATCCCTGCTTAGGATTCGGGATAAACTTCCTAGGATGAATCCTAGATTAATAAATTCTTGGAAAGGGTTTGTGCGGGAAAGGAAGAATTTTATATTCTATTTTCCGGTCTTCTTTTAGGGTGAAGACGAACCCGAATACAAGGAAGGAAGAATTTTATATTCTATTCCTTGATTCTGGAAAGGAAGAATTTTATATTCTATTTCCAGCGCAAAAGAAACTAGAAGTGGGATCTCCACTCCGAGAATCTGGAAGATCTAGATAAACTTACCTTTTATAGGATTGATTATCTAATTTGAAGATGAGTTCTTCGTTTATCGAAGTGAAATTTTAACTTTGGTTATAACCATGAGAAGGCTTAACCAAAGAGAAAAAGAAAGGAGTTCTTTCATTTATCTAAAGGGGACTCTGAACTGAAAGTGGACCTCTTGTTCGTGGAAAGAATCAAGAGGGACAGAAAGACGCTTTTGGTGGACTCATTGTCAATTGAAATTGATCAGTGAGGGATTTTGGTAGTGAAAATGATTTTGGGTTATCCTCTAGAATATTAAGTGTAATATTGTTCAAGGAACTTCCCGGTAAATGGGTTATCCTGAATGTACTAGGGATAATACTTTTTCAGAAACTTCCTATTTATTGGTATTAATTGCCTGGCGCCCTCTTGAGTTATCAGGCGATATGCGCCGTTTGAGTAGACTGTGTCTATCACAAACGGTCCCTCCCATTTGGGTTCAAATTTACCTTTCTTCTTGGAGTTGAGGATTATCGGTCGGCGAGCAGCGAGGACCAGATCTCCTTCCTTGAAGCTTCTCTGTCGGACTCTTTTGTTAAAAGGCCTAGATATTCTGGCTTGATAAAACTCAATGTGTTGTTAAGCTTCCAAGCGCTTTTCATCCAACATTTCGAGTTCTTCGAGACGTTTCTGATATTGTTCTTCCGTCGTCATCTTAGTTGGGAGAGCGATCCGAAGGGATGGGATTTGGATCTCCAATGGTAGCATAACTTCACATCCGTATACCAACGAATATGGGGTAGCTCCTGTAGGTGTGCGTATGGTGGTACGATAAGCCCAGAGTGCTTCACCGAGTTTATCATCCCAGTCTCGTTTATTGGTCTTCACGAGCTTTGACAGGATTTTAATGATCGTCTTGTTAAAAGCCTACGCTAATCCATTTGCGGCGGGATAATAAGCTGTTGACGAAATATCTTCAATTTTAAACTTGTCACAAAACCTGATAAAAGCGTTGCTTATGAACTGTGGACCGTTGTCATGAATGATCCGTCTTGGCACGCCGTGTCTGTATATGACATGATGCTTGATGAAATTGATGACGTTGTTCGTCTTCACTTCTCTAAGCGGAATTGCTTTAGCCCACTTTGAAAAGTAATCCGTGATTGCGAGAATGAATCGATCACCTTTGACTGAAGGGGGAAAAATAGGACCGACAATGCCCATACCCCATGTCTCGAACGGCCAAGATATGGTTGACGTGTGTAACTGCTCCGGTGGTTGGTGCATATAATTTGTATGTATTTGACAAGCATGACACTCTCGGACGTATTCGATTGCATCACGAACCATCGTTGGCCAAAAATATCCCATTCTCCTGATGCGATCATACAGTTTGGGATCGGGCATATGCGCACCACATTCCCCTTCGTGTGCTTCCTTAAGAACTTCTTCTGCTTCTTTGTTCGAAAGGCATCGGAGTAACAAACCATCGTACCCTCTACGGTATAATGTATGGGTCTCGGTATTATAGAAGAATCTTGGTGCTCTTCGACGGATTGATTTCCTTTCTTTCACATCCTCTGGCAGAATACCATATTGGATGTAATCAATGATAGGAAAACGCCAATCTCGGGACTCAGACCCAATTTGAGTTGAATTCACCTCCTTGGCGTTTACGTTTCCATCATCTTCCTCTTTAATATCCATATCGTATATGGGTATGCAGAGTTGATGCGTCCTTACTGTGACTAATAGTTCGGTTTTGGGAGGCTGCGCAAGTGATACCGCTAGTCCTGCCAGTGCATCCGCATAAGCATTCTGGAGATGAGGGATGTATTCAATAAAGAATTCTTCAAAAGAATCTGCCATTTTGATGGCCTCATGGTGGTACGGGATCAGGTCTTGGTTCCTGACTCCATACTCTCCACGGACTTGGTTGACTATCAATTGAGAATCCCCAAAAGCTTCGAGATATTCGACCCCCAGCTCCTTGGCGAAACTGAGTCCAATGAGAAGCGCGTTGTACTCGGCTACGTTATTGGAACATGGACTAGTCAGTGAATACGCCCGAGGCATCACATGCTTCCCCGGGGAAATTAAGACAACTCCAACTCCGGAGGAGATTGTAGAACATCCGGGGGTTATTGCCCTATTAACCGCCCTCGAAGCACCATCGAAGTATAATTACCATACTTGTTGGTGCGATGTAGTGTTAACCTCATGGGTTTCATCTGGCAAGTCATCATATACTTCTGCCGTATCCGTTGTCGGGTTTGCCGCCAAAAGATGACAAATCGCTTGTCCTTTGATTAACTTCTGCTGTTTGAAGTGCAAATCATATTGGGACAAGAGAAGGGCCCACTTCGCTAACCGCCAATTCATAGAGGCCGGTTGCGTCATAAATACCCGTACTGGATTAACGTTAGAAATGACGTAAATCGTCTGTCCTACTAAGTAATGCCGTATCTTTTGCATTGCGAATACTAATGCGAGGCATTCTTTCTCAATCATCGGATATCGAGACTCGTCCCCTATCAAGGTCTGACTTAGGTAATAGACTGCCTGTTCGTGACCATTATCATCGTCTTGTGCTAGTAAAGCACTTATCGAGTGGTTCATCGCCTTGAGATAAATCAAGAACGGTCTACCTGATTTTGGTGCAACGAGAACAGGAGGATTCGTCAGATATGTTTTGATATCTTCAAATGCTTTTTGGCAGGTGTCGTCCCAAATAAATGACACTCCTTTTTTGTTTAGCTTAGAGAATGGTTGGCACTTCCCAGAAAGATTTGAAATGAACCGCCGAATATAAGCTAAACGTCCTTGCAATCCTCTGAGCTCTTTTAGATTTCTAGGGGGTTGCAGTTCATGTATCGCCTTCACCTTATCGGGATCGATATGTATACCTTTAGTGGTGACGACGAATCCAAGGAATTTTCCGCTGGACATTCCAAGGAAGGATTTAGTGGGGTTCATTTTCAATTAATGACTTCGCATGAGCTCGAACATCGTCTTCAAGTCCTTGATGTGATCTTCTTTGTTGCGGCTTTTTACAACCAAATCATCAACGTAGCATTCGACTATTTTCCTGAGATGTTCTTGGAAAATCTTAGTCATTGCTCGCTGGTACGTGGCGCCTGCATTCTTTAGACCAAAAGGCATCACCGTGTAGCAAAAGACACCAAGGGGCGTTCTGAACGCTGTATGCTTCTCGTCATCTGGGTGCATCTTGATTTGGTTATAACCTGAAAACCCATCCATAAAAGACATTCTCTCAAATCCACACGTATTGTCGATAATGACATCTGTGATTGGGAGAGGAAAGTCGTCTTTTGGACATGCCATATTCAGGTCCCTGAAGTCGATGCAAATCCTGATTTTACCGTTCTTCTTCATGACTAGAACGATATTGGCTAACCAGTCTGGATGTTGCTCCTCTCGAATAAATCCTGATTCGATCAATTTCTTAACCTCTGCCTCGATGGCTTCCATAATCTGTGGACGAAACCGTCTTTACTGTTGTTTGACAGGTTTGGCATCCGACTTGATATCGAGGCGGTGCATTGCCACATTGGGGTCGAGCCCTGGCATATCTTCATAGTTCCACGCGAAGATATCAATATATTCCCTGATGAGAGCAATTAATTCACCATACTGCATGTTCAGGTGATGAACCCACGGGTCTTCCCATGTTGGCATTTGATCATCGTTCTCCATTGTGGACGGATCAGCTGTAGCCATGTTCGCCATAGGGCTTTGAATGCTCCCCCCAGACTTGTATCGGAATCCCATTCCGAGGAATTTGACCGGAACCCATCTTTGTATTGCTCAGATGATTGGTTATTGATTAACCAGCAACATTCGTCTTCTGAAGAAGATTCATACCCTAACCCTCATCTGAATTTATAATAATCATCCAGTTTTCCTTTTGGTACATATGCTGCTTTGGCTGGAATACGAGGACCTCGATCGAAGTATAGACCTTCTCCGAGTGTGAAATCATATCCCTGTTTTTCCATGAGCTTGCGCGCTTCCGGGCTATACTTAGATATATGCCGACCAGGTTTGTCATCATTCTCATCTTCCCTTAAGAAATGATCTGGTAATGGAGAGCCCTCTCTTTTACCGTAAATCACTTCTCTTTGGCCTCCTATTTTGGTAGGGATGACCAGGGTCGTTCCGAAAGAATGCTGGAGGCGTTTCTTTGCTATATAGGACGATCGAAGCGGCACATATAAATCGGGATTAAGAGACAGGGAGTACTCTAAATCGTTATTTATTTCATTATTGGCAAGTTGCCAGTTATAACTGCCCTCTGACGATTGATCATCGTCAAGGTTGATTACAAAGGGTACAATATCGTTTAAAACATAACCTCCATTGTAATCAAATCTGGCTTCGGTATCAGCTTCTTCCCCGCTATCCGTGCCATAGGCCGATGATTCAGTATCGGATTCGTTACCATAAAGGAGAGAATTAGTGAAATAATTCTCATACCCTTTGAATGGTTGCTTATCAGCGACCACCGTCCTAACCTTATTATCAGTGTCGACATATTTCAAACACTGATGGAGAGTGGAGGGGATTATAACGTTACTATGGATCCAAGGCCGACCCAATAGTAAGTTATATGAAGTCTCGGCATCGATCACATAACATGTGACTTCTGTCTTCAAATATCCCATTTGACACTTTACCCGGATCTTACCCAAGGGTCTTGACCCGCTAGTGTTGAATCCATAGATAACAGTGCCTGTGGACGCCAACTTACTAACTAGAATGCCGGCATAATACTCACAGCAGAACCCGGATCCACTTGGATTCGGTTGACTTTGCTGGAGCCAATGTACCCAATGAAATATAGGGGTTGATCATGGTTCGAATTCTTCGTCTGCATATCATCTTTGGTGAAAGTAATGCAGGGAAGGTTATTAGCCGCTATATTTCAGTGTTGAATTAACGGTTCTGACTCTTCAAGTGCCGGCTTGATCCGAGTAAGGAACACTTCTGAATTGGCCAAGGCTTCTTGCAAGGCTTCCCTGGTTTCTTTAGACAACCGCAACAACTCATACAATGTTATCCGTGCTGGGATGTTAGCTAGTTGAGCCATAATATCGAAGACGTGCAGAGTGTTCGAGCTTTCCGGTTTATCTTTTCCAATCGGACGATTGAAACGAGACTGCTTCGGATTCTGAACCTCCTGGGGCCTCTTTTCTTTCTGTTTATTAACCAGCTGTTGTTGAGCTTCTTCAACCGGTCTAGGAGTCGTGATCACACCCAGCTCCGTAAGAGTTTTGGCTGGTCCCCGTTTAGTCACCCCCTGCTCAGCTAACTGATCACTAGGTGACGGATAGTTGAAGTGATACTCATTACCGCTTCTAGTGGCAAAGACTTCTTGTTCTTCTTCGGAGAGCGGGAAGGTAGGAGGTTCATTACCATCCTCTTCGAAGATCGCGGAGGTAGCATTACAGGATTTGCCTTTACCCTTTTTGATCGAGGAAGTCGTCCATTGATCGTCTTCAATTAAGTCGGGATGAACCCAGAGGATTTCGCCGTTTGGGGCTGTGTGTGGCACAAGTCCTTTTTGGCGCTGTCCATATGGGTCGTCATTCACTATCTTCATTCTAACTTTGGTGATGCGTTCTGGTTTAAACCATGCTGTGGGCACTGATCCAAAGCTGATTGATACTGCATTTTCTCCGACATTCTTGGACGGCTTCGGGGTTATGACGCCTACATTAATTAACGCCTGGATTTTATCCTTGATATGGTAGCATGACTTTGTAGGGTGATGGACCGCTCTATGGTATGCGCAATACTTCGAATCCGTCACTTTGATAGCCCCTTCTTGATCCACGATCGACGGCAGCTGGATTTTGTTATTCTCCAACAGGTACTTAAAGATGCCGGGAACTTCGTCATCCTTGAAGGAGTACACTTTAGGAAATCTTAGCTCCGAAGATTTCTGCTTCTGGGGCCATTGTTGCCATTGCGACCGAGATTGTTGTGGTGCTTGTTGCTGTGGCTGTTGCTGAGGTTATAATTAGAAAGTTTGATTAGCATCAACTGCATTAGCATGTGCCTTACCTTTCCCTCGTGGGACGAAGTTCTGCTGTGGAGCATTCGTCGCCTGTTGGCCTCTTTCCGCCTTCTTCCTTCTGAGGAATCGCTCAGCTTGTTCTCCTCGGACCTTCAAATCCTTCCATGTTTTGGACGGTGCTGTCCCCATTGCTTCCAACACATCCAGCGCGAGGTTGTTGTGGCAAGTCTGGAGAATGAACTCCTCAGAGATCGGGTCCCGACAGTTCATCACTTTGTTCCAGAACCTTTTGACGAAGGTATCAACCAATTCCCCGTCTTTTTGTTTCTCGTCAAGCAACAACCCGATCGATGTCGTCGTCGAAGAAGTTAGAGAGGAATTTAGTCTCCATGTCATCCCAACTATTCACACTTTCTGGCTTGAGGTGGCGATACCAATCGAAGGCGGCTCCACGAAGAGTGCCAATGAAGGACCGTACCATCAGAGGCTCATTACCAGAGATAACCCCTAGGTGTGATTTGAAGTAAATCAAATGCTGAGTGGGTGAACCCATCCCATTAAACGGCGTGAAGTTAATTAGATTGAACTTCGCCGGATACGGTATCGATTCCCATTCTCTTGGGTATGGACAAGGAATGCCCGTCTTCTTCATCTCTTGAGCGGAAATCAATGTATTGATTTTGCTCTCGAGGTTTTTAATCTTCAAGCTTTCACCTGTGTTTTCGCTAGCATTCTCGTTACCACCCCCTGTATTGACGGGAGGATTATTGGTATTATGAGCTTCATTCGCATTTGTATCCTCATCTTCCTGATTAACCTGGTTACGACGACTTGGTTCGCCTTGCTGGTTTGTCAGTGCTTGGATTTGTTGGTCATGCATTTCTCTCATATTCTGCATGGCCATCTGCATTTTGAACCTGAAGCTCTCCTGTTGTTTAGCCATGGCTTTTTCGAGCATCTTGGCCACTTGTTCTGCACTTATCATAAGTGACTCGCGGGGTTGTCCCTCGCTGGATACCGTATTATCTGATGCGACCGCCGAGCCGGCATCCGATTCTTCATCTTCTGAAGGTAATCTTGTCCGAACCCTACCATAAGTTCCTCGCTTGATGGCTCCAGACTGCAGACGTGTTATACGCCGGGATGCTTCCGGAGTCGACTTGGGATTATCCCGTGTCGATGTTCCTTTGCTGGTTATATTTGTGGTGACCCTCGAAAATTCTCCGTCTTCAACCACCGCTCTCCTTCTTCGAAAACGCCTAGGCCTTGGTTTTGGCGTTTCGGTACTGAGCCTCTCGAAAACCAAAATTCTTTCGGGGACTGTATTGGTGCAGTTGCACTCCGACAATACTGCCCGAATGAGTTTGGAACAGGGGCATTGAGTTTCTAGTTCTCGAGGACTCCTTTTCCTGGTTTTACTCGTACCCCTAACACGATAGTACAACTCGTCTGCTTGAAGGTCGGAGTAACCTATCGTGTGTTGGCACAACTTCTCAGGTATAACGCTATCGTCATCAGACGACAATGTTTCCTTCTGAGGGCGAACTGCCTTCCTTGGGCTTTCAAAAGTCACGCGCCTCGAAGCATGCCTTTGTGGGCGTGAGTTCTCGGCAGGCTCCTGGACTTCAATGCGCAAATTGGTGCACTTAGCTGCCCTGATCTATTGGGCCCAAATGTTCTTGAACTGGAGCTTTGTATCGTCCATCGGGAAGTGGACCGAGGCGCTCCAAAACTGACTTCTTTCTTCGGGATGATTCTGCGTGATCTCCCGGAGTAGCTATGGGAATTATTGGCGATTTAGGTTGGTTCGCCGGAGGTTGAACTTTTGCTGAAGGCTGCAAAGGTTGCTCTTTAGCCTGAATCGCCACTTCAGACTTCGGCCTCCAGACTTGGCGGGTTGGTGGCGGCTTTTTGGCCACTTCCTTCTGCAGTCTTCTGCGGGCTTCCTGGACTTGAGCCCGTGCTTGCGCTGACACAGTGCGTGGCTTGCGAATGCGCTCATCAAGTGTTGAACGATTCCGTTTGACACGGACCCATTCATTCGTTGGCGGCTTGGAGGAGCTGCCATTCATTGTTTGTTGAGGCTGTTTGCCTCTCCTGCTCTTCAGATCTGTGTTATAGCGGATTCCGTCAGTGGACTCCATCGCCTTTGCGAGTTGCCGCGCCAGGCGTTGACGTCGTCTCTGGCGGGCTCTCTTTGAGAGAGTCACTACGCCCTCAAAAGTAGAGGCATCGGCGAGAACAGGTTTGACCTGGTTGGAGGTCGGTGGAGCTTGACCCGATGCGACTTTGGCATTAGTTGGGGTGAGATCTTCGTTGGCATTTTGCACTTCTTCATACCAACGGACTTTTCTCCTGGAGGAGAACTTCTTGGACTTGCGGGGGGAGGTGGATCCGGACGAGGATGGCAGATACTCCTCGAACTTTTGTTGGTCGAATTCATACTCGACCTCCTCCTCGACCAGGATTGAGATCCGCAGCTACGACGCAACGATCTTGGCAGCGAGATCGGTGGCTCCCACTGTGGTCGCCAGATTGTTCGCGGTGAAAGTTATTTTCATTGAATTCATTGTTCTCTCAAGTAATAGTTTTTCGATTACAAAATATCCGGTCTTTTTATAAGATCTGGTTACAACGAAATCAAAGAAAGAAAATAAAAATTACAACTTTCCTTTAGAACAAATCGCAAGATCCTGTTTTGCGGTCTCTTGCTTGTGTGGGTTCTTCGCCTGCGCCGGGGTTAATCCGTGGATCACCACGCGATCTTGATCCGGTCGGATCTACACGATATGACGAGTGCTATTTCACGAAGGAAATAACAGCCGGGGGTACTATTTCGCCAAGGAAATAATAGCCTTTAGTAATCGAAATCGACCAAGCAAAATCGATACTCTTCTCGGGATCAAAAACCAAGTTTTGATCCGGAGGATAGTCGTGTAGATCTCAGATCTGATATCTCTCTCTCAAACTCCTGCCTTATCTGACGTGGACGATCACCAAGAACTAGATCTGAAAAGTTCAAATCTTCCAAGCTTCAAAACTCCGAGGTTTAGCTCTTGATCCGGCAGAGTTTCGGCTCCAAAAGTTCTAACCCTTGAAAAATGAGCCATCCCCCTTCTATTTATAGGCTTCTGAAAGAAGATCTGGGCTCAGATCTGGGCCCAGATCCGCGGCTCGGGAGGGGGGTGGCTCGGCCACCAGGTGGCTCGGCCACCAGGTGGCTCGGCCACCAGGTGGCTCGGCCACCAGGTGGCTCGGCCACCAGGTGGCTCGGCCACCAGGTGGCTCGGCCACCAGGTGGCTCGGCCACCAGGTGGCTCGGCCACCAGGTGGCTCGGCCACCAGGTGGCTCGGCCACCAGGTGGCTCGGCCACCAGGTGGCTCGGCCACCAGGTGGCTCGGCCACCAGGTGGCTCGGCCACCAGGTGGCTCGGCCACCAGGTGGCTCGGCCACCAGGTGGCTCGGGCCACCTGAGCGGCTCGGTTTTGGCCGAGCTTTTCCCGGGGTGTGCCGTGTCGTCCGTTTTTGCGGTTTATCCAATCTTCGTTGTTGATCTGGACTCTGCTTTGGCAGTACGGATCCTGATTTGGCAGTAAATCTGCTTCGGTGTTTAACCTCGTCACCTCGTTAATCTGCTTCGTCGCATCTCACTTAGCTTCGATGTTGTGGACTAACGATCACGCTTGGATACATCGCCCGATGGTTCGTTGGTTTGTCGAATCACCGTGCCGAGCTGTGTTAAGGGACCTATAAGCAGTTTTATATGCCTACACACTAGTTTCGAAGAGGGGTTGCCTATTTGATTTGAGCCTCAGGAGTCCTTGGTTTTGGAAACAACCGCTTCAGCTTCGGAAATATCAACGTCAGCTGCCCTTGAGGAAACACTTCTAGATATGGACCCTACTGGTATTTTCGTCTTTATTTATTGTTTTGTACTTTACGTTGTTATCTTTTCACACTTATCTTCTGACGTTTTTGAAGAGCAAACCAAAGAAGCTGGAGAGTCAAGGTAGGTATAAAAGAAGTCCAAGAGACAAGAGCCTATGAGGAAATCAAAACGCATTGTTTCCACGAGACCGAGGTGGGAAGCTCAAGAAGCTGTCGGCCCTGCTGCTGAGCGTGTTGAAGATTAGGCTAAGCCGTAATTAGAAGATGACATCCCTATGCTCTGACGTCACGTTGGATCATGGCATGAGTCTAGCTTGAGCACTGCGGATGCTCTTCTTGCCCCAGGTAAAATAGCTTCACATCTGTCATTGTCCTTCTGTTTTTTTTATTATACTAACAATGTCTTTTTGCAAAAAATGCCTTTTTAGTTGTTTCAACTGAAGCTGCAGTCATTCTCGATGTGGCTACTGAAGCTGAAGTAACAACAACTATTGCCACGACCGGCTCTACTCCATCGATGCAAACTCAGGTTCCAAGTTTAACGATAGCCACTATTGCTCCTGCTGCTAGTACTTTATCGGCTGTCGTTGTGACCATGGTATTTGCTCCGCTATTGATCTACACACGAGCAACGACTTCATCCACTGGTCAGCTTGAGATGGTCTCTTCAAGTGCTGCACTGCCTTCTTCCTTTACTAGAGGGAAGGATTATGGTGTGTTGATGATTCTGGAGAACTTCCTCACCATTTTGAAGGACTCCTCATCTAGGGTATTGGATCATGGTGATGACTTCGCCAGGATCAAGGTGGTGCTAGAAGCTCTTTTGAACTTTATGCAGAGCCTGACCAGCTACGAAGCTGTGCTGCCATATCGACTCAATATAGCAAAGATAGAATACCTCTTCAGAAGATGGCAGGATCGTCGCGATAAACCTCTTCTCCCTCTAGTTGAAGAACGAGCTAGGAAATATTTGAGGCAGAGGGATGACTCCATTTTCAAACTTAAATGCCAAGTGATTTCCAAGAAAAGGAAAGTTGAAGAGCTTGAGGGGATTGGCGAGAAGTTATCCATCAAGCATCAAAGAGCCATATATGCAGAATAGAACAATCAAACCTTGATTAAATCTTTTAAGGATGCTCTCGCTGAGATACAAGCCAAGCTGGCGGCAGCAGAGAATTACCTTAAGGTGGTCGTAGAGGTGCAACAAACACTTGCAGCTCAACAGGAAGAACAACAGCTATCGCTTCAAACTAAGCTTAGTGAATTGGAGAAGCTGGAGTCCGCTGTGAACAATATAATGATGTCCTTTGATGATGAGTTGTGCAAGAGGGCATTGGAAGAGACTAAACTAGAGCATAAGAGGTCATTGGACGAACTTGTAAAAGAATTCCACAACGCTGTTCAATTCCTTTGAGCTAAATTTATGTAATCCAACTCCTGTGCTAGCAACTTCTCATGAATAAAATTATCATTTTGTTCATAAATTTTTTTACAGTCAATAACCATGACTTAGGATTTTTAGCAAACCCCCAGCTATCAATGAACTTGATGTGTCTTTATCAATTACCGTTTGAGTTGGACTAGTCATTGTCTTTCCCTTAGCATGATATATTGTCGAGGAGTTTCTCTTAGGCTTAATGCTAAGATTTCTCCTCTATCCTTAGTCATTCAAGTCATTGGGTTAAGCATTGAACATGATTATAATGGTTAAGTCGTAGTCAAGTTTGGTTGCACCGTTCAGTGTAACAACTCAACCAGTAGATTTGAAAGCGAGGCTCATCGCATAGTAGACCTACTATTTCAAGAAGTGATAACTTACGGGAATGACCGAAGGAGTATGATGATATCATTAATACAATAACAATTTCAAATTTGAATAGTGACACATCACTTGGTAGATCACTATTTGGGAATAAGTGGGGTAGATAGGGGCATCACGCCTGGTAGGCCACTATCAATGAATAACGTCATTCATAAGAATAACGATGTGGAATTAATCAAGTCGTTCAGTGACATGCGAGTATAACGACTGCGATTGGAATAGAGGCACATCATATGGTAGGTCACTATCTTCGATCGTTCTCAGGAGATAGAACGTTCAGAAAAGATCAGATAGTGAATTGTCTCATAGTAGATCACTGTCCTGATCTAATGACAATTAGGGGCTCTTCGCATAGTAGGACACCACTTGACGAAGTATTTTCAATGGAGGTTGAAGAGTTGACTATTAGAAGTAATTGTTAACATGATAGTTTGTTATGGGCCTGCCATCCTGTTAAAGAGGATTGGTGGGAGAATCCAGTGGGAGATTGAACTTTCAGAGGTAATCATTAACATGATAGTTTTGTATGGACTAACCATCCTATTAAAGAGGATTAGTGGGAGAATTTGGAGGAAATAGACTATCATAGGAAATCATTAACGTGATAGTTTTGTGTGGACTCTGTTGGGTCAAAAAATTGATGTTGGGATTGATTTTCTTGTTTTAAGAAATGGGTTCGATCACTTGGTACGAAACCCTTATAACCACTCACACGCTCTCTCGATTACAGAGGAAGAGAAGATTAATTCAGGTTCTCTTTTGTTTAAGGTGGGTTCTAGGTGGCGAAAGGATGCTTCCCCCGATGCTTGAGTCGAGCTTGCCTCCCGTTGACGATTAGATCAAGATTGCAAGAGCTTCTGACCTTTGTTAACCGGCTAGAATCGAGGTTCATACTCCGAATCGACGTGCAGAAACTTTGATCTCTGATGCTTCTCTAAGTCCAAGATTGAAAATCTCAAAAAAAGATCCCCCCCTTTCTGTAGCCATCGATGGCTATTTATAGGTTTCTGAGCACATAACCGACGTGCTACAATACTGGAGTCATGGGTGTAACTGATGTGCTGAAATTGTGAAGTCATGGCGTAACTGACTCCTTGAATTTAGTCCACGTGGCTAACTGGGTCTTCATGACCGTTACAGTCTGATTTAATGCGGGTGACGAACTTCACTGCGTTGGCGAGCCTCGTCCTTGATGTCGAGCCTCATTGCGTGGCGAGCCTCATCTTTGATGTCGAGCCTTGCTGCGTGGTGAGCCTCGTGAGCTTCGTCTTCACTGACGAGCTTTAAATCTAATGACAAGCTTTGGTTTTATTGACGAACTTCACCTCCAATGATGAACTTCGAACCTCGTATCCAATGACGAGCTTCGAACCTCATATCCAATGACGAGCTTCGAACCTCGTATCCAATGACGAGCTTCATCTTTGACAGCTAGAGTTCAACTCGTGTCCAACGACGAGCTTCGAACCCTGTATCCACTAGCGAACCTCGAACCTCGTATCTAATGACGATCCCCGAATTCCATATCCACTAGCAAACCTCGAACCTCGTATCCAATGATGAGCTCCGAGTCTCGTAGATCTGTTTCATTCAATAATGAACTTTATCTTTCAATGTTAAGTTCCGCTGCATAGTGACTCTTGTTCTCAAGGTTGATATTTTCTAAACAACGAACCTCGTTTCTAATTGAAAAGGGATTTGTTTCCCTGATCCTTCTTTTCACCTTTCGAATTTTGGCATTTTTTAATGCCTACAAAACCCCCTTCAAAGTTTTCACACTTGAATCAGGATGTATGTAGTCTGAAATACTTTGAATAGGTATCTCAAACCTGAGGAGTTTATTTCACGAACCTGGTTTTGTCATGAACCTCGTGTTTGAGAAAGTTACTTTGCGGTTCGTTCTGGAATCTGTCCCTTTATACAAGCCTTGTCAGAATAACCAACGTCTGACAAATGACCCCTCGTAGCTTCGTCAGCACCACTGCTATGCACCTTTCCCAGACCTAGCGAATGGTTGCTAGCTAGTGATTGGAAATCCCTGTGAATCCCATCCGTAGATCTTGTTGGGGAAAGATCTCATCAAACGACCTTAACTGAAGATCGTACCCTTGATTCGACCCTTTTCCCGCCCCTATAAATAGGGTATCATCATATGAGAAGTCCTTTCTTCTCTCTTCATCGTTTGGGTTATCTGAACTCCTTCGCTTCTCAAAATTCCATTTTTCATTATTCGCAAACCCTTCAAGCAAAATCAATGGCCCCTAAGACCGCTGTAGACCGAATCAAGAGCAAGGGTAAGAAGGTTGCTGGCTCTTCGCATGAGCCTGGCGTTCTACCCACCTTTTTAGGTAATAGATCTTAAACGCATGATTTGCTTTCTGAGAGATGTCAACCCTGTCTATTTTAGACTTAGGTTTCTTTGAGGAAGATGAACAGTTTCTTGCAGACTCATCATAAAGATGACGTCTTTTTGGCTGGATGAGGCTCATCATCGATGATTCTCATCTCTATGACAGACTCATCATAAAGATGACGTCTTTTTGGCTGGATGAGGCTCATCATCGATGATTCTCATCTCTATGACTTGTTTCGTCTTTCGATGAGCCTTATCTGGCTGGATGAGGCTCATCATCGATGATTCTCATCTCTATGACTTGTTTCGTCTTTCGATGAGCCTTATCCGCAAGTTGAACTTCACAAGTCCAACATCGTTGGCTATCCTGACGAGGGTCACGCTCTAGGATTGTTAAATGAAATTCGTTTTTATGATGAGCTTCATCTTTTCATTGACTACATTCGTTAGATTGGCGAATTTTGTCTTCAGATAATGAACTTCGTGTTCTCCAATGAACCTCGCTAAACTGATGAACCTCATTATTCGAACGAATTTCAACGTTTGTTGTCAGAATGACCTTCGTGTTATTTGGTCGTGACTGCTGCTCTTGTTTGTCTTTTTGCAGTCATATATCCTTCTACTCCACTTCCTCAACGTGTCGATCTCGGAGCGGATGGTACTCAGATGATTTCCATTCATCCTCGTTATTCTGATCTTGAGAGTATTCCTTTATTTGGAGAATGGGGGCTAGAAGAAGTGGATCTTCTTTCTGACCCTTCAGTTTCCACATTTAGGCGTATGATCACTGATGCTCCCTTAGAGTCTATCAATCGTGAACCTATTGTGAAGCATGTTCTCTTATTCGGAGACTCTTCAGAGGATACTGACTTGTTAGATATCGGGACTTATGAATGGCTTAGAACTGTAAATAGGCGAAACTTGTTCTTGCCTTGGATGGAGCGTGACGTCTATCTTACTGCTTTGAAGATTATCTCGGCTCCAAGGAGAATGGACTGGGATTTAACCCCAGTACAAGATGGGGTCATATGTGGCCACTTTTCTCGTAACGGTGCCAAGGTAGATAGTGGTGGACGTTACATCACCGGATTGCACCCTGGGCTTTTTCAAAAAGAACTCCCGATTGGTGAAACTGCTGAAGAGGCTAACACTTTTGGTCGTGCATTCTTTAGGACAAATGGTCAATTCCCTGCTAAGGACTTTAGAACTCCAGGATGGTCTCATTAGAGTCCTACATAATGGTGGCCTCGTATCACCGAATATATTTTGCAGGAGAACCAAGAAGACCTGCAAAAGTTTGGTCTTTATGCGCCCATCAGGGCGACACAATTCGGGTTGATCAATAACTCCCACCAGTTCTTTGGTATTTTGTCAGGGCGACACAATTCGGGTTGATCAATAACTCCCACCAGTTCTTTGGTATTTTGGAATTGTATAATCCTACAACCCGTACTTTCTTTACTTCTGATGGAGAGATAGGGATTGCTCTTCATGAGATGGAAGAAGTCTCTGGGCTGCCGAACGAGAACTCTCCGTATGAGGTGTATATCCCAGGTCAACGGGAGTTAGTTTCTTTAGAGAAGAAACAACCGCAAGTGGTAGAGACCTTTTGGGAAGTAATGTGTCATTACCACATTTGTATGAACTTGGAGGGATGGCTAAATAAGAGGGGTGAAAGACTCCTTAGCCATAACATCTGGGCCCGATATCTCTTCAAGAACATGGAGCATAAAAATGACCCCGTGGTTCCCTTGGGTCCTTGCGACTCGAGTGAATTATCGCGATGGGTACTTACTTATCCGCCTATGCATCGGGTATCGGAATCAGATGAACAAGGTTACCCTGTTGGTACCACCTTTGAGAGATACTTCGTTCAAGGTGGGGAGCTTATCTCTTCTAAGGCGTTGCTGGCAGGATATCTCATGTTGTGGCTTCATCAAGTCATCGTCGTTGCTGGAAGTTTCGACTTGCTGCTAATGGAAGTGGTATTCCCAGCCGTATGTTTAGTGCACGGCCATTCTTATGCCCTTCTACCTGCCATGATTGCTCGCATCCACTATGGATTTCGGAGTTTATGTTACCAATTTTGTCGTGGCAACGAGAATCCAAAGGTTGGCTTGACATACACTTATTTCATGGCATGGGTTGTTCTGCATTGTCCAACCCTTATGGGCACGCCTTCCGCTCGTACAGAGGGTGAAATCATTCCCTTCATTCAAAGGTTGGAGAATTTAGACTGGGAGCACCATTACTTGGCCTTGGTAAGGCGCATTCTCCGCGACCACAAGAGATGGGAATTCAATCGATGCTTTCCTTATTTCCCCGGAACCAGCTATGGACAGACCATCATGGATGCATCAAATGGTCAGGGTTATTCTTCTCTATCACTTGGCTGCTTCATGTGGCTTATGACCATTCGTCTTGGGATCATATTTATTGTTTTGGCCCAGTATGCGTGTTGGAGCCCTACCTGCCTTGTCGCTTCGCTCGCTAATTCGGCTACACTCAGTTGTACGTTGGTAATCCCAATACTCAACTGATATCTGAGGGTTGTAGCTTAATCATTGGGGTCAGAGCTTGGTATTGGACTATTGTCGGCGGCACAGGTGCTCATTTCTTGCTTCCACCACAAAATCCACAGCTTTTGAGCACACTTGCTTATTGCAAGTGGCATTGTATGGCAAACGTAGTGGTTCCCAACTTCAACATAAATTCTTCGGGGTTGCGTTACATCCGGCGTCGATACAGATCCGGAAATGCTTTTAGGTGAAGCCGTATACCAGGGCTCAAAGAGTTCTTACATGTTGAAGAGAGTGCTGGGGTAGAGGAAACCACTCCTCCTAGCCCTCATGAGACTCAGGAAGAGATAGACGTGGCTCTAAATAAGAGTGTATCTCATAGATCTCCTCATGTTGACGAGTACAGGAGCCACATACCTAATGCTTCCGATATTGGAGATGCTCTTAGAGATGGAGAAAATCTTGGTGGATTTGAGGATTTTGCCTCCATGGACGAGCCTTACGATCCTGCTCCACATGGATCTACTGCTGAAGGCTCTCGTCGATAATCCCCAGCTCTTGAAGAACCACATCCCGATCAAGGGATTACCGGTATGCCAGCTTTGACTTGTCTTAGTTTTGACTTGTTTCCCTCTGATACTTCTTATACAGAACAAACTGTAAAAGAAGAGGCCCCGATACAAGTTGGGGAAAAGTCTAAGGAAATCGGGCGAATGTGCAAGTCTAAACGCTTCGCCAAAAAACCAAGGCGTAATATTTCTCCGTCCATGACTCCTTTGATAGAAGTAGGCGTGGCTGATAATCCGATTGTTGATCTTGAAGAAGCCAAGGGCAATGAATCTGTACCAACCACCATAGCTGAAGCTACAGCCACCATGGATACAGGCGTTATGTCTACGAGTTCTATTGCGACAACTGAGATCTACGTCGTACCAAATACCGTAGTCGCTGCTGCTCCTACCACTACTGCAATAGTTGCTATAACTATTGACGCTCCCACCGTGTGCCATGCGCCGCCAGTCTTCACAGCAGCTAGAGTTTCTTCTGCCGCTACTCATGCAACAGTGTCCTCTAGTAGCACACATGCTTCTCCTCCACCTTCAGCAAGAAATTTTGCCGTATCAAAAATATCGGAGAACTTTCTCAGCATCCTGAGAGAATCTTCCGTTCATGTTTTGGACCATTGAGGGAATTTTGCAGAGGTTAAAGAGGTGTTGGTGCCTTTCTTGAACTTGATGAAGAATTTGACCTATGACCTTGTAGTATTACCGTATTGGTTGCACCTGACCAAGGTTGAAGATCTTTTTAATCAATGGCAAAATCGTCGATCTCGATCTCTTTACCCTTTGGCTGAGGAATGGGCCGTGCAAACTATGCGGCAAAGGGATGACTCCTTATTTGAACTTAACCATCAATTGCTTGAGACTAAGCAACGGATTAAGGAGTTCAAAGAGATCAAAGAGAATTTGTCCCGTGAGGGTAGAAAGGTTGCAAACGCTGAACTTCGAAAGCAACGTAAGGTCGACCATCTTCAAGCTCAACTCAAGGCTTTTCAGGCCTAATTAGCTAAAGCTGAATTGGCAGGCACGATGGATATGAAGCAGACATTGGCTTCAAAGCAAATGCAACATTAACCCTTGCTTCAAGCTGAAATTGATCGAATGGAGCAGCTAGAAAAAGCTGTAAATGACATGAGCGTCTATTCCGATGAGGAGCTACATAGACACGCTTTGGTTGATGTTGAGGCAGAAAACCAGGAATCCATAGCTAAACCCGCTGAGGAAATTCATCACATTGCTGGGTCCATTTAGTTCTCTATTTTCATCAAACTTTTGTAACCCTTTTCTTCATATGTTTTCATTTTATAAGTAGAATTTTGGACGCCTTTGTTCACTAACTCTACTTCATCTCGATGCATAATCTAATGCCAAAGTTCACGAACTTTATTGTTTTGCGATTTATGATTTGAACTACGAACCTTGTTACTTTGATACGAGGTTGGATTCGAATTCCAATTCGTATTTGACGTAACAAAGTTCTAACCTCGTTCAATTAATCATCAGCATTTGAACCCAATTATCGGAATGACCTTCGTGGAAGACGAGGTTCAAATCTGATTTAAATCGAGTTCTTAATACTTGAGTAAAATTCAAGGAACGACCTTCGTCGAAGACGAGGTTCGGATCTAATTTTGATCAAGTCTCAACACTTGAGTTCAATTAGAGGAACAACCTTCGTCGAAGACGAGGTTTGGATTCCAAAGTTGATCAAGTCTCAATATTTGAGTTCAATTAGAGGAACGACCTTCGTCGTAGACGAGGTTCGGATCCTATTTCAATCAAGTCTTAACACTTGAGTTCGAATAGAGGGATGACCTTCGTCGAAGATGAGGTTCGAATGCACTTTCGATCGAGTTTTAATACTTAAGTCTAGTTTGAAACAGCGACCTTCGTTTTTTTACTTAGGAATGAGAATAAATCTCGTTGAACGATGTGGCAACTTTCAACAGTTCTAAGACTGTTAATCCACAAGAATCCGTCATTTCATCTCGTCAGTGTTAAGTCATGAGCACTTAATGCGTCACTTCGAGTCACGTTTTCTTTGGCGTTAATTACGAATGCAATTGATTGCGCCACTTCGTTCTGAGCACCTTTTGGCGATTCGGTGTTTAGGGATTCGTGTAACGCATCCTAGGCACGTGGTTGGCTCCTTCGCCTATAAATAGGTTACAACTTTTCGAGAGGATTCATCTTCCTCTTCTGTGCCTTGTTTCCAAAATGATTCAGGGGAAACGAACCACTTTAAGACTTCCACCTTTGTTTGCTATTAGATTCCAAGCTCCGATAATCGTCGCCGGTGAGCTAGGCAAAGTTGATGACGCTGTCGCTTCACGTAACTTTTCTGACCCGATCCTTGATCTCTTGGTTGTTGTAGTAACTCGCTCATTTGAGAATTTCTCAGTGTTCCAGAGTCGAAATCAGGATATATTTCAACAACTTGTTGGACTTTTGAACGTAATCTCGAAGAGATATCTTAAATTCAAATATGCTTGCTACTTTGACATTGTTCACGGTGAAAGTCGTTTTCATTGAAGTCATTGTTTCCTTATGTAACAGTTTATCGGTTACAAAAGATCCGGTCTTTTTATAAGATCCGGTTATAATAAAATCAAAGAAAAAAGAAAAATTACAACTCTCCTTTTCTCGAACAAATCGCAAGATCCTGTTTTGCGGTCTCTTGCTTGCGTGGGTTCTTCGCCTGCGCCGGGGTTAATCCGTGGACCACCGCGCGATCTTGATCCGGTCAGATCTACACGATATGACGGGTGTTATTTCACGAAGGAAATAACAGCCGGGGGTACTATTTTACCAAGGAAATAATAGCCTTTAGTAATCGAAATCGACCAAGCGAAATCGATACTCTTCTCGGGATCAAAAACCAAGTTTTGATCCGGAGGATGACCGTGTGGATCTCGGATCTGATCTCTCTCGAACTCCTACCTTGTTTGACGTGGATGATCGCCAAGAACTAAATCTGAAAAGTCCAAGTCTCCAAAGCTTTAAGATTCTGAAGTTGAGCTCTCAATCCAGCAGAGTTTTACCTCAAAAAAAATCCAACCTCCAAAACAATGAGCCCTCATGTCTATTTATAGGCATTTGAAACCGGATCTGGATCCAGATCTGGACCCAGATCCGTGGCTCGGCCACCAGGGTGGCTCGGCCACCAGGGTGGCTCGGCCACCAGGGTGGCTCGGCCACCGAGCCACCAAAAGGTGGCTCGGCTGAGCCACCAGGTGGCTCGGCCACCGGCCACCAAGGGGTGGCTCGGCGTGGCCAACCGAGCGGCACCAAAAGGTGCGCTTCTGAGCCACCAGGTGGCTCGCGCACCGAGCCACCAAAAAAGTGGTCTGGCCAACCGAGCCACCTCCTTGGTGGCTCGGTTTTGGCCGAGCCCTCCAGGTGTTTGGTTTTTTGTCCGTTTTCCGGTTTCGCTGTTTATTCGAACTTCATTGTTGATCTGGACTCTGATTTGGCAGTCCGGATCCTGATTTGGCAGTAAATCCGCTTTGGTGTTCGAGTTCGAGTCCGCTCCCGGTCTTGTTTGATGTGGT
Source organism: Asparagus officinalis (assembly GCF_001876935.1). Classification (NCBI taxonomy): domain Eukaryota; kingdom Viridiplantae; phylum Streptophyta; class Magnoliopsida; order Asparagales; family Asparagaceae; genus Asparagus; species Asparagus officinalis. Next base: position 69,322,255 of record NC_033801.1, on the reverse strand, counting down.
GGACTTTATGGTTGGATGACTCGTTGCTTCATCGACCCGTTGGTTCGTTGGTTTGTCGAATCACCGTGCCGAGCTGTGTTAAGGGACCTATAAGCCATTTTATACGCCTACAGATACCCCCTCCAAAGTATTTCAGTCTCATTGTTTTATAGAAGAGTCTGGAATACTTTGGATATGATTGTCCCAACCTTCCATCGGTATGATGGGACTTTGGAATGGCTTCTATTCTTGATTCCTTCAATCCTCCAGGCTATTCGGTGCTTTGTCGAATGTCTGCAAGGGTTCCGGTGCTGCATTTATTGTCTGACCGTTGTCGCAATTTTGAACTTGAAGCGATTCTTGATTTCTCTGATTTTTAGCTCTTGTTTGCTGTTTCAACATAGAACCGACCATCGATTGTTGGCGTTGAGTCTTCATTTGCAACGCGTTGTCCGGCGTTTGACACAGTTTATACTCATACGTCTGTCGGAGTGTTGTTGAGTTATCCTTAAGAATATTTTTAGAAAAATACTCTCCAGAAACTTCTTAACAAAAATAGGGAATAGTTTATACTCGTATACCTTATTGGAGTATTAAGAATTAGCTGAACCGGCCTGATAATGACCCAAAAAAGGCAGTAATTAGGCTCAAAAAATCCTCCGACCCTTCCGAATATATGGGAGAGGAATGAATAAATAAGGGACTGAACAGTCGGTCGATTTGAAGTCGTTTCGATACTCGGTTCAGCTCCAATTTGAATTTTGGTCCAAATCTGGTTCAAACTGGTTCAGAACTGGTTCAACCTGGTTCAAGACTGGTTCAGGATTGGTTCAGGACTGGTTTAGGACTGGTTGAGCCTGGTTTAGCCTGGTTCGGTCTGGTTCAACTTGATCCGGTTCAGTCTGGTTCAACACTATAAAAGACCTTCTTTTCCTCCGTGAATACTATGATTGGCAGACCATAATACTCACAGGATTTTTGGCAAACCCTCAGCCCTCAACGGGTTTGATAAGCCTTTACCGACTACCGTTTGAGTCGGGTTAGCATGCGGATTGTCTAAATCCGTTCCGCATGTAACGTGGTGCTAAGAGAGTGAATTCTCTGAGACTTTGTGCTATGATGTCGAATACATAGGCCTTACCATTTGTTACGGGAATAGGCTACCCAGCAACGCGTGTTAGGCGTTGACTTTAGGATTTTTGGCTAACCCCAAGCCTTCAACGGGTTTGATAAGCCTTTACTGACTACCGTTTGAGTCGGGCTAGCATGCGGATTGTCTCAATCCGTTCCGCATGTAACGTTGTGCTAACGGAATGAATTCCCTTAGACTCGCTGCTACGACTTCGAATACGTAGACTTCGCCATTGTTACGGGAATAGGCTACCCGGCAACGTGTATTAGACGCTGACTTATCCCTACTTAGGCTTCGGGATAAAATACCCCAGACTGGTATTCTGGTGTCTTTTTCTACGGAGAAAGACTAAACCGGCAGTGCGTGTTAGGCGCAGACTTATCCCTGCTTAGGATTCGGGATAAACTTCCTAGGATGAATCCTAGATTGATAAATTCTTGGAAATGGTTGGTGTGGGAAAGGAAGAATTTTATATTCTATTTCCCGGTCTTCTTTTAGGGTGAAGGCGAACCCGAATACAAGGAAGGAAGAATTTTATATTCTATTCCTTGATTCTGGAAAGGAAGAATTTTATATTCTGTTTCCAGCGCAAAAGAAACTAGAAGTGGGATCTCCACTCCGAGAATCTGGAAGATCTAGATAAACTTACCTTTTATAGGATTGGTTATCTAGTATGAAATGAGTTTTTTTCGTTTATCGAGGTGAAATTTCAACTTCGGTTATAACCATGAGAAGGCTTAACCAAAGAGAAAAAGAAGGGAGTTCTTTCATTTATCGAAAGGGGACTCTGAACTGAAAGTGGACCTCTTATTCATGAAAAGAATCAAGAGGGGAAATTGCTGGTGGTTTGGACCAGGAAGACATTTTTGTGGACTCACTTGTCAATTGAAATTGATCAGTGAGGGATTTTAGTGGTGAAAATGATTTTGGGTTATCTTCTAGAATATTAAGTGTAATATTCTTCAAGGAACTTCCCGGTAAATGGGTTATACTGAATGTACTAGGGATAGTATTTTTTCAGGAACTTCCCATTTATTGGCATTAATTTCCTGGCGCCCTCTTGAGTAATCAGGCGATATGCGCCGTTTGAGTAGACTGTGTCTATCACAAACGGTCCTTCTCATTTGGGTTCAAATTTACCTTTCTTCTTGGAGTTGAGGATTATCGGTCGGCGAGCAGCGAGGACCAGATCTCCTTCCTTGAAGCTTCTCTGTCGGACTCTTTTGTTAAAAGCCCTAGATATTCTGGCTTGATAAAACTCAATGTGTTGTTGAGCTTCCAATCGCTTTTCATCCAACATTTCAAGTTCTTCGAGACGTTTCTGATGTTGTTCTTCTGTCGTCATCTCAGTTGCGAGAGCGATCCGAAGGGATAGGATTTGGATTTCTAATGGTAGCACAGCTTCACATCCGTATACCAATGAATATGGGGTAGCTCCTGTAGGTGTGCGTATGGTGGTACGATAAGCCCAGAGTGCTTCACCGAGTTTATCATCCCAATCTCGTTTATTGGTCTTCACGAGCTTTGACAGGATCTTAATGATCATCTTGTTAAACGCCTCAGCTAATCCATTCGTAGCGGGATAATAAGCTGTTGACGAAACATCTTGAATTTTGAACTTGTCACAAAACCTGACGAAGGCGTTGCTTATGAACTGTGGACCGTTGTCATGAATGATCCATCTTGGCACGCCGTGTCGGTATATGACATGATGTTTGATGAAATTGATGACGTTGTTCGTCTTTACTTCTCTAAGCGAAATCGCTTCAGACCACTTTGAAAAGTAATCCGTGATTGCGAGAATGAATCGATCACCTTTGACTGAAGGGGGAAAAATAGGACCAACAATGTCCATACCCCATGTCTCGAACGGGCAAGACGTGGTTGACGTGTGTAAATGCTCTGGTGGTAGGCATGACATTCTCGGGCGTATTCGATTGCATCACGAACCATTGTTGGCCAAAAATATCCCATTCTCCTGATGCGATCATACAGTTTGGGACCGGGCTGATGCGCACCACATTCTCCTTCGTGTGCTTCCTTAAGAACTTCTTCTGCTTCTTTATTCGAAAGGCATCGGAGTAACAGACCATAGTACCCTCTACGGTATAATGTATGGGTCTCGGTGTTATAGAAGAATCTTGGTGCTCTCCGGCGGATTGATTCCCTTTCTTTTACATCCTCTGGCAAAATATCATATTGGACGTAGTCAATGATAGGAAAACGCCAATCTTGGGACTCAGACCCAATTTGAGTTGAATTCACCTCCTTGGCGTTTACGTTTCCATCATCTTCCTCTTCAATATCCATATCGTATTTGATGCGGGAGGTTGCGCAAGTGATACCGCTAGTGCTGCCAGTACATCCACATAAGCGTTCTGGAGACGAGGGATGTATTCAATAAAGAATTCTTCAAAAGAATCTGCCATTTTGATGGCCTCCTAGTGGTACGGGATCAGGTCTTGGTTCCTGACTTCATACTCTCCACGTACTTGGTTGACTATCAATTGAGAATCCCCAAAAGCTTCGAGATATTCGACCCCCAGCTCCTTGGCGAAACTGAGTCCAATGAGAAGCGCATTGTACTCAGCTACGTTATTGGAACACGGACCCAACTCCGGAGGAGACTTTAGAACATCCGGGGGTTATTGCCCTATTAACTGCCCTCGAAGCACCATCGAAGTATAATTGCCATACTTGTTGGTGCGATGTAGTGTTAGTCTCGTGGGTTTCATCCGGCAAGTCATCATATACTTTTGCCGTATCCGTTGTCGGGTTTGCCGCCAAAAGATCACAAATCGCTTGTCCTTTGATCGACTTCTGCTGTTTGAAGTGCAAATCATATTGGGACAAGAGAAGGGCCCACTTCGCTAACCGCCAATTCATAGAGGCCGGTTGCGTCATAAATACCCGCACTGGATTAACGTTGGAAATGACGTAAATCGTCTGTCCAACCAAGTAATGTCGCATCTTTTGCATTGCGAATACCAATGCGAGGCATTCTTTTTCAATCATCGGATACCGAGACTCGGTGTCTATCAAGGTCCGACTTAGGTAATAGACTGCCTGTTCATGACCATTATCATCGTCTTGTGCTAGTAAAGCACTTATCGAGTGGTTCATCGCCTTGATGTAAATCAAGAACGGTCTGCCGTTGCAATCCTCTGAGCTCTCTTAGATTTCTAGGAGGTTGCAGTTCGTGTATCGCCTTCACTTTGTCAGGATCGATATGTATACCTTTAGTGGTGACGACGAATCCAAGGAATTTTCCGCTGGACATTCCAAGGAATGATTTAGTGGGGTTCATCTTCAATTGATGACTTCGCATGAGATCGAACATCGTCTTCAAGTCCTTGATGTGATCTTCTTTGTTGCGGCTTTTTACAACCAAATCATCAACGTAGCACTCGACTGTTTTCCTAAGATGTTCTTGGAAAATCTTAGTCATTGCTCGCTGGTACGTGGCGCCTGCATTCTTTAGACCGAAAGGCATCACCGTGTAGCAAAAGACACCGAGGGGCGTTCTGAACGCTGTATGCTTCTCGTCATCTGGGTGCATCTTGATTTGGTTATATCCTGAAAAACCATCCATAAAAGACATTCTCTCAAATCCGCACGTATTGTCGATAATGACATCTGTGATTGGGAGAGGAAAGTCGTCTTTTGGACATGCTGTATTCAGGTTCCTGAAGTCGATGCAAATCCTGATTTTATCTTTCTTCTTCATGACTGGAACAATATTGGCTAGCCAGTCTGGATGTTGCTCCTCTCGGATAAATCCTGATTCGATCAATTTCTTAACCTCTGCCTCAATGGCTTCCATAATCTGCGGACGAAACCGTCTTTGCTGTTGTTTGACAGGTTTGGCATCCAGCTTGATATTGAGGCGGTGCATTGCCACATTGGGATCGAGCCCGGGCATATCTTCATAGTTCCACGCGAAGACGTCAATATATTCCCTGATGAGAGCAATTAATTCCTCCTTCTCATTTGAGGGAAGACCATCACTGATGAATATAGGCTTTGGGTTGGCCTCGTCACCCATGTTAATTTAGATTATTTTATCTTCAGTGGGGGGTTCCCTCTGCTCAAACCTATCACCATATTGCATGTTCAGGTGATGAACCCATGGGTCTTCCCATGTTGGCATTTGATCATTGTTCTCTATTGTGGACGGATCAGCTGTAGCCATGTTCGCCATTAGGGATTTGAATGCTTCCCCCAGACTTGTATCGGAATCCCATTCCGAGGAATCTAACGGATATCCATCTTTGTATTGCTCAGATGATTGGTTATTGATTAACCAGCAACATTCGTCTTCTGAAGAAGATTCATACCCTAACCCTCGTCCGTATTTATAATAATCATCGGGTTTCCCTTTTGGTAACGAGGACCTCGATCGAAGTATAGACCTTCTCCGAGTGTGAAATCATATCCCTGTTTTTCCATGAGCTTGCGCGCTTCTGGGCTATACTTAGATAAATGCCGACTAGGTTTGTCATCATTCTCATCTTCCCTTAAGAAATGATCTGGTAATGGAGAGCTTTTTCCTTTACCGTAAATCACTTCTTTTTCACCTCCTATTTTGGTCGGGATGACCAGGGTTGTTCCGAAAGAATGCTGGAGGCGTTCCTTTGCTATATAGGACGATCGAAGCGGCATATATAAATCGGGATTATCATACAATTCTTTTATCACATCATCAAGAGACAGGGAGTACTCATACAATGTTATCCGTGCTGGGATGTTAGCTAGTTGAGCCATAATATCGAAGACGTGCGGAGTGTTCGAGCTTTCCGGTTTATCTCTTCCAATCGGACGATTGAAACGAGACTACTTCGGATTCTGAACCTCCTGGGGCTTCTTCTCTTTCTGTTTATTAACCGGCTGCCGTCGAGCTTCTTCAACCGGTTTAGGAGTCGTAATCACACCCAGCTCCGTGAGAGTTCTGGCTGGTCCTAGTTTAGTCACCCCCTGCTCAGCTAACTGATCGCTAGGTGATGGATAGTTAAAGTGATACTCATTTCCGCTTCTAGTGGCAAAGACTTCTTGTTCTTCTTCGGAGAGCGGGAAGGTAGGAGCTTCATTACCATCCTCTTCGAAGATCACGGAGGTAGCATTGCAGGACTTGCCTTTACCCTTTTTGGTCGAGGAAGTCGTCCACTGATCGTCTTCAATTAGATCGGGATGAACCCAGAGTATTTTGCCATTTGGGGCTGTGTGTGGCACAAGTCCTTTTTGGCGCTGTCCATATGGGTCGTCATTCACCATCCTCATTCTAACTTTGGTGATGCGTTCTGGTTCAAACCATGCTGTGGGCACTGATCCAAAGCAGATTGATACTGCATTTGCTCCGACATTCTTGGACGGCTTCGGGGTTATCACGCCTACATTAATTAACACCTGGATTTTATCCTTAAGATGGTAGCATGACTTTGTAGGGTGATGGACCGCTCTATGGTATGCGCAATACTTCAGATCCGTCACTTTGCTAGCCCCTTCTTGATCCACGATCGACGGCAGCTGGATTTTGTTATTTTCCAATAGATACTTAAAGATGCCGGGAACTTCGTCATCTTTGAAGGAGTACACTTTAGGAAATCTTGGCTCCGAAGATTTCTGCTTCTGAGGCCGTTGTTGCCATTGCGACTGCGATTGTTGTGGTGCTCGTTGCTGCGGCTGTTGCTGAGGTTGCAATTGGAAAGTTTGATTAGCATCAACTGCATTAGCATGTGCCTTACCTTTTCCTCGTGGGACGAAATTCTGTTGCGGAGCATTCGTCGCCTGTTGGCCTCTTTTCGCCTTCTTCCTTCTGAGGAATCACTCGGCTTGCTCTCCTCGGACCTTCAAATCCTTCCATGTTTTGGACGGTGCTGTCTCTATTGCTTCCAACACGTCCAATGTGAGGTTGTTGTGGCAAGTCTGGAGAATGAACTCCTCGGTGATCGGGTCTCGACAGTTCATCGCCTTGTTCCGGAACCTTTTGATGAAGGTATCAACCAATTCCCCGTCTTTTTGTTTCTCGTCAAGCAATGATCCGATGGATATCTCGGTGTCGTCGTCGAAGAAGTTAGTGAGGAATTTAGTCTCCATGTCGTCCCAGCTATTCACGCTTCCTGGCTTGAGGCGGCGATACCAATCGAAGGCGGCTCCACGAAGAGTGCCAACGAAGGACCGTACCATCAGAGGCTCATTACCAGAGATAACCCCTAGGTGTGATTTGAAGTAAATCAAATGCTGAGTGGGTGAACCCATCCCATTAAACGGCGTGAAGTTAATTAGATTGAACTTCGCCGGATACGGGATCGATTCCCATTCTCTTGGGTACTGACAAGGAATGCCCGTCTTCTTCATCTCTTGAGCGGAAATCAATGTATTGATTTTGCTCTCGAGGTTTTTAATCTGCAAGCTTTCACCTGTGTTTTCGCTAGCATTCTCGTTACCACCCCCTGCATTGACGGGAGGATTATTGGCATTATGAGCTTCATTCGCATTTGTATCCTCATCTTCCTGATTAACCTGGTTACGACGACTTGGTTCACCTTGCTGGTTTGTCAGTGCTTGGATTTGTTGGTCATGCATTTCTCTCATATTCTGCATGGTCATCTGCATTTTGAACCTGAAGCTCTCCTGTTGTTTAGCCATAGCTTCTTCGAGCATCTTGGCCACTTGTTCCGCACTTATCATAAGTGACTCGCAGGGTTGTCCCTCGCTGGATACCGTATTATCTGATGCGACCGCAGAGCTGGCATCCGATTCTTCATCTTCTGAAGGTAATCTTGTCCGAATCCTACCATAAGTTGTTCGTATGATGGCTCCGGACTGTAGACGTGTTATACGCCGGGATGTTTCCGGAATCGACTTGTGATTATCCCGTGCCGATGTCCCTTTGCTGGTCATATTAGTGGTGACCCTCGGAAATTCTCCATCTTCTACCACCGTTCTTCTTTGTCGGAAACGCCTATGCCTTGGTTTTGGCGTTTCGGTACTAAGTCTTTCGAAAACCGAAATTCTTTCAGGGACTGCCTTGGTGCAGTTGCACTCCGACAATACTGCCCGAATGAGTTTGGAACAGGGGCATTGAGTTTCTAGTTCTCGAGGACTCCTTTTCCTGGTTTTACTCGTACCCCCAACACGATAGTACAACTCGTCTGCTTGAAGGTCGGAGTAACCTATCGTGTGTTGGCACGACTTCTCAGGTATAACATTATCCTTTGGGCTTTCAAAAGCCACGCGCCTCGAAACATGCCTTTGTGGGTGTGAGTTCTCAGCGGGCTCCTGGACTTCAATGCGCAAATTGGTGCGCCTAGCTGCCCTGATCTCTTTGTCATGTTGAGGGTGGCGGCGACTCCCAGCATGTTGAGTCGTTCGGAGCTTCTTTATCGAGCCCAAACGTTCTTGAACTGGAGCTTTGCATCGTCCATCGGGAAGTGGACCGAGGCGCTCCAAAACTGACTTCTTTCTTCGGGATGATTCTGCGTGATCTCCCAGAGTAGCTATGGGAATTATTGGCGATTTGGGTTGGTTCGCTGGAGGTTGAACTTTTGCTGGAGGCTGCAAAGGTTGCTCTTTAGCCTGAATCGCCGCTTCAGACTTTGGCCTCCAGACTTGGCGGGTTGGTGGCGGCTTTTTGGCCACTTCCTTCTACAGTCTTCTGCGGGCTTCCTGGACTTGAGCCCGTGCTTGCGCTGACAGTGCGCGGCGCTTACGAATACGCTCATCAAGTGTTGAACAATTCCATTTGACACGGATCCATTCATTTGTTGGCGGCTTAGAGGAGCTGCCATTCATTGGTTGTTGAGGCTGTTTGCCTCTCCTGTTCTTCAGATCCGCGTTATAGCGGATTCCGTCAGTGGACTCCATTGCCTTTGCAAGTTACCACGCCAGGCGTTGACGTCGCCTCTGGCGGGCTCTCTTTGAAAGAGTCACTACTCCTTCAACGGTGGAGGAATTAACGGGAACAGCTTTGACCTGGTTGGAGGTCGGTCGGACTTCACCCGATGCAACTTTGGCATCAATCGGTGTGAGATCTTCGTTGGCATTCTGCACTTCTTCGTACCAACGGACTTTTCTCCTGGAGGAGAACTTCTTGGACTTGAGGGGGAGGTGGATCCAGACGAGGATGATAGATACTCCTCGAACTTTTGTTGGTCGAATTCATACTCGACCTCCTCCTCGACCGGGATTGAGATCCGCGGCTGCGACGCAACGATCTCGGCAGCGAGATCGTTGGCTCCCACTGTGGTCGCCAGATTGTTCGCGGTGAAAGTCGTTTTCATTGAAGTCATTGTTTCCTTATGCAACAGTTTATCGGTTACAAAAGATCCGGTCTTTTTATAAGATTCGGTTACAACAAAATCAAAGAAAAAAGAAAAATTACAACTCTCCTTTTCTCGAACAAATCGCAAGATCCTGTTTTGCGGTCTCTTGCTTGCGTGGGTTCTTCGCCTGCGCTGGGGTTAATCCGTGGACCACCACACGATCTTAATCCGGTCGGATCTACACGGTATGACGGGTGTTATTTCACGAAGGAAATAACAGCCGGGGGTACTATTTCACCAAGGAAATAATAGCCTTTAGTAATCGAAATCGACCAAGCGAAATCGATACTCTTCTTGGGATCAAAAACCAAGTTTTGAACCGGAGGATGACCGTGTGGATCTCAGATCCGATCTCTCTCGAACTCCTGCCTTGTTTGACGTGGATGATCGCCAAGAACTAGATCTGAAAAGTTCAAGTCTTCAAAGCTTCAAGATTCCGAAGTTGAGCTCTCAATCCAGCAGAGTTTCGCCTGAAAACAATGAGCCCTCATGTCTATTTATAGGCATTTGAAACCAGATCTGGGCCCAGATCCGTGGCTCGGCCAGGTGGCTCGGCCACCTGGGTGGCTCGGCCACCGAGACACCAAAAGGTGGCTCGGTGAACCACCCAGGTGGCTGTGTTAAGGAACCTATAAGAAGTTTTATACGCCTACAGACATGTCATGCTCCCCCAAGCATATAGTCTTTTCTCTGGTTCGGCCTATGCGGCAGCTTCACAGACTCAGTGAAGTGCCTCTTTTCGGAGGAGTTAACAACAATGTTAGAGTTACCTTCATGTTCTGCGAAGATGGGAGAAGTGCTGATCCTATGCTCAGAGCTTGTGGTGTTTCAATTAGTAGTCAGTTTACCCAAGTTGGTAAACGTGTGCTACAAGCGCCAAAGCTCAAAGTTGGGTATGGGGAAGACTTCATGCCCAAGAACGGAAGATGGAACTTCAACAACAAGACAATGAGTTTGTTGCGGATGAGGCTCGTAGTGAAATCTTCGAAGTTCGTCAAAAACTTGTAACTAAACTTCGTATTGTAGTCCGAATGTCGTCAAAAGAACCTGTAACCGAACCTCGTATTGTAGCTGAAAGAACTTATAACTGAACCTCGTATTGTAGTTTGGGTCTTCTAAGTTCAATCTATGTACTTTGAGTTTCTGTATCTTCAATTATATATGAATAAAATTTATATTTTATACACATATTGTTCTCTTGTAGAACTGAAGCATTATAACTTAGGATTTTTAGCAAACCCTCAGCTATCAACGGACTTGGATGGTCTTTACCAACTACCGTTTGAGTTGGACTAGCCATACTTTTCTCCTCAGTATGATGAGTTGTCAAAGAGTTTCTCTTAGACTTCAATGCTAAGATTTCTCTTCTATCCTTAAGTCTCTTTTAGACCCTAGATCAAATGTATGATAACAAGGTCCAAAATATAACTAAGTATTAAAGATGAAGTTCAACACATTGCAGACTTATCGAACGTCATTTTGTAAAAATGGCGATGTCAGGAATATCAAGTCGTTTAATGACTTAAGGTAAAGAAAACCAAGGCTCTTCATTTGGTAGGCCTAAGTTAGGAAAATGAACGTCATCTGGGAAGATGATGACGTTTGGAAAATTACATCATTCAATGATTTTAGAAGTATGACGATGTTGAAAGAAATGAAGACACATCACTTGGTAGGCCTAAGTTAGGAAAACGAACATCATCTGGGAAAATAATGACATTAGGAAAATTACATCGTTCAGTGACTTTAGAAGTATGATGATGTTGGAAACGAAGGCACATCACTTGGTAGGCCTAAGTTAGGAAAACGAACGTCATCTGGGAAAATGAGGACGTTAGGAAAATTACATCGTTCAATGACTTTAGAAGTATGATGATGTTAAAAGAAATGAAGGCACTGTTAGATATAGGTGCCCTGCAGGCAATAATTGTATATTGTAACAGGACCTATATGAATATAATATCCTTGTTCAAAATAATAGTATGCTATTTTGGTCAGATTTATCTGGTAGTTTTATATTCAGATAAAGTCCTTAGAATGATACTAGACTATCAGACATTACGGATATGATCGTAATGAAGAGATCTGATTTGTCGCTAACGTATATTCTAAAATGTTCCTAGTCGATGAAGTGATGTAATGGGACATGATCACTTTGGTAAGACTAGTGTATACTTTATTTCTCCTTTGGAAGGATGATGATCCATCTCTTAGATCATTGATGTGAGACATCAAGATATAGTATACAGGTGACTCATTAGTGAATGAGTTGACTGAACGACTCACTGAGAACATCTAGTTGGTAATTATACTTAACTGTCAAATAGAAGTTCTCAAGTGATATAGTACATAGTAGTCTCATGACCTGAGGCATGAGTGCAATATCTTACATGTCAGTATAGGTGTACTTAGACTTTTACCTAACCACAGTTCTCATCGAGTTGTGCATAACGGTTCTTGTTGGGTACATCCCGAGGCATAAGTAGATATTGAGATGCCAAGATGAGATTCGTCTCTCCCAGTATAGGGGGTTGATGTCATAAGATTGTTTGATATAACTATAACCTGAAAATCCTTGGCCAAGGTAAATAAGATAAACTGATTGTCAGTTTGATCTTATAGGTTATGAGTTTAATATCAACAAACACTAATTGAGCAATTAGGGTTTGACAGTTTTCCATACCCTAGGCTTAATAGTTTGACATGGTTTGACGAAGAGACCGGACTGTACGGCATTATCACTGAGTGGTCCTGATATAATTGTGTTAGCATCTTGCAGACATTTATCACAACTTATACCCGGGTAGTCTTCATGTGTAGCTAGCACCTCTGTTGTACTTGTGGATATGATCCACTGCCGAGTTCTTAAGTTGGGCCCTAGAGTCACACCAAGCGCGTACTTGAATCCTATGAAACACAATTTATAGAGTGATGCGTATGATTGATACGCATATATGATTTTATCGGATACACATAAACAGTTATGTATATCGATAAAATCGGAATGCTATGTGCTTAGGAAATAAATTCTAGTATTTTTCCTATAAAGTTAACTTTTAGTCAACTAGTTGACTTTTTGGTCAACAGTTGACTTTTGGTCAACTCATTGACTTTTTGGTCATATGATGACTTATTAATCAATGATTGGAAAATTACAAAATATCGTATTTATGAAATACAATATTGATTTGGTATTCTCATTTATGAAATACACATACCATGTATAATGAGTCATGAGATGAGTCATTTAGTGGTATGGTTTGAGCACATGGTTTATTAGCACATGGTTTTGAAATGTAATGATTCATGAGATGATTCATTGCATGACTCACTAGATTAATCATTGATATTTGATGATTCATTGCATGACTCATAGGATGAGTCATTCATGTCATGAACACATTTCACTCTATAAATATGAGCTCTCTTTCTTATGGAAAGGTTAATGAAAAATTGGCTAAGTGGTTTTTCCATAAGAGAATAAAAGAGAGCTCTCCTCTTACTAATTTCTAGCAATCTTGAGTAAGAGAAAGTAGTAGGATTTTAAAGTACCCCGGGGTGGATATCTTGCCTTGTGTCTCAAGAAGACTCCGATTTTATCAAGCTCACTTGAAGACTTGGAGATCCACTACGAGGAGATTTACTACTACAAGGAGCAAGAGTTAGGGGTTGTTCGATCTTCCATCGAATCACGCTTCAAAAGTATGACTTTATAACCCTTGTATGCTCTCTTTAATATAGGGATTATGTTAGATTTAATTAGAATGGTCCTATAATGTATTTCATGCTCTCTACATGCATAGCATAATTATACATATAGTCTTCCGTTGCGTATTTTGCATGTATGAAGCATGGATTCCCTTCATGGTATCAGAGCCATGGTTCCATCTAATTAAATCTTAACATGCATATCTAACTCATAGAGGACTTTGTTCTTGCTTCTAATTACTAGTTTAATTAAAAGATGTTTTAATGAAACTAGTTAATTTATTCAAGTTGTTTTGTAATAAATTATACTAGTTGTTGATTCAAAAATGTGATTTTTGGTTCATATGTTTTTAGGAGTAAAAACACTTGTATAAATTGCAAAACATTTATTTACAACTAGTGTAGTTGTATGTTAGAAGCATGATAGTCTTATTTGAGTTAGGATAATCCCTATGTTATCTAGTTTTCCAATTTGTTGCATAACTAGATAGATGCATATTTCTTAATGTTGATTAAGTTATATGTTTTATATCATCTTGCATGGATGTTATGTTTATGGATGGTAGTGGACAACGATTCTCTTGCATTTATTGTATTGATGTAATATAGCTAAAAATGTAATATTATTTTTGACCTCTTTCCTCCCCGAGCATGGGCTACGCCTACGGGTTTTGGCACTTGCTCACCGATCATGGGCTACGCCTATGGGTATAGGCCCTTGTTCGGGTGTGGGGGGGGTATGGTTATTTAGTTTAGTTATTTCATTTATGGCTTTTATTTTACATTCAATGCAATATTATTACCCATCCTACGAGATGGTTTTTCCATTATAAATGGGGCTTGCACGTCCTATGTATATGTGAATGTAATAATACAGGATTTGCAAGGGAGCTAGCAATGTAAGGAGTTGCAAATTGCTTGCCAAAATGTAATTAGTGTAGTTGCATTTTATTTCCTTAGTTGTCCACTACCATTCCATATTGCTTTTACATATGTTGATATGTTGGTTGTGCCCCAATTGTAGATGTCTATACAATTGGGTGCTATATTTTACAAAGTTTATATCTCTATCTCATTAGAGAATAGTTTTTATTATAAAAACTCATTTTTTAAACTTTGTGAGACATGGCAATAAGAGTTTATTGACCATAGAGTAGTGAGATCGACATTAACATAGTGTTAGTGTGAAAGATAAATAAACCTAAAGCAGTTAAAAGAGATGTATTTAGAACGAACTTTTAACTAGTGTCTAGGAAAGTGATTATAAGATATAACTCATGGGGTGATGCCCAACTTAAGATAAGGGGGTGATGCCCAATCTTTCGCGTTATAGTCTTAAAGAGAAGTGGTTACTTAATTAAGGTCCGATAAATATTCCCGGTGAATAGCTCGGAACCCTCCCACCAATCTTGCGCTTTCCTGGCTAGTTTAATTGTTGCAAGTATAAATATAGAGCATCTTTAAACTATATCAAGTTCGATTACGGTAAAAGATTTGAGAAATCGTCCGTAGCCCTCCATCATTTTAGTTAAATACTATTAAGCTTATAAATACTATGTTTGTTGGCATACGTCAAGGCATAACTATTCTATGGCTAAATAGTATTCATCTGTATATAAGATATAAGGATAGCTTAAGTTGGTTATGCAACTTTGTTGGCATACGTCAAGAGTTTGCATAAGTTAAATTTAAGCCAGTCAAGAAATGATGGGTACAAACTTGACTAGCATTTTATGATTTGTTGGCATACGTCAAGGTCATAAAAGACTAGGGGTAAAATCATATCAAGAATTACAAGAGTGTAAAAGACAAAAGTTGTCTACCAATTATTGAATGTGTTAATTTGTTGACATACGCCAAGGTTGATGCATTCAATGATAATTGGATCTTGATCCCACTTGAAAACAATGAGTTGTTTTCCGATCACCTATTATAAGGTTTTGAGGGACTCGAAAAATAGTGGGAGGCATAACTTAGATAAAAATAAACCAAATCTATTTTATGTATTGAACATCTGCTAAAATACCTTTTCTCTCTCTTTCAGGCCATTATGTCTGGTTTAAAACTCATATTGGAACAGAACAAGTTAACCGGTCCTAATTACAAAGACTGGTTGAGGAATGTTAAAATTGCCCTAACTTATGACAAAGTAGCATATGTCCTCACTGCGCCCGAACCTGTTCTAGGCCTAGAACCCACTATAGCGGAAACTGAAATCCGCAATACATGGGATAAAGATTGTTCACTTGCTCAATGCCTCACCATTGCCTCTATGGATTTGGTCCATCAGAGACAACATGAGAATATGGATATCAGATCCATATTTCGTAATACAGAAGAACTGTATGGCGAGCAACCGCGACAAATGAAGTACGCGGCGTCTAGGAATCTGTTCCAGACGAAAATGACTGTGGGATCTTCTGTTGGGGATCATGTCCTCAAAATGATCGCCTATGTCAATGAGCTTGAACTTTTGAACGTAGGCCTAGATGCAGATAGATATACAGATATCATTCTGCAGTCCTTGACACCAGCATACTCCCGATTCATATCACAGTTTTTGATGATGGATCTGGAGCCCACTCTTCCTGCCTTGCTTAATTTGTTAAGACAGGAAGAAAGTTCTTTGAAAAAGGGACAAACACCAGTCTTGGCTATAGGGCAATCTTCTTCCTCTTCTGGCAAATTGGTTGCTAAGAAAAAAGGAATGAAGAAAACTACTAAACCAAGGAAAGGTGTTAAGAAGGCTGTCAAGAAGGATAAAGGAAAGGCAAAAATGATGACAGCAGAATGCTTCCATTGTCATAAGTCAGGACATTGGAAAAGGAACTGCCCAGAATACCTAGCCTCACTCACCAAGAATAAGCAAGTTGTTGCTTCATCTACAGGTGTGTTTGTTACTCAGAATTGTTTTTCTATAAATCATACATCCTGGGTATTAGATACCGGATCAGGATCTCACATCTGTAATTTGTTACAGGGACTTAAAAGTTATAGAAAACTTGGAGCTGGAGAGATGACTATGCAAGTTGGTAATGGTGCAATAGTTGCAGCACTTGCAGTAGGGGATTTTCATCTAGCTTTACCAAATGGAAACGTTTTGATTTTAAATAGCTGCTATTTTGTACCAACTATGATGTGTAATATAATATCCATATCTTTATTAGATAAAGATGGATATGTATTTAAGTTGGAGAACAATGTTATGAATATCATATTTAATCAAAAGTTGATTGCTTATGGAACATTGTGCAATGGCATCTATATTCTTAATCAAAATACAATTCTGAACACTTATCACACTAATAAAAGAAAGCACTCAGTTATGAATGACGCTTTCTTATGGCATTGCAGACTTGGTCACATTAATAAAGAAAGACTTGGCGAGCTTCATAAGCATGGATATTTAGATCCATTTGACTTTGAGTCTTATGAGACTTGCAAGTCTTGTCTTAAAGGTAAAATGACCAAGACTCCATTTACAGGAACTGGAGTAAGAGTTACAGAACTCTTAGGACTGATACATAGTGATGTATGTGGTCCTATGTCTACAATGGCCAGAGGTGGCTACTCCTACTTTATTACTTTTACCAGAGGGTTTTGTAGTCAGTGGGAGTAGTGGAAAAGCATGTAGATTGCTTAAATCTATTTATGGACTGAAGCAAGCATCACGGAGATGGAACATCTGTTTTGATGATGCTATCAAAGAGTTTGGTTTCATCAAAAATCCAGATGAACCATGTGTTTATAAAAGGATAATTGGGAGTATAATATCGTTTCTTATTTTGTATGTAGACGATATACTCTTAATCGGTAATGACATACCGTCATTACAAGCGGTTAAAATTTGGCTATCAAAAAGATTTTCCATGAAAGATTTGGGTGAAGCATCCTGTATACTGGGTATTCAGATCTATAGAGATAGATCTAAAAGGATATTAGGATTGTCCCAATCTAGATACATTGGCAAAGTGCTAAAGCGGTTTAGCATGGAAAATTCCAAGAAAGGTTTTGTACCTGCATCTCCTGGAATCTCGCTCTCTAAAAAGATGTCTCCCCAGACTGATGAAGAGAGGAAACGCATGAGTCTAATTCCTTATGCCTCGGCAGTAGGATCGATCATGTATGCCATGTTATGTACTAGACCGGATATCGCTTATTCACTCAGTTTGGTAAGTAGATACCAATCTAATCATGGAGAAGAGCACTGGAAAGCGGTCAAAAATATACTTAAGTACCTGAAAAGGACTAAAGAGTTATTTTTGATATATGGTAAAAGTGACCTCCAAATGGAGGCTTTTTCCGACTCTAGCTTTCAGAGCGATATAGATGATAGTAAATCTGTTTCAGGATATGTTTTTACCCTCAATAGAGGGGCTGTCAGTTGGAAAAGTTCCAAGCAGGACACAGTAGCAGACTCTACTATGGAAGCCGAATACATTGCGGCAAATGATGCAGCCAAAGAAGCTGTCTGGATGAGGAAGTTTCTTTCAGAGCTGGAAGTTGTTCCCACCATTAAAGATCCAGTACCTTTATACTGTGATAGTAATGCTGCAATAGCTCTGACAAAGGAACCCCGGTCTCACCATAAGTCCAGACACATTCTGAGGAAGTATCACTTGATCAGGGAGATAGTTGATCGCCGGGAGATCAAGATTGAAAGAGTTGACACAAAAGATAATATAGCAGATCCATTCACAAAGGCAATTGCTCGTACACAATTTGAAAAACTTGTTGAGCTATTGGGTATTAGATACTACAATGATTGGCCTTAGTGCAAGTGGGAGTTTGTTAGATATAGGTGCCCTGCAGGCAATAATTGTATATTGTAACAGGACCTATATGAATATAATATCCTTGTTCAAAATAATAGTATGCTATTTTGGTCAGATTTATCTGGTAGTTTTATATTCAGATAAAGTCCTTAGAATGATACTAGACTATCAGACATTACGGATATGATCGTAATGAAGAGATCTGATTTGTCGCTAACGTATATTCTAAAATGTTCCTAGTCGATGAAGTGATGTAATGGGACATGATCACTTTGGTAAGACTAGTGTATACTTTATTTCTCCTTTGGAAGGATGATGATCCATCTCTTAGATCATTGATGTGAGACATCAAGATATAGTATACAGGTGACTCATTAGTGAATGAGTTGACTGAACGACTCACTGAGAACATCTAGTTGGTAATTATACTTAACTGTCAAATAGAAGTTCTCAAGTGATATAGTACATAGTAGTCTCATGACCTGAGGCATGAGTGCAATATCTTACATGTCAGTATAGGTGTACTTAGACTTTTACCTAACCACAGTTCTCATCGAGTTGTGCATAACGGTTCTTGTTGGGTACATCCCGAGGCATAAGTAGATATTGAGATGCCAAGATGGGATTCGTCTCTCCCAGTATAGGGGGTTGATGTCATAAGATTGTTTGATATAACTATAACCTGAAAATCCTTGGCCAAGGTAAATAAGATAAACTGATTGTCAGTTTGATCTTATAGGTTATGAGTTTAATATCAACAAACACTAATTGAGCAATTAGGGTTTGACAGTTTTCCATACCCTAGGCTTAATAGTTTGACATGGTTTGACGAAGAGACCGGACTGTACGGCATTATCACTGAGTGGTCCTGATATAATTGTGTTAGCATCTTGCAGACATTTATCACAACTTATACCCGGGTAGTCTTCATGTGTAGCTAGCACCTCTGTTGTACTTGTGGATATGATCCACTGCCGAGTTCTTAAGTTGGGCCCTAGAGTCACACCAAGCGCGTACTTGAATCCTATGAAACACAATTTATAGAGTGATGCGTATGATTGATACGCATATATGATTTTATCGGATACACATAAACAGTTATGTATATCGATAAAATCGGAATGCTATGTGCTTAGGAAATAAATTCTAGTATTTTTCCTATAAAGTTAACTTTTAGTCAACTAGTTGACTTTTTGGTCAACAGTTGACTTTTGGTCAACTCATTGACTTTTTGGTCATATGATGACTTATTAATTAATGATTGGAAAATTACAAAATATCGTATTTATGAAATACAATATTGATTTGGTATTCTCATTTATGAAATACACATACCATGTATAATGAGTCATGAGATGAGTCATTTAGTGGTATGGTTTGAGCACATGGTTTATTAGCACATGGTTTTGAAATGTAATGATTCATGAGATGATTCATTGCATGACTCACTAGATTAATCATTGATATTTGATGATTCATTGCATGACTCATAGGATGAGTCATTCATATCATGAACACATTTCACTCTATAAATATGAGCTCTCTCTCTTATGGAAAGGTTAATGAAAAATTGGCTAAGTGGTTTTTCCATAAGAGAATAAAAGAGAGCTCTCCTCTTACTAATTTCTAGCAATCTTGAGTAAGAGAAAGTAGTAGGATTTTAAAGTACCCCGGGGTGGATATCTTGCCTTGTGTCTCAAGAAGACTCCGATTTTATCAAGCTCACTTGAAGACTTGGAGATCCACTACGAGGAGATTTACTACTACAAGGAGCAAGAGTTAGGGGTTGTTCGATCTTCCATCGAATCACGCTTCAAAAGTATGACTTTATAACCCTTGTATGCTCTCTTTAATATAGGGATTATGTTAGATTTAATTAGAATGGTCCTATAATGTATTTCATGCTCTCTACATGCATAGCATAATTATACATATAGTCTTCCGTTGCGTATTTTGCATGTATGAAGCATGGATTCCCTTCAGGCACATCACTTAGTAGGCCTAAGTTAGGAAAACGAACGTCATCTGGGAAAGTGACGATGTTAGAAAAATTACATCGTTCAGGGACTTTAGAAGTATGACGATGTTGGAAACGAAGGCACATCACTTGGTAGGCCTAAGTTAGGAAAACGAACGTCATCTGGAAAAATAAGGACGTTAGGAAAGTTACATCGTTCAGTGACTTTAGAAGTATGACGATGTTGAAAGAAACAAAGGCACATCACTTGGTAGGCCTAAGTTAGAAAAACGAACGTCATCTGGGAAAGTGACGACGTTAGGAAAATTACATCGTTCAGTGACTTTAGAAGTATGACGATGTTAAAAACGAAGGCACATCACTTGGTAGGCCTAAGTTAGGAAAACAAACGTCATCTGGGTAAATAACGATGTTAGGGAAATTACATCGTTCAGTGACTTTAGAAGTATGACGATGCTGGAAACAAAGGCACATCACTTGGTAGGCCTAAGTTAGGAAAACGAACGTCATCTGGGAAAATAACGACGTTAGGGAAATTACATCGTTGAGTGACTTTAGAAGTATGACGATGTTGGAAACAAAGGCACATCACTTGGTAGGCCTAAGTTAGGAAAACAAACGTCATCTGGGAAAATAACGACGTTAGGAAAATTACATCGTTCAGTGACTTTAGAAGTATGACGATGTAGTTCAAGTTTCATCCTAAGTGTGGTCAGCTCAAGATTACACATCTCACCTTTGCCGATGATCTCCTCTTGTTCTGTAAAGGGGATTTTTACTCAATCCAAAGATTATATCAGTGTGTCAAAGACTTTGGAATCACTTCTGGCCTTGAAGCAAATCTCTCAAAATGTGCAATTTTCTATGGAGGAGTTAAGGAATCTGTTAAAGCCCAAATATATGATAGCCTGGGTTTTCCTGAAGGTATATTCCCTATAAGATATCTTGGTGTTCCTCTAATTAGCAAGAGACTATCATACATGGACTGCACTCCTCTTTTCCAGAAAATATCCAATCAATTTCAAATCTGGATGAAACAGAAACATTTGTCATATGCTGGTAGACTTCATGTCATTAAAACTGTTATTCTGGGTGTCCAAATATTTTGGACCTCAAATTATATTCTGCCAGCAAGGGTCCTGCAGAAAATTGATGATTTGTGTAGAGATTTCCTTTGGGGTAAAACAGATCATGTGTTTAAATCACCACTGGTTGCTTGGGATAAAGTTTGTAAAGAGAGGAAACATGGTGGACTGGGGGTTTTTTCTGCAAACATATGGAGCATAACCTCTGCATTAAGGACCATTTGGTATTTACATACACACAAAGAGTTATTGTGGATAAAATGGATCCACAGAAACTACTTAAAGGATACATCAATTTGGCAAGTTGCAGTGAGAAAAGGGGATTTATGGCTATGGAAACAGCTGCTCAAAGCCAGGGATAAAGCCATTGTGATTTGTGGAAGTGTAGATGCTTTGAAGCAAATTATCAGTTCCTGTCATAGGAACTCAAAAGTGTGTCTATCTGAGCTTTATTCAAAAATTTCCCCAGCAGCTATAAAGGTCCCATGGTTCACAACAGTGTGGGAAAATATGAGCTACCCTAAACACTATTTCATTATGTGGCTTGCAGTGCAGAACAGGCTACTTACAAGAGATCGATTGCTCAAAAGAGGAATCATCACCATTGGCCTCTGTTGTTTATGCAATGAAAATGTTGTTGAATCCCGAAACCACCTCTTTTTTGAATGTAGCTTCACTAGTGCAGTCTGGAATGAGATTATGAATTGGCTTCAATTCGATTGGAAGACTTGTGAATGGAACCGCTTGCTGGATTGGTTTAATTGCAGGCTGAGAGGAAGGGGTTTTAAGCAAAAGGTGAAAAGAATGTCATTATCTTCTACTATCTACAGGATATGGTGGGAACGCAACAGCAGACTGTTTGATACGAAATCCAGGAGTATAGAACAGATCATTAAGGAGATCAAGATTGATATCATGACCATCATACTTAATGGTTCATATCCAGTGGGGCAAAAAGAATGGCTAATATCACTTTAATCAACTGTAAAATTCTTTAGCAGTTTTTTGTTTTATTCTTTTTAGTTGTTTTCGTAATTGATTTTTTCAGTTCATATACTGAATATCTGATGTACAAATACTTTCCATTTGGTAAATGAATATAATTCTTCATTGACCAAAAAAAAAAAAAAAAAGTATGACGATGTTGAAAGAAATGAAGGCACATCACTTGGTAGGCCTAAGTTAGGAAAACGAACATTATCTGGGAAGATGATGACGTTTTAGGTGAGCAACACATCGCATAGTAGGTTACTATTGGAAGACCATCAGCAATCAGAGGTAGAATTAACACAATAATAGTCTCACTATCCTATTGAAGAGGATTAGTGTGGAAAATTTGGAGGAGATGAAATAAAGAAATCATTACCTTTATTTGTTTCTTCTCCTGCGGCAAGGTACATTTGATGATGAAGTCTAAGGGTAATATTTCTTCAGAAATTTATCGTTGATAGGCATCATAAGTTTGTCGCCATGTTTGGTGATAAGACGATAGGCTTCATTCGAGTAGACATTTTCTACTACAAATGGCCCTTCCCACTTTGGCTCAAACTTTCCTTTCTTCTTGGAGTTCAAAATCATCGGGCACCAAACTCTAAGAACCAAGTCGCCTTCTTTAAATGTGCGATATTTAACCTTCTTATCAAATGCTCTAGAAATCCGAGCTTGATAAAGCTCAATGTGTTGCTGAGCCAATAGCCACTTTTCATCAAGCGCTTCCAATTCTTTAAGACGTCGGCGATGACTCTCTTCCATCGTCATACCAATTGCGAGTGCTATCCGCAAAGAGGGAATTTGGATTTCTAATGGTAATACGGCTTCACATCCGTATACCAAGGAATATGGTGTCGCTCCTGTCGGCGTTCGAACCGTTGTGCGATAAGCCCACAAACTCTGACCCAATTTCTCGTTCCAATCTCTTTTGTTCGTCGAAACCACTTTAGTGAGAATTCTGACGATGGTCTTGTTAAATGCTTCTGCTTGCCCGTTAGCAGTAGGATTATAAGTCGTTAAAGCCAAATTCTTGATCCTGAATTTGTCACGGAATCGGGTGAAGGATTAGCTAATGAATTAGGGCCCATTGTCATGAATGATAGTCTCGGAACGCCGTACCTATATACGATGTGATGTTTTAAGAATTTAACAACATCACTCATTTTGACTTCTCTCAATGGGATTGCTTCTGCCCATTTAGAAAATTAATCAGTTATCGACAAAATGAAGCGATGTCCTTTGGAAGAGGGTGGTGTCACTAGGCTGACAATGTCCATTCCCCACGTTTCGAAAGGCCATGAAATGGTTGAAGGATGAAGATGCTTGGGTGGTCGATGCATGTAATTAGCATGTATCTGATAGGCGTGGCATCGTTTGGCATAAGCAACTGCGTCTTGTACCATGTTAGGTCAATAATAACCCAATCTGCATAGTCGGTCCAACAACTTAGGACCGGGCTGATGAGCTCCGCAGATGTCGTCATGAGCTTCTTTAAGGGCTTCTTTTGGTTCTCTATTTGACAAACAGCGAAGAAAAAGTCCATCGTACGACTTTTGATACAAAATTTGGGATTGAGAATCATAGTAGAATCTAGGTGCTCGTCTACGAATAGATTCTCTTTCTTTGATGTCTTCAGGCAATAAACCGTATAAGACATAATCGATGATCAGAAATCGTCAATCTTTAGGTTCGAGTGTTGAAGGTTTCGCTTCAACTGCGTTGATCTGTAGTGCATACTTTGATTTGAATAATTGTCTGCTTGTCACTGTGACTTGCTGGGTAGTTCTTTCAGGTAGAGCTAAGGTAGCCGCAAGTGACGCCAATACATCAGCATAGGTATTCTTGAGACGGGGTACATGGTCAATATAGAAGCCCTCAAAGGAATCGGCCAATGCGATTGTTGCGGTATGGTAAGGAACGAGGTCTTCATTCCTAACCTCTTATTCTCCCTTCATTTGATTAACAATGAGTCGAGAATCACCGTATGCTTCTAAGCACTTCACCCCTAACTGTTTAGCTATATCCAAGCCAACCAACAAAGCATTCTATTTCACCACATTGTTAGAACATAGCTCTGTTAAAGAAACAGCGCATGAGAGTATGTGGTTTTGGGGAGAGATAAAGATAACTCCCACTCCAGCTATAACCCGACCAGTAGAACTTGTCCTTGTTGCACCATCGAAGTACAATTGCCATACTTGTTCTCTAGAGACGATGTTTGCTTCATATGTCTCATCAGGTATGTCCTGGTATAATTCGGCCTTTTCTTTTAGCGGATGATTAGCCATAAGGTCACAAATAGTCTAACCTTTCACTACTTTTTGAGGTTTGAAGTGGATGTCATATTGGGAAAGCAACAAAGCCCACCTGGCGAGTCGCCAATTCAATGCACTGGGTTGTGTCATGAATACCCGAATAGGATTGACCTAAGAAATAACATGTATGGTTTGCCCAACCAAATAATGTCACATTTTCTGAACTGTGAAGACCAACGCTAAACATTCCTTCTCAATGAAAGGATAACGAGGTTCAGCACCCGATAGTGTCCTACTGAGATAGTAGACGGCTTGTTCATGGCTATTTTCATCATCTTGTTCCAAGAGTCCTACTAATGCATGATCTGTAGACCGAATATATATCAAGAAAGGTTTACCTAACTTTGGTGCGATCAATATCGGTGGATTGGAGAGATATTGCTTAATCTCCTCGAACGCTTTCTGGCAAGTCTCGTCCCACATGAAGGATACTCCTTTCTTCATTAGTTTTGAGAATGTTTGGCATTTCTCAGATAGGTTAGAAATAAACCTGCGAATAAACGCCAATCGTCCTTGTAAGCCTTGAAGCTCCTTAAGATTCCTGGGAGGTGGTAGCTCTTGGATGGCCTTGACTTTATCTGGGTCCAAATGAATTCAGTCAATCGTTCGAAGACTGAAGATTTACGCGTCGACTCTCCACATAGACATTAGGAAAGCACCGCAGATATGAGTTTCTCACAGCAGCAATATGATTGCATCTGACTCATGCTACGTTTGCGCGTGAGATAATCCCGAAGGTCACCAGCTGGACAACCCCCAGTCAATTCTGTCATCAAGGCTTTACTCGAGCGAGACCCTCTAAATGATAGAGGTTGACGACCTTGGGTAAGTTGACAAACTCCGTCATTTGCACGACGAGGTTCCTTGATAGGACGAGTTTGGTGAGTTCGTCTTCTCGGTCAGTTCTTAACTTGAGGTTCGTTTTCTTGATGAACCTCGGTATGAACCGCTTATTGATTTTGCTGAACCTCTTTTTGAGGATGAGGTTCGTGTTATGAGTTTACTAGGGTACGAGGATGAGATCCGTCATTCGGACGTTCCTCATTCACCTGACCCTCGTCAGAAGTGTTGACCTTAGGTTGATTAACCTTCGGTTGATAGTGGAAACCATCTAGCGAGACCAAAGCTCGAGCCCTACGATGAGCTTGGTTCTGACGCCGACGTTGTCGAGCGCGTCTCGATAATAGAATAAAGGAAACCTTTGCTTCGGTCAGAACTAAGCGAGGTTCGTCATCCAAAGCCATAATTTGGCTAGTAGAAGCTGAAGTTTGGGTAGGTTGTTTAACAACCCATTTCTTAGCCTGACGGCTAGTTTCTGGAGCCTCCTTTTTGAGGGGCTTGGACTTTTCCTCGAGACTAACTCGAGTTGAATCATCAGAAGCCACTTGGGCTGAAGTCTCATACGAGACTCTACGACACTTTCGTGCCTTCGTAGGACTAGACTTACCAGAGGAGAGGTACTCCTCATATTTGGATTGGTCAAATTCGATGACCAGAGTTTCCACGTCAGTTCCCACTGCAATCTTGTCTGATTGCGTCACCACCATCTCGTCGGAGAGAATAGCTGCTCCCGCTGTGGTCGCCATCATCTATAGGTTCAAAAAATTTATGTTAGGATTGATTTTCTTGTTTTAAGAAATGGGTTCGATCACTTGGTACGAAACTCTTACAACCACTCACACGCTCTCTCGATTACAGAGGAAGAGAAGATTAATTCAGCTTCTCTTTTGTTTAAGGTGGATTCTAGGTGGCGAAAGGATGCTTCCCCCGATGCTTGAGTCGAGCTTGCCTCCCGTTGACGATCAGATCAAGATTGTAAGAGCTCCTGACCTTTGTTAACCGGCTGGAATCGAGGTTCGTACTCCGGATTGACATGCAGAAACTTTGATCTCTGATGCTTCTCTAAGTCCAAGCTGGAAAATCTCAAAATAAGATCCCCCTTTTCTGTAGCCATCGATGGCTATTTATAGGTTTTTGAGCACGTAACCGACGTGCTACAATAGTGGAGTCGTGGGCATAACTAATACACTGAAATTGTGAAGTCATGGCGTAACTGACTCCTTGATTTTAGTCCATGTGGCTGACTGGGTCTTCATGACGTTACAGTCTAATTTAATACGGGTGACGAACTTCACTGCGTTGGCGAACCTCATCCTTGATGTCGAGCCTCATTACGTGGCGAGCCTCATCTTTTATGTCGAGCCTTGCTGCGTGGCGAGCCTCATGAGCTTCATCTTCACTGACGAGCTTTAAATCTGATGACAAGCTTTGGTTTTATTGATGAACTTCACCTCTAATGATGAACTTCGAACCTCGTATCCATTGACGAGCTTCGAACCTCGTATGCAATGACGAGCTTCATCTTTGACAGCTAGAGTTCAACTTGTATCCAACGACGAGCTTCGAACCCTGTATCCACTAGCGAACCTCAAACCTCGTATCCAATGACGATCTATGAATTCCATATCCTATAGCGAACCTCGAACCTTGTATCCAATGACGAGCTCTGAGTCTCGTAGATCCGTTTCATTCAATAATGAACTTTATCTTTCAATGTTGAGTTTCGCTGCATGATGACTCTCGTTCTCGAGGTTGATCTTTTCTAAACAACGGACCTCATTTCTGATTGAAAAGGGGTTTGTTTCGCTGATCCTTCTTTTCACCTTTCGAATTTTGGCATTTTTAATGCCTACAGACACGTCATCTTGTTGAATAGGATTGGTGGGTGAATTTGGAGGATGGTAAGGAATAAAATTTCCACCTTAGTTGACCTCATGATAGTTGAAAGAGTTTTAATAGCTTTAACAATACCGAAGGTCATGTTCCTCGATATTGTTAAGGTTAGGTATCCTCACCGCATTCATGGTGTTTGAACTTTGTAGCATTGTTGAGATTGAGAATGATCTATTTTCCTTCCACATAAGCATAATAGTCCTTGTCAATTGTGAAGACCTTTGCAGGGAAGTGGCGGGTATGTAACAAGTCTATGGTAGTACTTTTTCAAAAAATTATCATTTATAGGCATCATGATCTTATTGCCATCTTGATTAATTAGGCAATATGCTCCATTTGAGTAGACCGTTTCTACTACAAATGATCCTTCCCATTTCGATTCGAACTTGCCTTTCTTTTTGAAGTTCAGAATCATTGGACGTCAGACGGCGAGAACTAGATCACCTTCCTTGAAAATGCGAAGTCTAACTTTCTTGTCAAACGCTTTGGAGATTTGAGGCTGGTAAAGCTCGATATGCTGTTGAGCTTGTAGTCGTTTTTCATCTAGCATTTCAAGTTCTTCAAGACGTCAACGATGACCTTCTTCCGTTGTCATACCGATCACAAGTGCTATTTGAAGGGATGGAATTTGAACTTTCAATGGAAATATAGCTTCACATCCGTATACCAAGGAGTATGGTGTAGCACCTGTTGGCGTACGAACCGTTGTGCGATATGCCCATATGCTTTGACCTAACTTCTCATGCCAGTCTAGTTTGCATGTAGAGACCAACTTGGTGAGAATTTTGATGATGGTCATATTGAAAGTTTCTACTTATCCATTCATACCAGGGTTAAAGGCTGTTGAAGCCAAGTTTCTGATTCTGAATTTGTTACAGAATCGTGTGAAGGTCTGGATAACAAACTGGAGTCCGTTGTCATGGATGATGCATCTCAAACCACTGTACCTGCATATGGTGTGGTGTTTGATGAACTTAACCACATCACTTGTTTGACTTCTTCCAATGGAATTGCTTTGGCCCATTTGGAAAAGTAGTCGGTTATCGTCAGGATGAACCGATGTCCTTTCGTAGATGGCAGGGAAATTAGGCTAATAATGTCCATACCCCATGTTTCAAATGGCCAGGAAGTGGCTGAAGGATGCATATTCTCCGGCGGTTGATGCATATAGTTGGCATGTATTTGGCATGCACGACATCGTTTGGCGTATGCAACGGTGTCGCTGATCATCTTTGGCCAGTAGTAGCCAAGTCTACGCAGTCAGTCCTATAATTTAGATACTGTTGAGCTCTACAGATGCCATCATGGGCTTCTTCTACTTCTTTATTCGACAAGCAGTGAAGCAATAATATGTCGTATGACCTCCTGTATAGGGTTTGCGATAGGGAATCGTAACAGAATCTTAGTGTCCGTCCGTGGACGGATTCTCTATCTTTAATGTCTTCAGGCAGTAAGCCGTATAAAACATAATCGATGATCGGGAATCACTAATCTCTGGGTTTAAATGACTTGGGCTCTTCATAGACCATGTTGACTTGTAATGCATATTTCGGATGGAACAGTTTTTTGTTGGCTACAATGATTCACTGAGTAGTTCCTTCAGGCAGAGCTAGTGTAGCAACGAGTTATGTTAGGGCATCGACATATGCATTCTTGAGGCGAGGCACATAATCAATGTAAAAGCCTTCAAAAGAATTAGCCAATGTGATGGCCGCTTCGTGGTAAGTGACCAGATCTTCATGTCTGACTTCGAACTCCCTTTTTAGCTCGTTTATGACGATCTTTGAATCACTATATGCTTCTAGGTGCTTTACCCCCAGCTTCTTGGCTACGTCAATACCAATGAGCAAAGCATTGTACTCAACCACGTTATTAGAACATGGCTCCGTTAGAGAAAAAGATTGAGGTAATACATGGTTTTACGGAGAAACCGACCTACCCCCACTCCAGTGATAATTGTAGCTTTTAAGGCCTGTTCTTGATGCACCGTCGAAGAATAATTTTCAAACTTGTTCTTTCTAGACCATATTGGCTTCACAGGTCTCATCCGGATTATCTTGGTATAAATCAACCCTTCCCTCCTAGGGGTTGTCACACCTCACTTCCTAAATACCCAGGAATTAGGAGACAAACAAGCCCGCAATGTATTAGATTGAGAAGAAATAAGTACTAGCTCATTTCTACTCAATCTAATAAACTAAGCGTCAATCAATATAAGGTTAAGGCATAGGTCCCCGATCATAATAGCGAGTATATAATAAACAACTCAGAACCAAATGATACATATCACAAATGAAATATCATCCAAAACATAATATTCGAGTCATTATGTTCTGATACAAAACGATCCAATTGAAATACTAGAAAATAGAAAATACATCGAGCAAACGAGAATAGAAAGTGGTACAAAAGTAAACAAGGACCATCAACAACTAAAAGGAAAAACTAAGCTTCAGCTTCTTCTTCTGATTAGTCTACAAAGCACTCTTGCTACAACTACTCTGACTCTAGCGTGTCTCCAAGCTAGACCGGTTTATCCTGTAAATCTAATGTACAACCTGAGAAAACAGGAGTACGTCAGCGTGCGTGGTACATGGCAAGATCCCAAAAGGAAGAATAGAACGGTCGAACGACCAACGCAAAAATAATAATAATGAGTAGAAACATGCAGCTAGAATACTAACAAGCTAGATACAATCCACCACTAGAGTATAACAATTAGAAGAATCCATAAACATCAGAGTAACAAGGTGATACAACTAGATGAAATTAATACTTAAAAATCTACAACACGAGATGTAGTACATCAAACGAAATAATTTAAACAAGGAAACCCTCATATATATACCATATGTCTAAAATTATAGATAATTAAATATTAATCCCAATCTATGTATGAAAAGAAAAATAACTAGTCCATATCTCACAAGAATCCATAATCATCTAAGTAACGATGTCATATAACTAACCATCCTATAACAACTCACTGGTCCAAATCTCAAATAGGTCAATGTTCGTATTACCGCATAACTGACTGTTAATGATCCTCTACGCACATCCAATATCACGAAACGATTCAGTAAGAGGACTACACGCAATCTGATTTCAGCCTGGTCCGAACTCAAGCAAAACTCGGGTGACGAAACTATTTTACTGACCATGTGCGAAACGATTCACTGGCCTAACAGACTAATCCAAGTGTGAAACGATTCACTAGTACGAGCTTGGAAGATAACCAACAACCACATCCGATCATGCGAACTATGACTTTCCCCATCCAACCATCTCTTGTGTTTTTAGGTCTATAACAGATCACTGGTTCACCCATTAAGTTGGTCAACACACCCACAAATGTCACTAAGTCTTGTTCATGATGGACAAGGCCACTAAGTCATGAACTACTAATGGTTCTCAAACACAACATGGAACAACAAATGCAGCTAATTCTATGTAATAAAAATCATAGCATATCACGTAATTGAAATAAGAATCATGGATCATGTTAGGAGCATAAAATTTTAACTTTACTTCCATAAATTACCTTTTTAAATATATTTATGCACACAAACCGATATCATCAATATCTTGCTATTCTAATCTTTAAACTCCTCATAAGAGTATCAATAGCTAGATAACATTTAGTATAGCAACAGAACAAAAAGAGTCTAGAATCGGCGGATGTTTTGCACATAAAATGTCGCGATCAACAACCATCAATCACACGATCATAATTTAAAATAATTCAAAATAAAAAATCTTTTTGCAAAATAAATTCTTTTAAAATATTTATTATTCTAAAATGATTCATTTTCTCAAAATAATTTCTTTTAAAAAATATTATAATTATCCTAAAATAATCCCATTGTTAAAGTAAATCCTTTAAATTATTATATATATTCTATAAATACTATTTTCATATTATTATGATTTATTTAATATTATTCATCAAACAAACCCACGTAGATAATTATATCACAAATTAATATAAGCAGATAATTCATAACTTCATCAACAAGTCCACGCAGATAATTTGTAACAGATCTAAAATTATAATAAATGACAATTCAAAATGGAAATTAGCACGTACTTAAATCACGACAATTATAAGAATTGAAATGAAACTAATCTAGAGTTGGAATCTTGCCTCGGGTTTCTATCGAGCTTATCGACGTTGATGTGCTAGTCTGCAATGAGCATCGGTGTTGGGGTGCTGGCGTGGGCTGCGGCTTGTGCGATCTGACCAAGGTTCGGAACGTGTGGGCGCGGTTACGACGGCCTATCGAGGCTGCGGCGAGCGCGATGAGCGGAGAGAGGGGCTATTGGGGTTCGGCGAGTGGAGAGGGGAGGCTGTGGTATGGGGTAACGGTGTAGGGTCGGGGAGATACGGATGAGTGGGAGAAGCGGCTACTGACAATGGGAGAATGCCTTGGACGGAGGAGGAGTGCTGGACGGAGGAGGCTGTCGGCGTGCGGGAAGTGGCGCCGGTGGTAGAGGAGGATGTTGGGGCTTTGAGGGGTGCTGAGAGGGGAGGTGGTGCGGGGTAGAGGAGGACGCTGAAGCTGTGTGTGGAAGAGGCGTAGCCGTGGTGGCACGGCGGGAGGAGGGCTGCGTAGGCGGCGCTGGCGGCGAGTAACTGGCGGTGGGCTAGTTTGAGGACGAGAGAAGAGGGAGAAAAGGAGAGGGGCGGTTGCCAGTGATAAAAAGAACATGAGAGAGAGAGAGAGGAAGAGAGAGAAAGAGGGTTTATATAATTAGGAATATGGAAAAAGAATTAATTATGAAAATAATTAGGAAAATTAGAAATAAATAAGAAGTAATTATTATAATTAATAACTATACCGATGATAACAATAACAATAATAAAACATATATTAATTTAAAAGTTTTCACCGTAATAAGTTAATTTATAATTATCAAAATTATTAAATAAATATAAAATCAGATTTTTAAATAGTAGAAATTTCTTAAAAGTAGAGAAAATATAAATATCTTTTTGATAATAATAATTTAATATTTTAAAATACCAAAAAATTATTTTAACTAGTATTAAAAATTTATGGTCATTAAATTCTACCCACCTTAAAACAAATTCCGTCCTCGGAATTAAAATAAGGGTGATGTACAAAGAACCCAAGGACAGATATGGAATGATATCCATAAACAATGGAGAATGTAAAATACTAACGACACAAAATATGAGATGTCACAGCTGAGATTCAACATACAAATAACAAACGTAGCCAAATACAATAATACAAAGCATACACTACACACAAAATTAACCGCAACAAAACAAAACCAATACTAATCATTAAACGAATTCATCAAAATGTTAATAAATACACACAAGTATTAATCATAGCGTATAAATAAAATATAATCTTAACACAGACAAATCACACAATACGCAAATCACACGTAGCATAATAAAATATCGCATGATTAATAAAAAAGTATAATATACAATCAAAATTAATAGAAGTATAGAGAATTGAAAGGGCATGTATGAATACAAATACACAGAATCAGAAAATATACTTGATCAATCATTTTCAAAAGATATCATTGAGACAGGTAATGAATATAAATAATAAGAATGAAGTAAGTAAAACATAAAGACTGTGAACATATATTTGAAAGAGATTGCACAGGCATAAAGAAGTATGTATATTGTAAATAAAATAGTTGATACACTTCAAATTATAAAATAACACATCATCTAGGCATAGACAAAAATATAAGTATCAGTTAACATAGTTTAATAACAAAGAAGTTAATAACGAATATACAATTATAGAAAAACATAATATCAAGATGATATTATTGATACAGTATTAGAAGACAACACATCACAGTGTTAAAATATAATCAATAACACTGAATTGGTAAAATATAACAAATATATAGCATATAAAAATTTGATATAAATACATAACTCAAACAATTTTTAATCACTAGAATATATGATAAAGCATATCAACTCAATAATATAAATAATTAAAAGAAAAACATAAAGAAGATAAAAGATAAAAAGATCTCAACAAAATATAAATCACTCAATCATAAGCAGATGATAAATATGATAAAACACAAAAACATAAAAACATAATACAAATAACAAATGAATCATATACAAGGAAAAGCAAAAGAAACATTTGAAAAGTATGTAAGCAACACAAAATAGCAAAGAATCAAACATACATATAGTTTAAACAACATTATAGACAACATAAAAAGATATGAAACTACTAAAAATTAAATCATAATAGAATATTATACAATCAGTTAGTAGAATAGACATTCAAGATATACAAAAGTATAATTACTAACAAACATATGAATACAATCAGCAAATTACATTCAACCAAATAAGACATATAAGGAATAATTTCCGAAAAAATAAAAATTTCAATTATGTTAAAAAGGTTCAAAGATAGTATTATAGCAACATATGTAAGCAGTCAAAAACATAAACGCACGTAAGGAAGTATAGATTTAATAAACAGTAAAGATAGAACATGATGATAATAAACAGCGAAAGTATAAAAATACAGATATACAGATAAATAAATATTAATATTTAAAGAGTCATAAACAAATGAAGTACATAATATTACTAGAAAAGCACAAGATATAAGATAGGAACACAGAACAAATTAGGCAGAAGCACAATTAGGATTATAATAAGGTATACATAACATACATAACTACAATTAAGAATAGCATTAAGTAAAAGGAAAAAACATAGATAGAAACACATCAATACATATAGACAAACAAACAGTGACAAATCATAATAATAATCAATAGTAGAATAAAATGATACACAATAATTCTTAGCATACAAACAGTTATATAGCATAAGTAAATAATCCAAAATTATAGACAGGTTCAAAGAAACAAAAATAGAATCAAAACATAAAGACAAAAGATATCAAAACAAAATAGGTTAACAAAATTTAGAAACATATGATGCGTATATCAAATATAACCATCATGTATAATAAGCGTTAAAATGAACACATATACATAATAATAAGCATATAAAAAGGCTGAATACTTATAGTACTAATCATGCTAACAAGATAAATTATGATAAAAACAGTTACAAAAATATTACATGATAAAATGAATATAAGAGCAAACAAGCAATTCAAAATAAACATATTATACAAAACATAATAGGAAGGACATAATTACATCTTTGATGAATAATATGATAACTGAGAAATATTAGTAATATTCATAAAGTAAAAAAATAAATATAAGCAAGATACAATAATAATAATCATTACTGTATAAAATCAATTTAGATATAGCAATATATTGCATATTAGTCAAAATCACATAAATACAATCAGTATAAGTATACATAAATAAAGATGTATAATGCATAAAATATGAACTATGGAAGATCAAATAGATTTATAAACAAATGAAAACATAAGAAGGGCATAAATTCATATAATAAAAACACTGATATATTGTAAATAAACATACCATGAATGATTGATGAATATGTGAACATAAATACTGATAATACATGAAATAGAACACGATAAGACACAATTGATACTAGAAATAATGAATGACTATGAATCAATAAAAAAATATACATAGTAAATATAATAATCTACGTGAATACACTATAATAAAAAGACATTAGTAAGTATAAAAGAATGAAAAAGTAAAACACAATACAAGTAAATGAAAATAATGAATAGAGAATGAACAACAAAAAATGGCACAATAAAAGAACATAAAAAATTTAAAAACACCATAAAATAATTACTAAAAAACAACATGCGTATATGATGTATATTGCTCATGTATTATTTTGTCATTTGTGGCAACATACATTTCGAAAACGAAGCTAACAAATAACAAATATGCAAATACACTATAAACAACCCATGAGTAAATACCATGCATACCCACAAACGCTATTTATCTTTATATTAATTATAAAAAAATAATAGTTAATGATACGAGATAATGTAACAAAAACACATATAATTAGTAACTCAAATTCCAAACCTAATAATAGGAATAATATCTTAAATATCAAAATAGAAATACATTGCTCTTAGAAATAATGAAACCAATGTGAATATACTAAAACAACCAAAACAAGACAAAACTGACTGATAAAAAACTATGTACTGAAAATGTTGTGAGTCGAATAATAAAGAATAAGAATGTAATGCATATGTGGAATATTAAAATCATAAAATTATTAATGTATATCACTAAAAATACGAACAATATAATAATCTATAACATAAGTAACTAATAGATGGTATGATAGAAAAAGCACACATATACACAATTTAGATATGCAAAATATATTGAAACACAAGAAAATAATCTGAATATCAGATATGCTATGTGATGTATATGTGAAGTCTAGAGCAATGCAAAACACTTAATGAACATGATTTGAACAATTAAAAATGTATAAGTAATGATTTTCATTAGTCTATGTTACTTGTACATTTTTAATGAAAAACATACAATATAACAAAACACAAGAAAATAATCTGAATATCAGATATGCTATGTGATGTATATGTGAAGTCTAGAGCAATGCAAAACACTTAATGAACATGATTTGAACAATTAAAAATGTATAAGTAATGATTTTCATTAGTCTATGTTACTTGTACATTTTTAATGAAAAACATACAATATAACATTGTGTGTGATACATAAAATAATATAATAAATAATGTAAAAATTAATACAATCAAACGTTACACGAGTCAAATCAAAGAAAACATAGTGTAAAAATAATAACACATAAAATAATAACCTGTACGAGGAAAGAGAAGTTATAGGAAGAGAGCGTGTAGTCGGGAAGTGACGAGACAAGAAACAGCGAGAAGTTTCAAAATCAAAAAGTGATAAGGTATGGACTAAGACATAATTTATCGAGATGATAGGATAAGGGCTAACAATAGTCTTACGGATGAAATATGATATGCGTCTAAATTATCTATTATATTCTCACTGGTGGGATCTTGGGACCGTGACCTGCATGGGCAAAAAAAAACTTGTCATGTCTGCTTTTCAAAATACCTAGGAATCAGGACGCGAACAAGTCCGCGACGTATTAGACTGAGGAGAAATAAGTAATGGGCCATTTCTACTTAATCTAATATGCTAAGTGTCAAGCAATATAAAGCGAAGGCACATGTCCCCGATCACAGTAGCAAGAATATAATAAACAGCTCAGAACCAAATGGTACATATCACAAATGAAATATCACCCAAACATAATATTTTAATCAACATGTTCTGATACAAAACTATCCAACTAAAATAGTGGAAATATAAAAAATACATCGATCAAACGGGAATAGAAAGTTCTACAAAAGTAAACAATGACCATCAACAACTAAAAGGTAAAACTACACTTCAGCTTCTTCTTCTGCTCA
Organism: Asparagus officinalis; assembly: GCF_001876935.1. Taxonomy (NCBI): domain Eukaryota; kingdom Viridiplantae; phylum Streptophyta; class Magnoliopsida; order Asparagales; family Asparagaceae; genus Asparagus; species Asparagus officinalis. The sequence continues at coordinate 69,285,802 of NC_033801.1, read as the reverse complement.
GTCTACAAAGTACCACTGCTAAAACTACTCTGACTCTGGCGTGTCTCCAAGCTGAACCTGTTCATCCTCTAAATCTAACGTACATCCCGAGAGAACAAGAGTACGTTAACGTACGTGGCATACGACAAGATCCAAAAAGGAAGAATAGAATGGTTGAACGACCAATGCAATAACAATAATAATGAGTAAAAATATGTAGCTGGAATACTAACAAGCTAGATGCAATCCACCACTAGAGTATAACAATCAAAAGAATCCATAAACATCCAAGTAACAAGGTCATACAACTAGATGAAATTAATACTTAAAAATCTAATACATGAGACATAGTACGTCGAGCGAAATAATCCAAACAAGGAAACCCTCATGTATATACCATATATCTCAAATTATAGATAATTAAATATTAATCTTGATCTATGTATGAAAAGAAATATAACTAGTCCACATCTCAAAAGAATTCATAATAATCTAAGTAACAATGTCATGTAAGTAACCATCCTATAACAGCTCACTAGTCCACATCTCACAAGATCCATAATCATCTAAGTAACGATGTCATGTAACTAACCACTGGTCAAAATCTCAAATAGCTCACTGGTCAAAATCTCAAATAGGTCAATGTTCGCATTACCGGATAACTAACTATTCACGATCCTCTACGCGCATCTAATACTACAAAATGATTCGGTAAGAGGACCACACGCAATTTGATTTTAGTCTGGTCCGAACTCAAGCAAAACTCAGGTGACGAAATGATTTTACTGATCGCGTGCGAAATGATTCACTGGCCCAATAGACTAACCCTAGTGCGAAACGACTTACTGGTGCGAGCCTGGAAGATAATCAACAACCACATCCGATTATGCAAACTAAGACTTTTCCCATCCTAACATCTCATTTGTTTCTAGGTCTATAACAGATCATAGGTTCACCCCTTAAGTTGGTCAACACACCCACACATGTCACTATGTTTTGTTCATAACGCATAAGGCCACTAAGTCATGAACTACTATTGGTTCTCAAATAAAACATAGGATAATAAATGCAGCTAATTCTATGTAATAAAAATCATGGCATATCACGTAATTGAAATAAGAATCATGGATCATGTCAGGAGCATAAAAAATTTAACTTTACTTCCATAAATTACCTTTTTAAATATATTTATACACGCAAACCGATATCATCAATATGTTTTTATTCAAATCTCTAAACTTCTCATAAGAGTATCAATAGCTAGATAACATCTAGTATAGCAACAGAACAAAAGGAGTCTGGAATCGGCTGATGTTTGGCACATAAAATGTCACGGTCAACAACTATCAATCACACGATCATAATTTAAATTAATTCAAAATAAATAATCTTTTTACAAAATAAATTCTTTAAAAATATTTTTTATTCTAAAATGATTCCTTTTCTCAAAATAATTTATTTTTTAAACATATTATAATTATCCTAAAATAATCCCGTTGTCAAAATAAATTCTTTAAATTATTATAAATATTCTGTAAATACTATTTTTCATATTGTTATGATTTATTTAATATTATTCATCAAAAAATCACACACAGATAATTATATCACAAATTAATATAACCAGATAATTCATAACTTCATCAATAAGCCCAAGCAGATAATTTGTAACAGATCTAAAATTCTAATAAATGACAATTAAAAATAGAATTTTGCACGTACTTAAATCACGATAATTATAAGAATTGAAATGAAACTAATCGAGAGTCGGAATGTTGCCTCGGGTTTCTGTCGAGCGTATCGATGTTGATATGTGAGACTGCAGCGAGTGTTGGTGTTGAAGTGCTGGCGTGGGCTGTCGGCATGAGGATCTGGGCTGAGGGTGTCAGACGTGGGACTGCGGGGGTTGCGACGACTGTCAGAGGCTGAGGCGAATGACGGTGAGCAGTGGAGGGTTGCTCGGAAGGGTATAGGGCTTAGGCGGTGGATGAGGGAGGCCTGTGTGTGGGGCGATAGCATGGGGTTGGGGTGACTACGAACGAGTAGGAGAAGCGGCTCCAAGGCGATGGGAGGAGGATTGGCAGAGGAGGAGATACTGGGGGCAAGAGGCTGTCAGTGTGGGGGAAGCGTCGGCAGGTAGAAGGAGGCTATCGGGGCTTGGTGAGGACCTGGAAATTGAGGGAGGTGTGGCGGGTAGAGGAGACGACTTAGCGGCATGGGAAGAAGGCGGAAGCGGACGTGGGCGATGGACTGGGGGAGGGGTCAGAGATGAAGGGTGGCGGGAGGCTGGTTTGAGGCTGGAGAAAGGGAGACGAAAGGAGGAGGAGGCAGTGATGAAAAAAACACAAGAGAGAGAGAGAGAGAGAAGAGAGAGGAAGAGAGAGAGGAGGGAAAGGGGGGGGGAGGAGAGAGGGTTTATATAATTAGGGTTAGGGAAAATAATTAATTAAGAAAATAATTAGGAAAATTAGCAAAAAATAAGAAATAATTATTATAATTAATAACTATACTGATAATAACAATAACAATAATAAAACATATATTAATTTAAAAGTTTTCACCGAAACAAGTTAATTTATATCAAAATCATTAAATAAATATAAAATCAGATTTTTAAATCATAAAAATTTCTAGAAAATCAAAAAAATATAAATATCCTTTTGATAATATTAGTTTAATATTTTAAAATATCAAAAAAATTATTTTAACTAGTATGGAAAGTTCATGATCATTACAGGGGTAGTTTGCAAGGAGATCACAGATAGCTAGACCTTTTACTGCCTTTTGTGTTGTTAAGTTGATGTCATATTGGGACAGCAGTAATACCCACCTTACAAGTTGCTAATTCAATGCCCCGGGCTGCATCATGAATACCCATATCGGAGTGACTTTGGAGATGATATATATTATTTTCCTGACCAAATAGTATCGCATCTTTTGTATCGCGGAGACCAAGGCCAAACATTCTTTCTCGACGGTTGGATAGCGGTGCTCTGCTCCTGTTAAAGTCCTACTGAGATATTAAATGGCTTGCTCATGGCCATTATCATTGTCTTGTGCCAAAAGTCCTCCCAGGTCATGCTTCGTAGGCTGAACATACACTGGGAATGGTTTCCCTGATTTTGATGCGACCAATACAGGTGGACTAGAGAGATACAGTTTGATCTCCTCAAATGCCTTCTGGCAGGACTCATCCCAAACGAATGATATGCCTTTCTTCATGAGTTTTGAGAATGGTGGACACCTGCGGACAAGTTAGCAATGAACCTATGAATGTAAGCCAAACACCATTGTAGACTGCGTAGCTCTTTAAGATTTCAGGGAGACGGATGCTCTTGAATGGTTTTGACTTTGTTCGGGTCATTAAGGCCATTAAGGAGGTTGATAAGTCTGAAATCTTTAACATCACTTGGGTTGTCAGACTTAGGGATGAGGGTAAAAAAGGAAGATTTGATTTTGTGGAGAGGGGAGGCATCTAAAAATAGATGCAAGAAGAACTCGAAGATCACCTCCTTAATGGATTCCCAATAAGATCGGTAGAAAAGAATGGAGAAGCCATCAGGACCAGGTGATTTGTTAGGATGGAGACCAAAAAGAGCAGTCCTAATCTCTTCCCTAGTGAAGGGGGAATCAAGGGATTGAAGATTAGGAAGAGGAGTTAGGTACAAATGATCCCAGTCTAGATAAAAATACAAGGGAGGCTTAGATTTGAAAAGGTTTGAAAAGTAGTCAGAGAAAGCTTTCTATTTTTTAGCTTTTGATGAGATTAGGACCCCATTATGAAAAAGGTGAGGTATGAAGTTCTTTCTTCTATGATGAGAGGCAATTTTTTGAAAAATAAAGAAGACTTGAAGTCACCATCCTTTAGCCATAATACTTTTGATCTTTGTCTCCAATAGATTTTCTCCTATAGAGCTGAGGCAGAGAGAGAATCATGAAGAGGAGATCTAACAACATATTCATGATCCAAGAGAGGACATGATTCTTCAAGAATAGAGGGCATATTAATCTTCTCTAAGATGCACTTCTTATTTTGTTGTAGAGAGCAAAGACAGGAGAAGTCCTCATATTAGACGAGGAAAATTTCCTACCGTTAAGGGGAAGATCAATCAAGAAGAGAGAATTGATGATGTTTTTAAAGATGGTCATATCTCTGTAGGTGTCAAAAATTGTTTATAGGTTTCCGCATATAGCTCAAAATGAAGAGAATGTGTTGAATGCCATTATCCGAGTCAAAAGAGGATTATCCGATACCTAGAGAAGCAAATCAAGTCGGCAAAGTATACAAGTCAAAGAAACGTCGAAACATGCGCAAAACGACTAAACAAGACCTAAACAAGACATTGTCACTTGGAAATCGCATCAAAGTTACCCGCACTCTTGCGGGTCACCTTAATGTGACCCTCACTCCCACGGCTCACATTAATGTGACCCTCACACCCGTGGCTCACATTGAACTGACTCACGCCTCGGTTCCCAAAAACATGTATTTTGATGTTTTCAAATGATTTGCTCGTTCCAGAGCCTCCCCAACTACTTGGATATCATCCCTTAACGTAGTTAGTCCATTATTAGCTGAAGATGAGGCCAAATTACTTGTTCTTATCCAAAACACTACAACTAAAGCCTATAAATATAAGTCTAGGATCCTATACGCAAGAGGGATGAAATTTAGGTGAGGTGCTATCAAATTGGAAAGTGTATCCACGAATTTCAGAGGAGGGCTAGCAGATTTTAGCAAACTCCAGCATAAAGAGGGAACTATTCGAAGAATCTGAGGATCGTTTCACCATTCCTTGATATCAGAATTTATACTGATCTCAAGAAGAGTAGTAATCTCACTTGGTTGAGATTATTTACTTCTGTTCATGTTTCTTTCGTAAAGCAATGAACATTTAGCCTTCCGATCAATCGGATCTGACCTGCGGTGGTCCACGGATAAACCCCGGCACAAGCAAAGACCCACGTAAGTAGCGGGTGATAAACATCCTTTGCGTGTGTTTTAACAAAAGTTGTAACCTTTTTTATTTTTATTGTGTAAAGAATGTTATAAAAAGTCATTCCTTTTAAACTTATTGTAACGACTGAAGTTGTAATAAGTCCTACAATGAAGAAACCAACTTTCAACGCAAACATGCTGGCGATCATAGTGGGAGCCAATAGCTTCTTTGCCGAGGATGTAGTGTCACAACCAAGGATCCTAATTCCGATTGATACAAAGGTCGAGTACGAGTTCAACCAATAGAAGTACGATGAATACCTATTGTCTTCTTCTAGATCCTTCTCCCCTTGCAAGTACAGGAAGATCTCCTCTTCCAGTAAGGTCCGCTGGTCTTCAAATCTGAAGACCCAGGGTGATGATCATCATCCTATTGCTGCTGCAGTTGCACCTCGTAACGGCCCCCCGGTGTCCAATGAAGCTAGATCTACAGATTTGAACTCCTCCTCGATGAAGGAGTTGAGTGCTGAAGGCGTGTCGATTCTTTCAAAGAGGGCCCGTCAAAAGCAACGCCAACGCCTCGTGCGTCAACTAGCCAAGGCCTTGGAGCCGGTTGACGGGATTCGTTATAAGGTGGATCTGGAATTCAGGAAATGCCAAGCGCCTCAGCAGCGAGCAAATGGTTCTTCATCCAAACCATCAACCGATGAATGGGTCTGTGTCAAAAAGACCCGTCTGACTCTCGAGGAGCGTATTCATAAGCGTCACCCACTACTCACGCACGCACGGATTCTCGTACAAGAGGCAAAGAAATTGCAAAAGGAAGAGGTGGTCAAAAAACTATCCAAACCACACCAAATATGGAGGCCCATGTCCAAAGCAGCGGTCGAGAAGACAAAAAACACAGATCACCACAAGGTGACCTGGTTAGCCACGGGTCACCTCAAGGTGACTCACACCGGAGCCGAGCCAGTCTGGCTCCTATGATTATTTCTCCACTTCCATCGAGTTTCTCTCCTATCCCAGTTGATCTTGTACCTCTAGTGAAGTCCCATGACAGCATGGATCTCTCCCAATTTAAGATGACAATGGCGGATCCTCTTGGTCCTTTACACGAGGATTAAGGCAAAGTTTTGGTCAAAGAACGCTTATGCCCGGTAAATGAACCCCAAGTGACTCATCGTGCTGGGGGTTGCACATGCCCTCACAACAAGTTGAAGACCTCCCATAATGGAAAAGTTTTTGTAACCGACCGTATTGGACTGCGAGTCGAAGTCCAGGAGCCCATTAACGCTCCACACTCATGAAGGTGTGGCTCCAAACATGTGATTCTTGAGAACACTAATAAGGTGTTATGTCCCCAGAAGGAAACGTATTCCTCAAATAACAGTGACATTATACCTAGGAAGTCATGTCGACACCCAAAAGGTTGCTCTGGTAATAACGCCAATGAGTTGTACTATCAGGCTGGGGGTACAAACAAACCTCGAAAGAGAAGTATCCCGGAATTGGACTCCCACTCTCCTTGTGAGAAGCTTATCAGGGCATTATAATCAGAGTGTAGCTGCCACAAGACCACTCCACGTAGGGTCTCGGTATTCAAAAGAATCTCCACCGAAGTGTCCAAATCTAAATCAAGATGTTTCTACAAGAAGACATCTATCGGTCATGATAACGAGCTTCTAGAAGTTACCATCAATATGGCCGATAAAAGAAAATCGACAAGGCGTTACAGCCCTAACTCTTTCTCAGAGGCATCTTAGTGCATCACTTGGTTACGATTAGGAACTAGACGACCTAGACCGAATAGAGGACACTCCTCGGAGGATGAAACTGAAGGAAATTCATGCTAAATACATGCAAAATACGTAACGGAAGACTATATGTATAATTATGCTATGCATGTAGAGAGCATGAAATACATAATAGGACCAACCTAATTAAATCTAACATAATCCCTATATTAAAGAGAGCATTCAAGAGTTAGAAAGTCATACTTTCGAAGCGTTATTCGATAGAAGATCGAACAACCCTTAGCTCTTGCTCCTTGTAGTAGAAAATCTCCTCGTAGTGGATCTCCAAGTCTTCAAGTGGGCTTGATAAAATCGGAGTCTTCTTGAGACACAAGGTAAGATATCCACCCGGGGGTACTATAAAGTCCTACTACTTCCTCTTACTCAAGATTGCTAGAATTTAGTAAGAGGAGAGCTCTCTTTTATTCTCTTATGAAAAAAAAAACCACTTAACTAATTTTTATTAGCCTTTCCATAAGAAAGAGAGCTCATATTTATAGAGTGAAATGTGTTCATGACATGAATGACTCATCCTATGAGTCATGCAATGAATCATCAAATATTAATGATTAATCTAATGAGTCATGCAATGAATCATCTTATGAATCATTACATTTCAAAACCATATGCTAATAAACCATGTGCTCAAACCATACCACTAAATGACTCATCTCATGACTCATTATACATGGTATGTGTATTTCATAAATGAGAATACCAAATCAATATTGTATTTCATAAATACGATATTTTGTAATTTTCCAATCATTGATTAATAAGTCATCATATGACCAAAAAGTCAATGAGTTGACCAAAAGTCAACTGTTGACCAAAAAGTCAACTAGTTGACTAAAAGTTAACTTTATAGGAAAAATACTAGAATTCATTTCCTAAGCACATAGCATTCTGATTTTATCGATATACATAACCGTTTATGTGTATCCGGTAAAATCATATATGCGTATCAATCATACGCATCACTCTGTAAATTGTGTTTCATAGGATTTAAGTACGCGCTTGGTGTGACTCTAGGGCCCAACTTAAGAACTCAGCAGTGGATCATACCCACAAGTACAACAGAGGTGCTATCTACACATGAAGACTACCCGGGTATAAGTTGTGATAAATATCTGTAAGATGCTTACACAATTTTATCAGGACCACTCAGTGATAATGCCGTACAGTCCGGTCTCTTCGTCAAACCATGTCAAACTATTAAGCCTAGGGTATGAAAAACTGTCAAACCCTAATTGCTCAATTAGTGTTTGTAGATATTAAACTCATAACCTATAAGATCAAACTAACACTTAGTTTATCTTATTTACCTCGGCCAAGGATTTCCAGGTTATAGTTATATCATACAATCTTATGACATTAACCCCCTATACTGGGAGAGATGAATCTCATATTAGGATCTTAATATCTACTTATGCCTCGGGATGTACCCAACAAGAACCGTTATGCACAACTCGAAAAGAACTGTGGTTAGGTAAAAGTCTAAGTACACCTATACTGACATGTAAGATATTGTACTCATGTCTCAGGTCAAGAGACTACTTTGTACTATATCACTTGAGAGCTACTATTTGACAGTTAAGTATAATTACCAACTAGATGTTCTCAGTGAGTCGTTCAGTCAACTCATTCACTAATGAGTCACCTGTATACTATATCTTGATGTCTCACATCAATGATCTAAGAGATGGATCATCGTCCTTCCAAAGAAGAAATAAAGTATACACTAGTCTTACCAAAGTGATCATGTCCCATTACATCACTTCATCGACTAGGAACATTTTAGAATATACGTTAGCGACAAATCAGATCTCTTCATTACGATCATATCCGAAATGCCTGATAGTCTAGTATCATTCTAAGGACTTTATCTGAATATAAAACTACCAGATAAATCTGACCAAAATAGCATACTATTATTTTGAACAAGGATATTATATTCATATAGGTCCTGTTACAATATACAATTATTGCCTGCAGGGCACCTATATCTAACAAACTCCCACTTGCACTAAGGCCAATCATTGTAGTATCTAATACCCAATAGCTCAACAAGTTTCTCAAATTGTGAACGAGCAATTGCCTTTGTGAATGGATCTGCTATATTATCTTTTGTGTCTACAAACAATTTCCAGCTCTAAAAGGAACTTCCTCATCCAGGTAGCTTCTTTGGCTGTATCATTTGCCACAATGTATTTTGCTCACTATGTCTTGCTTAGAACTTTTCCAGCCGATATTCCTCTTATGAGGATAAAAACATATCCTGATATAGATTTACTATCAATACCGCTCTGAAAGCTTGATTCGGAAAAAGCCTCCACTTTGGAGGTCACTTTTACCATATATCAAAAATAACTCTTTAGTCATACTAAAGCATATTCTTGACTGCTTTCCAATGCTCTTCTCCATGATTTGATTGACATCTACATACCAAAGTGAGTGTACAAGTGATATCCAATCTAATACATAACATGACATTCATGATCGATCCTACTGCCAAGGCACAAGGAATAAGACTCATGAGTTTCCTCTCTTCATCAGTCTGGGAAGACTCTTTTTAGAGAGGGAGATTCCATGAGAAACCTTTTCTTGGAATTCTCCATGCTAAACTGCTTTAGCACTATGTCGATGTATCTAGGATCTGAATACCTAGCATACAGGATGCTACACCCATATCAATCATGAAAAAACTTTTGATAGTAATATTTTAACCGCTTGTAATGACGGTATGTCATTATAAATTAAGAGTATATCGTCTTCATACTAAATAAGAAACGATACAATACTCTCAATTATCCTTTTATATACACATGGTTCATCTCGATTTTTGATGAAATCAAACTCTTTGATAGCATTATCAAAACAGATGTTCCATCCCCGCGATGCTTGCTTTAGTCCATAAATGGCTTTAAGCAACCTACATGCTTTTCCACTGCTCCCACTGACTACAAAATCCCTCTGGTGGAGTCATATATATGCACTCTTCTGAATCACCATTTAGAAATGCAGTTTTGATGTCCATTTGCCAGATCTCGTAGTCATAGTGAGCAGCTATAGCAAGTAGGATCCGAATAGATTTTAGCATAGTTACTAGAGAAAAAGCTTTATCGTAGTCCAAACCAGGTCTTTGATGAAAACCTTTAGCTACCAGTCTAGCTTTAAAAGTCTCTACTTTCCCATCTACACCCAACTTTTTCTTAAACAAACATTTTCAACCTATGGGTATCACCCCTTTAGGAGCATTGTCTAAGATCCATATTTTGTTGGTGTACATAGAGTCTCAACCTATGGGTATCACCCCTTTAGGAGCATTGTCTAAGATCCATATTTTGTTGGTGTACATAGAGTCTATTTCGGATTTTATTGCATCATGCCAAGCAACAGAGTCCCTACTCTGAGGATTTTATTGCATCATGCCAAGCAACAGAGTCCCTACTCTGAGATGCTTGCTGATAACTCAAAGGTTCATCATCATCTATGACGTGATCTAACATGCTACCTTCAATGAGAAAATCATATTGTCTCTTAGGTGCATGAGATCGCCTTGGATATCTACGGAATAGTTGAGGTTCTTCTGGTACAACTGAATTTTCTGGTTCTACTAAATTATCAATATTAATTTGTATCTCTGAAATTTCTTTCAGTCCTATCACACTCTCACTAATTTCTTTTTCAAGAAATTCCTTCTCTAAGAAGGTGGTATGCCGATAAACAATAATTTATTGTTCATCAATGTGGTAGAATAGATATCCTAAGATATCATACAAATTTACACAATACTGAGCGTGCCTTTAACCTTTTTGGGATCTTGCTTCACAAGCTTAACATCCCCAAATCTTAATATAATTAAGATGTGGTTTTATGCCACTCCATGTCTCATATGGAGTTTTAGGCGCTAAATTAGTAGGAACCCTATTCAGTAAGTATGCCACTGTGTCCAACACATATGCCTAGAAGAAAAAAATGTATTTGTGTTTACTCATCATGGAATGTACCATATCTAATATGATATAATTTCCAGAGTTACCTGAGAGAGAATCATCATGGAATGTACCATATCTAATATGATATAATTTCCAGAGTTACCTGAGAGAGAATCACATTCTCTTTTAAAGAACCCTAAGAATTCTTAATATGATATAATTTCCAGAGTTACCTGAGAGAGAATCACATTCTCTTTTAAAGAACCCTAAGAATTCCAAGCTTAAGTTTTCATATCCTCAATCAAATCGAAGAATTTTAACTTTCTTTCTCTAGTCGCCTCTTGCCATCATAGACATAGGACCACATACCTCACTATGTATCAGTCCTAAGAGTTCTGCAATCCTTGCTCCATTTCCCATAAATAAAGCCTTTGGTCATATTTCCTTTAAGACAAGACTTGCAAGTAACATAAGTCTCAAAGTAAAAATGGATCTAAAACATCCATCTTTATGTAATTCGCCAAGTCTTTCTTAATTAATATGACCAAGTCTACAATGCCTTAAGAAAGCGACATTCAAAACTAAATGCTTTCTTTTATAAGTGTGATGAGTGTTTAGAATTGTGTTTTGATTTAAAATATAGATGCCATTACACAATGTTCCATAAGTAATCAATATTTGATTAAACATGATATTCATAACATTGTTCTCCAACTTGAATATATATTCATCTTTATCTAATAAAGATACGGATATTATATTACACATCATAGTTGGTACAAAATAGCAGCTACTCAAAATCAAAATATTTCTATAACTTCTTAACCTCTGCAACAAATTACAGATGAGATCCTAATCCGGTATCTAATACCTTAGATATAGGATTTATAGAAAAACAATTCATAGTAACAAGCACACTTGAAGATGAAGCAACAACTTGCTCCTTCTTTATGAGTGAGGCTTAGAATTCTGGGTAGTTCCTTTTTCAGTGTCCTGACTTGTGACAATGAAAGCATCCTGCTATCATTATTTTCACCTTCCCTTTGTCCTTCTTGACAGCCTTCTTAACATCTTTCCTTGGTATAGAAACCTTCATTTCATTTCTCTTGGCAACCACTTTGTTAGATGAGAAAGAAGATTGCCCTATAGCCAAGGCTGGTGTTTGTCCCTTCAAGAAATTTCCTCCCGACTTAACAAATTAAGCAGGGCAGAAAGAGTGGGCTCCAGATTCATCATCAAGAACTCTGTGATGAATTAGGAGTAGGCTGGTGTCAAGGACTGCAGAATGATATTTGTATATCTATATGCATCTAGGCCTATGTTCGAAAGTTCAAGCTCAATAACATAAGCGATCATTTTTTTAGGACATGGTCCCCAACAAAAGATCCCATAGTCATTTATGTCTAGAACAAATTCTAAGACTCCGCATACAACATTTGTCGCGGTTTGCTCACCATACAGTCCTACTGTATTACGAAATATGGATCTAACATCCATATTCTCACATTGTCTCTAATGGACTAGATCCGTAGAGGCAATAGTGAGGCAATATGAGCAAGTGAACAATCTCAATCTCATTATATGCGGATTTTAGTGTCCGCAACAGAGGGTTCTGGGCATAAAGTATTTCGGTGTTTGTGAGGACATATGCTACTTTGTCATAAGTTAGGTCAATGATTACATTCCTCAACCAGTCTATGTAATTAGGATCGGTAAACATGTTCTGTTCTGATATGATTTTTAAGCCAGACATAATGGCCTAAAAGAGAGAGAAAAATTATTTTAGCAGATGTTCAATACATAAAATAGATTTGGTTCATTTTTACCTAAGTTATGCCTCCCACTATTTATCGAGTCCCTCAAAACCTTATAAGAGGTGATCGGAAAACAACCTCTTGTTTTCAAGTGGGATCAAGATCCAATTATCATTGAATGTATCAACCTTAACGAAAGCCAACAAATTAATATACTCAATAATTGGTAGACAACTTTTGTCTTTTACACTCTTGTAATTCTTGATATGATTTTACCCCTAGTCTTTTATAACCTTGACGATAGCCAACAAATCATAAAAACTAGTCAAGTTTGGACCCATCATTTCTTGACTGGCTTAAATTTAACTTATGCAAACTCTTGACGAAAGCCAACAAAATCGCATAACCAATTTAAGCTATCCTTATATCTTATACACAGATGAATATTACTTAGCCATAGAATAATATTGCCTTGACGATAGCCAACAAACAAAGTATTTATAAGCTTAGTAGTATTCAACTGAAATGATGGAGGGCTACGGACGATTTCATAAATCTTTTACCGTAATCAAACTTGATATAGTTAAAAGATGCTCTATATTTATACTTGCAACAATTAAACTAGCCAGGTAAGTACAAGATTGGTGGGAGGGTTCCGAGATATTCACCGAGAATATTCATCGGACATTAATTAAGTAACCACCGCTCTTTAAGACTATAGCGCGAAAGATTGGGCATAACCCCTAATCTTAAGTTGGGCATCACCCCATGAGCTATATCTCATAATTACTTTTCTTGACACTAGTTAAAAGTTCGTTCTAAATACATCTCTTTTAACTACTTTAGGTTTATTTATCTTTCACACTAACGCTATGTTAATGTCGGTCTCACCACTCTATGGTCAATAAACTCTTATTGCCATGTCTCACAAAGTTTAAAAAATGAGTTTTTATAATAAAAACTATTCTCTAGTGAGATAGAGATATAAACTTTGCAGAATATAGCACCCAATTGTATTTACATCTATAATTGGGACACAACCAACATATGTAAAAGCAATATGGAATGGTAGTGGACAACTAAAGGAATAAAATATACCTACACTAATTACATTTTGGTAAGCAATTTGCAACTCCTTACATTGCTAGCTCCCTTGCAAATCCTGTATTATTACATTCACATATACATAGGACGTGCAAGCCCCATTTATAATGGAAAAACCATCTCGTAAGATGGGTAATAATATTACATTGAATGTAAAATAAAAGCCATAAATAAAATAACTAAACTAAATAACCATACCCCCCCACACCCGAACAAGGACCTATACCCGTAGGCGTAGCCCATGATCGGTGAGCAAGTGCCAAAACCCGTAGGCGTAGCCCATGCTCAGGGAGGGAAGAGGTCAAAAATAATATTACATTTCTAGCTATATAGGCGTAGCCCATGCTCAGGGAGGGAAGAGGTCAAAAATAATATTACATTTCTAGCTATATTACATCAACACAATAAATACAAGAGAATCGTTATCCACTACCATCCATAAACATAACATCCACGCAAGATGATATAAAACATATAACTTAATCAATATTAAGAAATATGCATCTATCTAGTTATGCAACAAATTAAAAAACTAGATAACATAGGGATTATCCTAACTCAAATAGGACTATCATGCTTCTAACATACAACTACACTAGTTGTAAATAAGTGTTTTGCAATTTATACAAGTGTTTTTACTCCTAAAAACATATAAACCAAAAATCACATTTTTGAATCAACAACTAGTATATTTAATTACAAAACAACTTGAATAAATTAACTAGTTTCATTAAAACATCTTTTAATTAAACTAGTAATTAGAAGCAAGAACAAAGTCCTCTATGAGTTAGATATGCATGTTAAGATTTAATTAGATGGAACTATGGCTCTGATACCATGAAGAAAATTCATGCTAAATACATGCAAAATACGCAACGGAAGACTATATGTATAATTATGCTATGCATGTAGAGAGCATGAAATACATAATAGGACCATCCTAATTAAATCTAACATAATCCCTATATTAAAGAGAGCATTCAAGAGTTAGAAAGTCATATTTTCGAAGCGTGATTCGATGGAAGATTTTACAACCCTTAGCTCTTGCTCCTTGTAGTAGAAAATCTCCTCGTAGTGGATCTCCAAGTCTTCAAGTGGGACCCTTAGCTCTTGCTCCTTGTAGTAGAAAATCTCCTCGTAGTGGATCTCCAAGTCTTCAAGTGGGCTTCATAAAATCGGAGTCTTCTTGAGACACAAGGTAAGATATCCACCCGGGGGTACTATAAAGTCCTACTACTTCCTCTTACTCAAGATTGCTAGAATTTAGTAAGAGGAGAGCTCTCTTTTATTCTCTTATGAAAAAAAAACCACTTAACCAATTTTTCAATAGCCTTTCCATAAGAAAGAGAGCTCATATTTATAGAGTGAAATGTGTTCATGACATGAATGACTCATCCTATGAGTCATGTAATGAATCATCAAATATCAATGATTAATCTAATGAGTCATGCAATGAATCATCTTATGAATTATTACATTTCAAAACCATGTGCTAATAAACCATGTGCTCAAACCATACCACTAAATGACTCATCTCATGACTCATTATACATGGTATGTGTATTTCATAAATGAGAATACCAAATCAATATTGTATTTCATAAATACGATATTTTGTAATTTTCCAATCATTGATTAATAAGTCATCATATGACCAAAAAGTCAATGAGTTGACCAAAAGTCAACTGTTGACCAAAAAGTCAACTAGTTGACTAAAAGTTAACTTTATAGGAAAAATACTAGAATTTATTTCCTAAGCACATAGCATTCCGATTTTATCGATATACATAACCGTTTATGTGTATCCGGTAAAATCATATATGCGTATCAATCATACGCATCACTCTATAAATTGTGTTTCATAGGATTCAAGTACGTGCTTGGTGTGACTTTAGGGCCCAACTTAAGAACTCGGTAGTGGATCATATCCACAAGTACAACAGAGTTGCTAGCTACACATGAAGACTACCCGGGTATAAGTTGTGATAAATGTCTGTAAGATGCTTACACAATTTTATCAGGACCACTCAGTGATAATGCCGTACAGTCTGGTCTCTTCGTCAAACCATGTCAAACTATTAAGCCTAGGGTATGGAAAACTATCAAACCCTAATTGCTTAATTAGTGTTTGTAGATATTAAACTTATAACCTATAAGATCAAACTGACACTCAGTTTATCTTATTTACCTCGGCCAAGGATTTCCAGGTTATAGTTATATCATACAATCTTATGACATTAACCCCCTATACTGGGAGAGACGAATCCCATATTAGCATCTCAATATCTACTTATGCCTCGGGATGTACCCAACAAGAACTGTTATGCAAAACTCGAAAAGAACTGTGGTTTGGTAAAAGTCTAAGTACACCTATACTGACTTGTAAGATATTGTACTCATGCCTCAGGTCAAGAGACTACTTTGTACTATATCACTTGAGAGCTACTATTTGACAGTTAAGTATAATTACCAACTAGATATTCTCAGTGAGTCGTTCAGTCAACTCATTCACTAATGAGTCACCTGTATACTATATCTTAATATCTCACATCAATGATCTAAGAGATGGATCATCGTCCTTCCAAAGAAGAAATAAAGTATACACTAGTCTTACCAAAGTGATGATGTCCCATTTCAACACTTCATCGACTAGGAACATTTTAGAATATACGTTAGCGACAAATTAGATCTCTTCATTACGATCATATCCGAAATGTTCGATAGTCTAGTATCATTCTAAGGACTTTATCTGTATTTAAAAAATACCAGATAAATCTGACCAAAATAGCATACTATTATTTAGAATAAGGATGTTATATTCATATAGGTCCTGTTATAATATACAATTATTGCCTGTAGGGTACCTATATCTAACAGAAACATCAGACGCCAACTTCGCGATCGCTTCTGACAATACGGCGTCTAGCACAGGACAATCTCGTGAGGCATTCATGATCAATGCTGAACAAATGGCCAAAATCCTTAAAGATGCTCTGGCCACGCAGAAAGAGAATTTCAAATTCAAAATGAAAATGACTGTGCAACGAATAAGGGAATTGCATAATCAACAGATTCAAGCCTTATCAAATCCGATTGGTGAATCTAGCCGTCGTAATGTTACCAATCAAGAAGATAGTGATTCAAGCGTGGATGAAAATCTTAACGCTAATATCCCTCCTATTGACCAAAATGCTGGGGGTGGCCCAGTTGTTTCTCCTCAAAATCATTCAAAGAAGAATACAACTGAGGAAGATAAAATGAAATAACTGGAGAGCAAGATCAATGAATTGTTGTCTACGCAAGAGGTAAAGAAGATAGATGTTTTGTGTCCCTATCCAAGAGAGTAGGAGTTGATCCCATATCCAATGAAGTTTAATCTGATCAACTTCATGTCGTTCGATAGGAAAGGCTCCCCCACTCAGCACATAATCTACTTCAAGTCTCACCTAGGTGTGATCTCTGGTAATGAACCCTTGATGGTCTGGTCATTTTTTAGCACCCTTCGCGGAGCAGCCTTCGATTGGTACCGTCATCTCAAGCCAAAAAGTATCAATAGCTGGGATGATATGAAAAGCTTGTTCTTTAATAGCGTCTTCGATGATGACACCGAAGTGTCGATCGGAGCCCTTTTGGATGAGAAGCAAAAGGACGGGGAGTCAATTGACAACTTTGTTAAATACTTTTGCAACAAGGCAATGAATTGTAGGGATCCTGTTACTTAGGAATTCATCTTGCAGATATGCCATAATAATTTCTTCATTGATGTGCTGAAAGCCCTAGAGATTGTGCCATCCATAACATGGAAAGAATTAAAACCACGCGGAGAACAGGCCGAACGCTTTCTCAAAAAAAAATCTTGAAAGAGGCCAACCGACGACTAATCTGTTTATGCTAATCATACATCACAATAGCAATCTCAAAAGCAGTGAAAGACTCCAAATATGAGACTCCAAAAAGATTACTCCTTTAAGGATGAAGACGTTCCAGCTATCTTCAAATACCTCCTTGAAAATAACAAAATTAAGCTGCCACCTATTACGAATCAGGAGGAAGCTAATAACATTACAGATCCAAAATACTGTGCGTACCACAGGAGGATCCTTCATCCCACCAAGGCTTTCTTCTCTTTCAAAAAAAACATTCAAGCCTTGGTTGACGCTGGCATCATAACAACGAACTAAGCCAAATGAGAACGGTTTCCTCCGGCAGGTATACAAGATTAAACTGCTTCCCTTATTTCTAACAACGAGAAGTTCTAGGAAAATATTACTCTTAATATTATTAAGGAAAACCAACAATATAGTATAATATAATTGGATTCAGGTTCATCAAAGAGCTGGGGGGAAATACCTCAATGCATTCCAATGAAAAGTTTCTGGAGAATACTACACATGGTATTCTTAAGGATAACCCAAAACTGATTATTCATAGTGAAACCCAGTCATCGAAATAATTCATTCTTAATCATGATTTAGAACCTCCCACTGTGGCTATTTAATCATTTTCAAGATGATTAAAACCCTCCCACTGTGACTTTCCGAGTACTCTTTCGTTGAGATGAGATTTATGACCTCATTCGGTCAATCTTCCCTTACGAAATTCCCACGACGTAACTATGGAGTGCTTGATGATTCACGATCCTCCACCATAAAGTCTCTCACTGATCAAATTAACTAACAGTGGGTCCACCAAAATTCTTTCGGCTGAGTCCATCCAAACTCCCACTATGTTTGTGGACTTAACATTCCTAATGTTAAAGTCCCAACACGGTACTCAAAGATTCAAGCTGCTGATCCATGACAATTAACAAACCCCTTTCATGTTAAATCCTTGTTACTTGACACTGAAAACCCCCACTGAGTGATTTATACAAGTCAACATTTCCCACTATTATTTGTACCTCCACTCCTATTGTTTATTGGCCAAACCTTCCTACAGTTAGGGCCAAAGCCAAAATCCCCTCTCGATTCCTTTCATGAATAAGAGGTCCACGTTCAAACTGAATGATCAAACCTTTAAACAGTTAGGGTAATCTCAAACCCCCAATTGGTCAAATCAAAGCCAGAATTTTCTTTCGATAAATGAGAGTCTTCCACCCATATCAGGCGATCAAACCTTCCTATAGTTAGGGTCGTTTCAAAATTCCCGCTTGGTTAAACCTTTAAATAGTTAGGACTAAAGTTAGAATTTTATCTCGATAAAAGAGAAATTCATCTTCAGATTAGGTAACCAATCCTATAAAAGTTAGGGTTATCCGGATCTTTTCAATTCTCGAAGTGAAGATCCCACTCTTAGTTTCACCTTCAGGATTCTCGAAGTGGAGATCCCACTTTGAGTTTCGTTTGTAATAGGAGATAGAATATAAAATTCTTTCTCTCCAGCATCGTGTTCATCTTTACCCCAAGTGAAGACCTGGAGACAGAATATAAAATTATTTCTCTCTAGCATCGGGTTTGTCTTTGCCCCAAGAAAAGGCAAGCAGGAGATAAAATATAAAATTCTTTCTCCCTAGCATCACGGTCGTGTTTGCCCTAAGAGAAGATACAATCTTTCAACATTCAAAATTCATGTCTCACACGCATGGGGATTTTATCTCGTTCCCTAAATAGAGATAAGTCTGCATCTAACATAAGCTGCCGAGTGGTCCGTTCCCACGAAAATAACTAAGTCTACATATTCAACATCGTAGCGATAAAAATTCATGCCTTTTATGCATGGGTGACTTTATCTTGATCCCTAAATAGAGATAAGTCTGCATCTGACATACGTTGTCGGTTACTCCTTCGCCACAAAAAGGTTACCAGAATCCATGTCTGAGGGACTTTATCTCGATCCCTAATTAGAGATAAGTCAACATCTAACACACGTTGTCGGTTAGTCTTTTGTCGCAAAAAGGATATCAGGATTCATGCCTGGGGATCTTATCTCGATCCCTAATTAGAGATAAGTCTACGTCTAATAAACGTTATCGGGTAGTCTATTCCCATAAAAAAATAAAGTCTACATATTCAATATTGTAGCACTAAAAGAGTTAACTCTTTTAGCACAATGTTACATGTGGAACGGACTTAGACAATTCACATGCTAGCCCGACTCAAACGATAGTTAGTAAAGGCTCGTCAAACCCATTTTTGGCTTAGGATTTGTCAAAAATCCTATAAATATTATGGTTATTTGTTCTAAACAGAATGAGTAATCGTAATAAGGTACAAAAGTCACTAACACACCATCTTTACCAGTCGGTCTCGTGACTTGAACACCCAGGAGAACATTAATTCTAGCCGAAGTTTCCACAAAGGACTTTGGATGCATTCGCAGTAGTAGTCGTATCAGCTCCAATAGCTGGTCCTACAACCAAAACTCTCCTATGGTTAAGCAAATAACTAGCGAGACATAAGGGTAAGATCCATACCTGCAGATGAACCAGCATTAACGGTTGGTCCTGTAACCTCTACACTTAAGACTGCCATGCGTTACAATGCCGGTCGAGCTTAAACTGTGTGGACTTCAGTTAACGTATGAGTATAAATTGTGTTCACGCCGGTCAACACGTTGATAATTTCACCAAAATAAAGCTCAGGATAATTCTCAATGCTAAATTAACCCCGGGTAGCTCAATCACGATTCAGATACAAACTTCCGACGAAGATGATCAGTTCAATGTCGATTCAATGACATGAGCTAATTCAGATATCATCACGGCAGTCTTAGTTCAAGATTTCGACAACGGTTAGACGATAAACATAGCACCAAAAAAAATTTAGCATCAGAAGAATTTTAGCTATTCGACAAAATATTGAATAGAGTGAAAGCTGAAGAAGTCGATGAATTAAAGGTTAGGTGTATCATATCCAATGTATTTCAGGCTTCTCTATAAAAGAATAAGACTGAAACACTTTGGAGAGGGTATCTGTAGGTGTTAAAAATTGCCTATAGGTTTTCGCACACAGCTCAAAATGAAGAGAAGGTGATGAATGCCATTATCCGAGTCAAAAGAGGATTATTCGATACCTGGAGAAGCAAAGCGAGTCAGCAAAGCATACAAGTCAAAGAAACATCAAAACGTGCGTAAAACGACTAAATAAGACCAAAACAAGACATAGTCACTTGGAAATTGCATCAAAGTGACGCAGACTCGTGGCGATCACCTTAATGTGACCCTCACAGCCGTGAGTCATTTTAATGTGACCCTCACACTCGCGGGTCACCTTAATGTGACTCTCACACCCGCAGGTCACATTAAACTGACTCGCACCTTGGTTCCTGAAAATGAGTATTTTGATATTTTCTCAAGATTTGTTCGTTCCAGAAGCTCCCAACTACTTGGATATTATTCCTAAATGTGGTTAGCCCGTTATTAACTGAATATAAAGCCAAATCACTTGTTCTTATCCAAAACACTACAACTAAAGCCTATAAATACAATCCTAGGGTCCTATACGTAAGAGGGCTAAAATTTATGTGAGGTGCTGTCAAATTGGAGAGTGGATCCACAAATTTTAGAGAAAGGCTAGCAGATCGTGGCGAACTCCATTATAAAGAGGAAGCTATTCAAAGGATTTGATGCCCTTTTCACCATTCCTTGAGATCAAAATTTGTACTGATTTTGAGAAGAGTAGTAATCTCACTTGGTTGAGATAATTTACTTTTGTTCTTGTTTCCTTCATGAAGTAATGAACATTTAGCCTTCTGATCAACCAGATCTGATCTGCAGTGGTCCACAGATAAACCCTGACATTGGCAAAGACCCCACGTGAGCAGCGGGTGATAAACATCCTCTACGTGTGTTTTAAAGAAAGTTGTAATCTTTTTTTTATTTTCATTGTGTAAAGAATCTTATAAAAAGTCCTTCCTTTTGAACTTATTATAACGACTGAAGTTGTAATGAATCCTACAATGAAGAAATCAATTTTTGACGTAAACAATCCCTAATAGAACCAGATCTACTACTCATTTCATTTAGCAAACATAGTAACATTAAAATCCCTAAATAAGGGCCATGGTAAATGAAACATTAAACTAACTCTAGTTAATTCCCACCAACACACCTTTTTATCCTCATAATTTAAAGGTGC
This sequence comes from Asparagus officinalis, assembly GCF_001876935.1. Lineage (NCBI taxonomy): Eukaryota > Viridiplantae > Streptophyta > Magnoliopsida > Asparagales > Asparagaceae > Asparagus > Asparagus officinalis. The sequence goes on along the minus strand of NC_033801.1, from coordinate 69,264,220 downwards.
GTAAACAGAGGTGACAAGGAATTTTTAGTTAAGACATTTGTGAAGGAGAATAGCAGAGACAGAAAGATGCTAATATAGGAATACAGTCAACCAAACAGATAATCATTCCACCCTAATAGCACACCTCCTCTTAATTTAATTGCATCTAAACTTAGCCAGGAAGTAATTCTATTCGTGCCAAACTTTTTAAGGATGAAGGTCTAATAGTGTTAATTTTGGTTTCTTGAATACCTAAGACATCAATGAAAGAAAACATGATGTTGTCTTTGACCAATCTTCTTTTAGATGGGTCGTTAAGATCTTTGACATTCCAAGTACCAAGCTTCATGGAATAAACTAGGGCAACTCAACTCAGTAAAGGAGGTTAAGAAACCCCACCTACCCTCTCTCTCTCTCTCTCTCTCTTCATAAATTTATTACAAACCAGACCATCTAAGAGAATGGGATCCTTAACTCCACAGTTGAAGAAAAAAACAGCCAGGTCATAGTCATTCGTAGCATTAATATGTAAGGAGACCGAGGTGGATGAAGAAGACTTACCCCTTTTTGTTGAAGAGACAAGCAATTTGGAAGCAACAAGATGGCACAGATAAGCTTTATGGCCCATAGCCATCCCACTAGCTTGGACTTACCCACGATCTTCTTCTTCCTCCCCTCAGGCAGATGCTCAAAGACTGGAGGAATGGAAGTCTTTCCTCGAATCCTTAGGGGAGTTAGATGATGAGTCAACAACAGAGGCAATAACATTTTGTGAGGGTTGAGGAGGGAGGTTAGAAGCACCCACTCCTTGGGCCAGCAAAAATCCCATCCATTGGTTCCTCTCAACCATCATATTATTTCCATTCCAGACAACTTCAATAAGTTTAGGTCAATGGGATTACTTGGCAGATAAGTTGGCACAATCTGTGGCCCTAAATTGATATGATCTCTCCTGTGATCAAGGCCCACATCCACAGGATCCCTCGAGGGGCCGAAAATCCCACCCTTTTTTAATTTGAAATGGAAAGGACCAAATTTCCCTTAATCTTATCCATCTAATCTGGTGAGAGGGCGGCCTGAGTGACTAACCGACTGAATGCGACCTCTTCATCCTGGGCGCCCCTATTAACCCAACCCAACTCTGTAGAGGTGTTACCTTCCCACTTTGATTGATGCCCGTGGACTTCTTGCTTCTCGAAACCTCTCTCCGGTACTGGTCTATCGATGATCTGAGTCATCGTACAATCTTCAATAAGGCCCCCATTTATCGGAGAAACATAGTGCAATCTGATCACTTTGGGATATCTGATAAATCCCAAACCTTAATAAGGACCTTGTAGTCACTGAAGTGAGAGTGAAAAGCCACATCCTTTGCGCACATGATACATTCCCTGATCTCCTTTAGGAGCACTTGAAGGATATCCCAATCTGACAGATGATAGGACAACCTATAGAGATGGATCCATGTCAAGAAGGGTATAGGGAGCACCTTAAGGCTATGATCCTCCCTCCACCAAAGGAATCTACCTTTGAAGGATCCTATATCGATAATCTTCAAATCCACAGTTTTATCTAGAAGCTCTTCATTGGGAAATTGCACCATAACGCTAGTACTGACAGCCCTAGCAATTTTAATGCAGCCAATCCTTCAAGTTGAATCTGTAAGCAAGCATCTCCTTGAGCTCAAAGAGGGAGGTGGTGTTGAACTGAAGATAAAAGATCACATAGAAACTGAGGTCTTCATTAACACTGAGGGTTTCTAGAGGAAGTGCAATCACAAGGGAAGATTTGGATGCCAAAGGGCATTCTCAAGAGTTATGTCCTTCCCATGACATTTGAAGCAAATGAAATCCCCTTCTAGCCAATCCCTAGCCATGTGATCTAATTTGTGACAAAAAGAACACTTCTTTGGAGGAAAAAAAGGTAGGGGAAGCCATGGCCTTGATGCTTGGCAATATCTCTTCTTGTTGAGTCTAACTGGCTTCTTGATTTGTATCTGAGTAATGAGAGGGGAGAGGAAGAATACCCTTTTGAGAAGATGAAGGCTTGAGGGGATGACGGTGCCTGCGAACGTTATTCAAGAAGAGGGAAGAAAAGGGTTTTGGGAATGAGGAAAGCCAAACTGGCTGCGCACATTTGCCAACGTGCGGTGAACAGGAGAAAGTGGGTAGATGTCGTTGATCTGACATGTAGTGGCGGTTGCTAATCTGCATTGCTTACCCTCTAATGGATCTAAAAGTCGCCCTCCAATTTGCCCACGAGCTCTCCCGTCACCCTCCATTATGTAATTTTTTGACCACTATATTTGATTATATTAACGTTAGTATCAGACTTAGGCTGATCAACTCTTAATGATAATCTTAAATCTTAAATTTTAATACTTAAAAATTCTTTTTTTATTTTGATCAAAATTTTTATTATTTAAATTAACTAAAGATGGGATTTTTATTATGTAAAGTTAAAATTTATTTTTAATTACTTTAATATCTAGAAGATTTATCTTAGTTTTATGAGATAAAAAACAATATTCATTTGTAGCCAAAATATATATAGAATGGTGTAGGTTTTACACCAAATTGGTGTAGTTTTTACACCAAATCACTATTTTATCTTCAACCCATTACACCAAATGTTACACAAAAAAGAATATTCCTTTTATTATTCCTATCTTTTAATATTTTTATTTATTTAAAATATTTAACAAATTATATAATTATATAATACATTACATATAATTAATTATAATAATATATTTTATAAATAAAATAAAAATATAAAAATTAAATGCTAAATCAAATCAAAATATCACTTTCATAAATTCAACTAAAGATTACATTTAACATCACAAACGAAAACATCACTCTTGCAAGTAAAAAAATAAAAAAATAAAAGGTATTACATTTAACATAAAATAAAACACAAAGAGGTAGTCTATATTGATAAAATGCTTAGTCCCCGAATTAGTATATTCATCCCACAAATGATCATTTAATGCATCTCGAAGTGCAATATGAGCTTTTTTATTCTTGATTTGTTGATGACGAGCCATAACTTCTTCAAACCGAGCATTTTCATCAACAACCATCTCTACGTCCGGAACTGGCGCTTCCTTCTAATTTTCAATTGTAGCATTAAGATCATGTTCATGCTCAATTATCATGTTATGCATAATAATGCATGCAGTCATTATATCATGTTCCGATACTTTTGTCCAATATTTCAAGAATCTTCGTCCTTCTCATGATAATTTCCTAGAATACTAAAATGTTGTTTTAGTTTATGTTCAATGTTCTATTTTTTTTATTTTAATGTATTACAATTAGTGTTAATTTTTATGCACTAATGTTTATGTTGTATTTTTTATCTAAATCGTGTAGTTTTTCTTATTTCTTCATTTGGTTCTAGTATTATGAAATTTTAAGTGTTTGAATTAAATTATCTATTTTTTCCATTGTTGAATTTTATTTTAATAATTATTTTATACGCTAATTTCATTATAATAGTTAATATAAAATAATATATATTACTAATAGATGGAGAAATAACAAAAGCAAAAAAAAAAAACGGTTGCGCCAATGCTACAGTGTTGGGCCATTCCTAGCGCAACACTGTAGCATCCCGCTATTTTAGCGGGAGATTTGGCGCTCCATTGGAGTGAAAAACACGCCAACTCGCCGTTTTGACGCTCCATTGGAGAGGCCCTTAGTATAATAAGCTGCTACCTTCATACATGCACATATAGATATACATATATATGTCTGTGAATGTGTGTGCATGGATGTGTGTGTCTCTATGTATTGGAACAAATGGGAAGGGACTCATAGAGTGACAGATCACACCTTCACTTACAAGATGGATATTAGAATAATGAAGAATTTTCCCTTTATACAAGCAAGGTATATAAAAATAGAACCATTAGAAAGTGACAAGAAAAGAAAAGGAAAAATCAATTAAATCAAAAGCAGTACCCTCACGTTTTAGTAGACATTGATAGATCCAACAATTGACAGGGGTCAACCGAATAGTTTCGTCTTAAAACAAATATCTAAACAAGCGGCTGCAAAATGGTCAAGAAAGAAAACAGATCCTTTTGCATGACTTCTCATTAAACATTCTGAGAGTAACAACAACAATAATCTTAGCTTTCTTTAATCAAGCACATCCATTAAAGTTCGAAAACTAAGCAACATTTACATATCACCAACAACTTCTGTGTAATCCACAGTTATATCATCCTTAGGTACTGGATGCTTTGCTTCAATAATGCCCACAACAAATGCCGTCACCCACTACGTGTTGCTAAATATCTCCCCGAAACGAAATTGTGACAAAGAGAGGTGTGTGGAATTTCATGATGTACAAGTAGTCTTCCACATTGAAAAATTTTAGAAGAGTGACAAGCTTAAATAGCTTAGGCCTTTGGATTAATTTAATTATTAGTCTCTATTTAAGGCTAATTAACTCGAAGCTGGTCTTAATTACTCTCCAACAAGAGGGAGTTCATCTTCTTGCCACAGTTCAAGGAATACTTTGGCAACCAACAAAATCAATGTCATATTTCGATAAGCAGTCTATACTTCAAATTATTGTCTGCCACCTTTTAGTGGCAAGGGAACATTTTATTTGATAGCAGGTTATTGGGTCATACAAGATTCCTAGACTGTTTTGGTTTTGGTTTTAGAATTATTAGGATTCCTAGTCTGTTTTAGTTTTGGTTTTAGAATTATTGGATTCCTAGTCTGTTTTGATTTTAGGGTTTCCATATATATAGAACATTTTAGAAGAGATTTGTAGAGAGAAAAAGAGATTGTTTCGAACACTTTGAGAGGGAGATTTCTAAGAGGTGAGTTGAGATCTTCTGGTGAGGATTATTTTGAGTGTTTGAGAGTTGTAACTCATTGTATTTTTCCTCCATATAGTAAAATCTCCCTATCCTCTCCCCATGGACATAGGCAACTTACCGAACCACGTAAATTCTCTGTGCTTGTGATTGGTTTGTGTCGTTCTTTTGTGAATTGCACTCATTGGTTGTTCTCCTCCCGTTGCTCGCCGACTCATTTGGTTCGTGCGCACACTTCCACCGACACGCAATAATTGGTATCAGGGCTCTAAGGTTTCAGACCTAGGGTTTGTTTTGGGTGGAGAAAATTTCATAGTTGGAAGCTTGGATCTTGGCGATCTAGGCTTCGGTGGAGATAACATTGTGGAGTTGCCAGTTGGAGATCTTGCCTTCCTCGTGTGGTTGGGAGTTCGAGTTGGAATCAAATCTAGGGTTCAAGTTGGGTAATTTCTCAATTCTATCAGTTGTTCGAATTTTCTCTACAATTTAGAGTTAGCAAGCAATGGCAGGAGATAGTGGTTAAAGCAGCAAGGCTACGACAAGTACAGTTCAGGTTGTACTTCAGAATACGAAGATCCGTGTTGTGAAGTATGACGACAAGATCAACTTTGGATTGTGGATGAGTGATGTGCAGGATGCTTTTAATGCTCAGAACTTAGAGGAGACGATCATGGTCCACGAGAGGCCACTGAAGTATGATTAGGTGATATGGGACAAGATGAATCAAAATGTTTATGGGCTAATAAGATCTTGTTTGGAACAAGAGTTGAATTACTATGTGACCGGTGTGACATCTGCGATGAAGATGTGAGAGATTCTCAACAATAAATACTGCAAAGATTATTTAGATTTTATATGTTCAGGGGTACCTCACTTGCAGATCATGTGAATAACTACACAAAGTTATTGTCGGACTTGGCGAATGTGGATGAAAAGATATCGGATGAGTACAAGGAGATTATTTTATTAGGCTCCTTACCCGATGAGGAGTATGATACCTTCGTGTTTACTTTGTTGAATGGTAGATCTTCCATCACCTATAGTGAAGTGACTAATACATTGAAGAATTTCGTCTTGAGGAGGAAGGATAAAGAATTTTTCAGAGCTAGCACTTCAGGAGCGGCCTTATCGACGAGAGGTAGGAGTCCCTATCCGAGAGGTGGCAACAGAGGCAAGACAAAGTCAAGAGGCCACTACTAATTAGCAAAGAACCAATATGCTTTCTATAAAGAACAAGGACATTAGAAGAGAGATTGCCTGAAGCTTAGAGAGAAGGAGAATAGCAAGAAGAAGGGCACGAATGCCAGCGATGTGAATGTTGCTAAGAGTGGTAATGATTCGGATGATTCATGCTTTTCTTTATTGATTACTCTAGAGGTTAACCATGCTGATGCATTAGATTGGATGCTGGATTCTAGTGCTACTTATCATGTGATTCCCAAGCGAGATTGGTTTGCATCTTTCAAGAAGCTCGATAGGGGCGTGATAGTCATAGGAAATGATCAATCCTGTGATATTTGTGGGATAGGTACCATCAGGATTTAGATGTACAATGGAGTTGTTCAAGAGCTGAATGAAGTAAGATTTGTTCCTCAACTGAAGAATAATCTTATTTCTGTTGGAGTTTTGGAGGCAAAGGGATTCAATACGACTTTTGAGAACGTTGTCGCAAAAGTTACCAATAGATCATTAGTCGTGATGAAGGGAGTCCGTAGTAGGAATCTATATTATCTGAAGGGAAACACTGAGATTGGCCAAGTAGCTTTAGAAGTTTCAAAGGTGGACACGAGCAGACTTTGGTACTACAGATTAGGGCATATAGGTAAAAAGTCACTGCAGGCGCTGTGCAAGCAGAGGCTATTAAAGGGAGCTAAGAGTGGGAAGATTAAATTCTATGAGAACTGTGTTCTTAGCAAGAAAACTAAAGTGAAGTTCGGGATAGCCATTTATAGGATGATGAACATCTTGGACTATGTATACACGGATGTTTAGGGTCCCACCAAGACGGCATCACTTTGTGGTCAACATTGGTTCATCTCGTTTATAGATGACTATTCTAGGCATTGTTGGGTATACACCATAGGGAAAAAAGTAAAGTCCTAGGGATATTTGTAGAGTGGAAGAGAAGATTAGAACTGAAGATAGAGAGAAAGATCAAGACGTTGAGATCCGATAATAGCGGCGAGTACACTTCAGACCCCTTTCAAAAGCTATGTCGAGACGAGGGCATAGAGAGGCACTTCATAGTTAATCATACACCAAAATAGAATAGGGTGACAGAGAGGTTGAATCGGTCTTTACTGGAGAAGGTATGATTTTTGTTATCGTAGAGTGGTTTGGAGAAAATTTTTGGGGCTGAGGCACTTTCATATGTGAGCCACCTCATTAATAGGCTGCTTTCATCTACGATTTAGGAGAAAACCTCTATGGAGATGTGATCAGGGGAGTCAGCAATCGACTATGTTCAACTCAAGGTATTTGGGTGCCCTGTATTTTACCATGTCAGAACTGATAAATTGGAACCTCCAGCTAGGAAGGCCATATTTGTGGGATTCAAGCATGGTGTTAAAGGATACAAGCTTTGAGATCCAGTTGAGAAAAAGATTGTACTGAGTAGAGATGTCACATTCGACGAGGCTTCGCTCTTGAAGCCTACCAACTCTCATCAAGTGGAGAGCACCCTGATAGAGGATATTGTTCGCGGTGAAAATCGTTATTTTCTTCATCATTGATTCCATTGCAAATTCTTGTAATAGTTTATCGATTACAAAGATCCGGTCTTTTTTAGATCCGGTTACAACGAAAATCAAATAACACAAGAAATAAAGAAAATTACAACTTTCTCCTTTTTGTATCGAACGAATCGCAAGATCCTGTTTTGCGGTCTCTTGCTTTGTGTGGGTTCTTTGCCTGCGCCGGGGTTTATCCGTGGACCACCGCGAGATCTAGATCCGATCAGATCTAAGCAGTACAACGGGTATTATTCCACAAAGGAAATAATAGCCGGGGAGGATTGATTCACCAAGGAAACAATCGTCCAAGTCTCGGGATCTAAGACCAAGCTTAGATCCGGAGTACGTCTGCGTAGATCTGAGATCCAGTCCTCTCGAACACCTGCCTTTTTTGGCGTTGACGATCGCTGAGCACCAGATCTGGAAGAGTGAGTCCCCGAAGTCCCAAAGCTCCAATCTTTTTTAAGTTTCGAGTCTTGAATCCGGCAGAGCTTCGCCTCCAAAATTTCCAACCCTTGAACAAATGAACCAAGTGGCCTATTTATAGGCACCCTTTACTGTGCCCGCGCACGGAACAGTGTCGGCCACCTCTGGGTGGCCGGCACTGGGCCGAGCCACCTTCGGGTATTTTGAACATAACTTTCTCGTATGATCTCCAAATGACCTGATCCAAGATGCATTGGAAAGCTGACAAAGAGATCTACAACTTTCATGTTTTGAGTTTCTTCAGATTCAAATCGTATCATAACTGAAATATCAGTTCTTTGTGCGAGCCACCAAATGGTGGCTCGGCACTGTGCGAGCCAGTTCGTACGTCCTCGGGTATTTTGGCTCTAACTCTCTCGTCCGATCTCAGAATGAGGTAATTCAAGATGCGTTGGAAAGCTGGAGAAGAAACCTACAACTTTCAATGGCTGAGCCACTCATGGTGTGGGCTTACAATGGTGGAGCCACTCATTGTGTGGGCGAGACACAACTCCTGGCTGAGTTGTTTTGCCTTCGTACGTCCTCGGGTATTTTGGCTCTAACTCTCTCGTCCGATCTCGGAATGAGATGATTCAAGATGCGTTAGAAAGCT
>NC_033801.1:69255086-69255561 GCF_001876935.1 Asparagus officinalis | reverse complement strand
GGGCTTACAATGGCCGAGCTACTCATTGTGTGGGCGAGACACAACTCCTGGCTGAGTCGTTTTGCCTTCGTACGTCCTCGGGTATTTTGGCTCTAACTCTCTCGTCCGATCTCGGAATGAGATGATTCAAGATGCGTTAGAAAGCTGACGAAGAGACTTACAACACAACTCCTGGCTGAGTCGTTTTGCCGTTTCGCGTGTCACGTTGACTCGTATGCTTCACTGATTCATTTCATACATTTCGTAACTCGGAGGTGGATGATGAGTATGCGGGCCACTTGGAAGTGGGCGGTGAGCGTGTTGACCACTTGGAGCTGGCCGGTGAGCACGCGGGCCACTTGGCGATGGCCGGTGAGCACATTGGCCACTTGGAGGTGGCCGGTGAGCGCACGGGCCACTTGTTTCGCTTCATACGCTTGTCGGTGTCAGATGATCCTCTTTGACTCGGATAATCCCCTTCGACTTGGATAATGGC
>NC_033801.1:69232754-69251108 GCF_001876935.1 Asparagus officinalis | reverse complement strand
CGACCCCCAGCGTGTTGAGTCGTTCTGGGCTTCTTCATCGGGCCCAAACGCTCGTGAACTGGAGCTTTGCCTCTCTCGTCGGGAATTGGACCGAGGCGCTCCAAGACTGGCTTTCTCCTTCGGGAGGGTTCTGCATGATCTCCCGGAGAAGTTATTTTGAATTTTGGTTGGAGGCTGCAGTTGCTGCTTTTTGGTCTGAACCGCCGCTTCAGACTTCGGCCTCCAAACTTTGCGAGTTGGTGGCGGCTTCTTGGCTACCTCTTTCTGCAGCTTTCTACGGGTTTCTTCAGTTTGAGCCCGTGTCTGCGCTGATAGTGCGCGGCGCTTGCGAATACGTTCCTCCAGCGTCGATCGGGTCGTTCACTCAGATGTTTGGGGACCAACCACCACCGCGTCCATTGGTGAAAAACACTACTTTATGACTTTTATCGATGATCACTCTCGGAATGTGTGGGTCTACTTTCTAAAAGTATAAGTCAGAAGTGTTTGAAGCTTTCAGGAGATGGAAAGCTATGGTTGAGAATAAGTCCGGTCTGAGAATAAAAAAGCTTAGGACCGACAATGGCGGGGAGTATGAAGACACCAGATTTAAGAAGTTCTGCTATGCTGACCTGGTTGGAAACTGGAGGAATCTCACCCGATGCGACTTTGGCATCAAACGGGGCGAGATCTTCGTTGGTGGCTTCGACTTCTTCATACCAACGAGTTCTTCTCCTGGAGGAGAACTTGGACTTCTTGGACTTGCGGGGGGAGGTAGATCCGGACGAGGACACGTACTCCTCGAACTTGGCTTGGTCGAACTCATACTCGACCTCCTCCTCGACCGGGATCGGAATCCGCGGCTGCGACGCATCGATCTCGTCAGCGAGATCGTCGAATAGTTTATCGATTACAAAGATCCGGTCTTTTTTAGATCCGGTTACAACGAAAATCAAATAACACAAGAAATAAAGAAAATTACAACTTTCTCCTTTTTGTATCGAACGAATCGCAAGATCCTGTTTTGCGGTCTCTTGCTTTGTGTGGGTTCTTTGCCTGTGCCGGGGTTTATCCGTGGACCACCGCGAGATCTAGATCCGATCCGAACAAATCACGAGCTCCTGTTTTGCGGTTGCTCGCTTTTGTGGGTTCTTTGCCTGCCTCGGGGTTGTTTGCCGTGGACCACCGCGAGATCTAGATCCGGTCAGATCTAGGCAGTACTACGGATATTATTTCACGAAGGAAATAATAGCCGGGGAGGATTGATTCACCAAGGAAACAATCGTCCAAGTCTCGGGATCTAAGACCAAGCTTAGATCCGGAGTACGTCTGCGTAGATCTGAGATCCGGTCCTCTCGAACACCTGCCTTTTTTGGCGTTGACGATCGCTGAGCACCAGATCTGGAAGAGTGAGTCCCCGAAGTCCCAAAGCTCCAATCTTTTTTAAGTTTCGAGTCTTGAATCCGGCAGAGCTTCGCCTCCAAAATTTCCAACCCCTCAAAAATGAGCCTACACCCCTCTATTTATAGGCATTGAAAGCGGATCTGGGCCCAGATCTGGGCCCAGATCCGAGCTGGCTCGGCCAGGTGGCTCGGCCAGGCCGAGACACTTGTGAGTGTCTCGGGTATTTTGAACATAACTTTCTCGTATGATCTCCAAATGACCTGATCCAAGATGCATTGGAAAGCTGACAAAGAGATCTACAACTTTCATGTTTTGAGTTTCTTCAGATTCAAATCGTATCATAACTGAAATATCAGTTCTTTGTGCGAGCCACCAAATGGTGGCTCGGCACTGTGCGAGCCAGTTCGTACGTTCTCGGGTATTTTGGGTCGCCAAGCCACTCATGGTGTGGTCTTACAATGGCCGAGCCACTCATTGTGTGGGTGAGACACAACTCCTGGCTGAGTTGTTTTGCCTTCGTACGTCCTCGGGTATTTTGGCTCTAACTCTCTCGTCCGATCTCGGAATGAGATGATTCAAGATGCGTTAGAAAGCTGACGAAGAGACTTACAACTTTCAATGGCCAAGCCACTCATGGTGTGGGCTTACAATGGCCGAGCCACTCATTGTGTGGGCGAGACACAACTCCTGGCTGAGTCGTTTTGCCTTCGTACGTCCTCGGGTATTTTGGCTCTAACTCTCTCGTCCGATCTCGGAATGAGATGATTCAAGATGCGTTAGAAAGCTGGAGAAGAAACCTACAACTTCCAATAGCCGAGCCATTCATGGTGTGGGTTTACAATGGCAGAGCCACTCATTGTGTGGGCTTGTCGTTTTCCGCCTTTCGGTCTTGTCCGTGATTCGGTTGTGCGGTTGATTGACTCGTTGACCTGATTTGGCAGTAAATCTGGATCCTGATTAGGTAGTAAATCCACTTCTGAGTTTGAGTCCGAAACCGATCTTGATTCGATCGTGATTCGTCCGAGTATGCCCTTGGTTGGATGACTCGTTGACTCTTCGAACACTTGGCTTGATCCCGCACGCGAATGGACGTATTCCGTTGCTTGCGTGCGATTAGTCAATCTCGTTGCCTCGTTGGTTTGTCGGTTTGTGCCGAGCTGAGCTAAGGGACCTATAAGCAATTTTATATGCCTACAGATATATCACAGGTGGTGGAGATTAATGCAGCTTTATAGAGTCCAGATGAGACTGTACCTATTAGAGTGCCGACTGAGTTGATGCCAGGTGAGCACAGTGATGATTTGGAGGATACAGGTATAGCAGAGCAGGATCAGCAACCGATGGCTCAGGTTCAGGATTCAATTACGGTTCGAAGACCAAGGAGAGACATACGGTTGCCAATGAGGTATACAGATACAGTGGTTGCGTATGTACTTCCAATAGAGAGTGTCGATGAGATGGTTCCTACTACATTCAGAGAGGCTGAGCAGAGTTCAGAAGCTGATTTGTGGTAGAAGGCTATGCGAGATGAGATGGAGTCTCTTCAGAAGAACGACACATGGGAAATTAGATTAGTTGGATGTGAAAACAACTTTTCTTCATGATGATCTTGATGAAGAAATTTATATAAGTCAGCCATTGGGATTTCGAGCTACAGGAAAGGTGAAATTGGTGTATAGAAGCTTGTTGCAGATTTGTGCTTGTTGAGGCTTGTTGAGGCTATTTTGAGGAACTACGGGTGGCTTGATCCCATGGGAGAGGGGATACATAGGCAACCTCATTGGTGTAGCCAAATTTGAAGAGACGGCACATTGATGCTCTTGTTAGTATCGGTTCAATTTTGAGAACATTTCACTGAGGTGGAGAATTGTTGGATAGCAGGTTATTAGGCCATATAGGATTCTTAGTCTATTTTGGTTTTGGATTTAGAATTATTAGGATTCCTAGTCTGTTTTGATTTTTCTTTTAGAACTGTTGGATTTTTAGTCTGTTTTGGTTTTAGGGTTTCTATATATATAGAACGTTTTAAAAGAGATTTGTAGAGAGAAAAAGAGGTTGTTTTGAGCACTTTCAGAGGGAGATTTATAAGAGGTGAGTTGAGATCTTTTGGTGAAGGATATTTTGAGTGTTTGAGAGTTGTAACCCATTGTATTTCTCCTCCATATATTGAAATCTCCCCATCGTCTCCCCGTGGATGTAGGAAACTTGTCGAACTATGTTAATTCTCTGTGTTTGTGATTGGTTGGTGTCGTTCTTTTGTGAATTGTACTCATTGGTTGTTCTCCTCCCGTTGCTCGCCGACTCGTTTAGTTTGTGTGCACGCTTCTGCCGACGTGCAACACATTTGATGAATTTGATGTTTATTCCAAAATAGAGGATAAAATGAACTCACATAGTTAAGGATTGGAAAACAATCATGGTTGTAACAATCATCAACCAACTAAAACTGTGGACCAACCGATATTTCTTAGCAACAGTCTCTTGAATGTCTTGATCACAGGATAAAAGGACATGATTTGTTATAGAGATTGCACAATTAGGAACAAAAACATAAAAATCCAACTTCCTCTTTTTTCTCTCTATGTTTTGTCCAAGGACAATCTCCTCTCAAAACATAGCCGCAACACCTTTTTTGACGTCCAGCTACACCCAATCAACACAACATTACATTCTTCCTTTGACTTCATATATCTGTATACTTCTTTCCTTAAAACACACACCAAGTGCCAATAGGTTGTAATTTTATAAGTTAACATATATGCCAATAATATATTGTACAATATGTTGGAAATTATGGTTAAATTTGGAATAAAACAGTGAAAGATGATGTGCTGTAATTTTAAACTTTTCCAAATTAACTGTTGTGCGTTTGTGAAACACTATGCTTAAAGAAATATTTGGCTTACTCCGGTGTAAGGATCCCAAGGCCAAACTGCTTCCATGAACAACATTATAGTACTTTAGTATGCACCAATCCAGTACTGTCAAGATCTCATTGATCTATAAGACCTTTCGGTCAAGGCAAAGATCTCCACGATCTCAGAATCTTTTGGTTCAAAACCTTTCGGTTTTATAGTAAGTTCCTGCAGGCACAGTTTCTATAACAGCAGCACAATAGCAGCAATAATGTCAATCCAATGTTTGTTTTCCAAGCTCGCGTGTGTATTTCCATAAGCTGCCTAAGGGCGCTATTTATAGGCCTCTAAGGCAAGCTCAAGAGTTACTCGTAATTAATGTGATTGTTACAATTCTCAATGGCAATTAAGATTGTAACACCAATGTATTGAATTGCTCTAAATACTGTTGTAACTGCTGCATGTAGTAACTCCTGAATACGAGGCAATCAGTGGATGTGTTGCTACGAAACGCGAGGGTCATGTCTCAGTAAATTAGACGAACATCGTTTAACAAACGAACCTCGTCAAATAGGTGAACCTCATATGACAAATGAACCTCGTCGAATGAGCAAACATCGTCAAACAGGCAAACCTCGTATGACAGATGAACCTCATCAAATGAGCGAACCTCGTCAAACAGGCGAACCTCATATGACAAACGAACCTCGTCGAACGAGCGAACCTCGTCAAACAGGCAAACCTCATATGGAAAACGAACCTCGTCGAATGAGCGAACATCATAAAACAGACGAACCTCGTATGACAGACGAACCTCGTCGAACAAACAAACCTCGTCAAACAGGTGAAACTCGTATGACAAACAAACCTCAGCTCGATTAGCCCCGATCCCCGGCCCATGACCCACGACCCAAAGCCCACGACCCACTAGAACTTATGAGGGATTAATTCAAATAAAATATTTTTCGGCTTGTCGTTGGCAAGCCTCAAACAAGGGACCTTTTGAAACATCAAAACATTAACTTTCCACTAGGCTACTAAGCATTGATAAATAGTACTTGTGTTAATATATATATAGTTTGAAAACTCATTTTGGAAAGCGGTTTTGACCAAAAAATCCAACAATCCGCCATAAGTTTTTAAACTTGTGTCGTGTTATGGTGTCGTCGTTTCAATCGTTGTGCATAAGGTAGATGTCGTAAGGACTTGAATCCCCCTTAGACCCACTGAATATGCATGGTGTTGCAGAGACTTGAACCAGCACATGTCTAAAATCCAGCGATCACACACGATCTAACTCATCTGTGGTAGTTTTCACTTTGAACCATAATTGCCTTTGCCTTTGCACATTTATGGCTTTGTGCTTGTCCTGGTTTCTGCTAGGGCTCAAGGTATCTTTCCACAAGACACCATAAGAGATGGCGAAATCTCCACCCAGGCATATGTGAGTTCTTTAAGCATGTTTCCTATCAAACATCCCGCATTCGAAATGCTTTGAACTCATTAAGGCTTAAGAGACATCCTCTCTCATGATTGGATTCTAGGTGAGTTCTTTAGGCGTGTTTCCTATCTAGCACCCCGCATCCGAAATGCTTTGGACCCATTAAGGCTTAATAACCAACCCCTTTACATGATAGGATTATCAGTGAGTCCTTTAGGCATGTTATCTATCCAACATCTTGCATCATAAATGCTTTGGACTCATAATAGCCAACCTCTTTACATGATAGGATTTCACTTGTAAATCTTACTTGACATTTGAACTAATCATCTAGTCATTAGTAGCGTAAGCTTTGAACTAATAACTTGACGAAATGGTAAGTGTTTGTAAGACTCACCAAACTTTGCAAATTTTACTTGACTTTTGAACCAGTTATCTTAATATTAGTAGCGTAAGCTTTAAACTAATAATTGGAAAAACATGGTAAGTATTTTTAAGACTCACACAACTTTGAGACCCATTGCAGTTGACGCCCTTTCGATTATGTCCTTTTTCAGACCTTTAGTCAAAGGATCAGTCATATTCTCTGAAGACCGAACGTCAATCACCAAGATAACTCCTTGGCAAATGAGTTCTCTCAAATATCAATGCTTCAGACGAATGGTCTGCTTCTTTCCATTAAACAACGAGTTCGCTACCACAGCACCCGTTGCCTGATTATCATAATAGATTGTAATTGTAGCTTATAATTCTGTCAATGGAAGGTCTCGGAGAATGCAACTAAGCCACTCAGCTTCATCTCCTGTAGCATAGAGTACAAAGAATTCAGATTCCATCAATGATTGTGCAATCATAGTTTGCTTCTTATATTTCCACGAGATGGTAGCTTCGCCTATGGTAAAGATGAAACCTCCAGTAGATCTGCACTCATCTAGTTCTAAACACCAGCTCGCATCTGAATAGCCTTCAATTATAGTCGGATATCCAGTGTAGAATAGGCCCAGACCTATAGTTCCTTTCAAGTATCTCATCAATCTCTAGACAGCATTCCAGTGAAGCTTTCCAGGATTACTTGTGAACCTACTAAGCATTCCTATAGCGAATGATATATCTCACCTTGTGCAGCTCATCGCATACATAAGACTTCCAATTATCTTTGAGTACCTTAGCTGCTCTATTGTTCTTCAAGTATTCGGTCGAAGCTTCTTGTTGTAATCATACGGCACTGAGAGTTCTGGCAGGTCGTAGTAGCCATACTTCCTTAGTATTCTCTCGACATAATGAGATTAGGATAATCCAATACCCTCTTCAGAGTATATGATTTTGATTCTGAGAATCATGTCCGCAGTTCTAAGATCATTCATGCTGAACTGAGCTGATAGAAATTTTTTGATAGATGTTACTATCTACAATCACTCCTAACGATGAGCATATCATCCACATAGAGGCAGATAACCACCACATTTCCTTCAGCGATCTTGATGTATAGGCACTTGTCAGACTCACTGCTTTGATACCCATTGTTATGAATAACCCCATCGAACTTCTCATGCCAGAGTTTTGGTACCTGCTTTAAGTCCATATAGAGACTTAATAAGTTTACAAACTTTATTAGCTAGAGCATCAAGTCCTTTTGGTTTCTCCATGTAGATCTCTTCTGTGGGTTCTCCATTGAGAAAGGTAATCTTCACATTCATCTGATGTATGACGAACCTTTTTATCACTGCACATGCGATAAGCATTCTGATGGTAGTGATCATGCAAACTGGTGCATAGATATCAAAGAATTCTATTCCTTCTCTCTGAGAGAATCTTTTCACCACCAGTCTTGCTTTGTACTTCTTAATAGTACCATCAGGATGAAGCTTCTTTTTGAAGATCCAATTGCAACTGATAGGTCTTGTACCTTCAGGTACATCCACCAGCTCCCAAGTATGATTTTGGATCAAAGAATTCATCTCATCATCTATAGCTTTTTTCCACAAGAGAGCATCTGTTGATTGTATTGCTTCTTGGAAAGTCTGTGGATCTCCTTCCACATTATAGATGATGAAATCATCTCCAAAATATTTTTGTCCTCTGACACGCTTGAAAGATGGTTCAGTAACTCCTTCATCACCGACACTTTCAGTTTCTCGCGAAACTAGCTCCTCTGGTACATCTGATGTACTAGCATTCTCTGTTATATCTTTGAGCAATAATCCTTTATCTTTGATAAACTTATCCTCAAAGAATTCTACATCCGGAGCTTCATTGATTGAGTTGGTTCTAAGATCAAGGAACCTGTAAGCATCACTATCTTCAGCAAAGCCAAAAAAAACACATTTGTTTGCCTTTGGTCCGAGCTTAGGCCTTTTGATATCTGGAACTCGAACATATGCAAGACACCCCCATACTTTGAGACTATCCAATGTATCTAGATATCCTAGCCATAACTGATGAGGAGTACTATCAGTTTTAGAATAGGATATTCTATTCAGAATCTAGTTTGCCGTCAGCAAAGCCTCTCCCCAATAGCATGTAGGTAGACTGGATGTGATTAGCATCGAAATTCACCATCTTGGTCAATGTGTGATTCTTCCTTTCTACAATTCCATTAGATTGCAGAGAATATGGAGCAGTAGTTTCAGCAATGATTCCATGCTCCTTAAAGTATACCTCTAACTCCTTAGATCAGTACTCTCCTCCTCTGTCACTCCTGAGTCTTTTCACCTGAAGTCCAAGTTGCTTCTCCATTCGAGTCCGAAACTCGACAAACTTGCTGAAGGCTTCATCTGTAGATTTTAACAGGTAGACGTGGCAGAAGCGAGAGTGGTCATCAATGAAGGTGATGAAGTACTTCATGTCGCCTCAAGTGACGAAGCGCTTGAAATCACAAGTATCTGAGTGAATTAGATCCAATAGTTTAGTGCTCCTTGTGACACTTGGAAATGGCTTCCTTGTCAGCTTCGCTTTCACACAAACCTCACACTTATCAGGTTTGTTACCCCCATATTTTGGAAGTAATCCTAACTTATCCATGCTGGACAGCTTTCTATAATTTACATGTCCTAGCCTATTATGCCATAATATAGAGGAGTAAGCAGAAGAGGATACTTCATTTACAACTGAGTTGGGTACAATAGTACTGATCTTAAGCATGCCATCAGTACGATATGCATTGCCAAAATATATTTTCTTAAAAAATAACACAGCCTTTCCTCCTTAGAAATCTAGCCTCATACCAGCGTCACACAGCAGGCTTCCAGAGACTAAGTTTTTGGCAATTAAGGGAACATGTTTTACATCCTTCAATGTGAGAGTCTTCCCTAAAGAAAGAGTCAGCACCACAATCCCAGTTCTAAGAACAGGAACCACAGAACGATCAGCCATTGATACGTTCTCTTTGGTAGTAACATAGGAAGAGAACAAATCTCTGTTAGAGCAGACATGACGGGTAGCACATGTATCTAACCACCAACCAGAGACGTTGTTAGGAGTTGCCACTTGAAAGAGCATAGCCACACTATTGTCAAGTTTATTAACATTGTGTATTGTTCCCTTCTTTGGTGCTTTGCGGTCCTTGGCAAAATATCCTTGCTTCTCACAGTTGAAGCATTTTCCGCTTTTCTTAAAATCTTTCTTCTAAACATTCAGGTTCTTCGGATTATGATTCTTCTTTTTGTTATAGGATTTCGTTTTCTTAGAAGAAGAACTAGTACTCTTCTCAGAGTTAGCAACCACCATGTTAGCAGACACCTTATGCTTAGCTAGAAGCTCATTCTTCGTGCGAGTTCGAATCTCGTCCTCGATCCGAATAAACCTCTTCAAATCAGATAGAGTCACCTGTCTTTTCCTTCTTTGATTGTCCGTGGAGAATGACATCCAAGATGGAGAAAGCGTGTTGACAATTGCTCCAGAAATAAAGATTTGACAAAGATTAATATTTTCATCCTTCAGCTTCATAACAAGCTTTTCGAGCTCTTTGACTTGAGGCAAAATCTCAGTGTCATCTTCGAATTTGAAGTCCAGAAACTTATCAATAAGATAAGACTTGGAAAGCTTCACCTCATTCTTGTATTGCTCCTCCAGAGTATTCCAGATTTTCTTTGCAGAAGGCTTGTTGGTGTAAGCATCTGCCAGATGATCAGCCAAGCAGTTAAGGAGATAACTCCTACAAAAATGATCATCTTTAGCCCAAGAGGCTTCAGACTCAGAGTCTTCTTTAAAGTCAGGTTTCTCTTTAGAAATCACATAGTAGATTTTTAGGAGTTGCATCCCAAAAATCACTTTTCAACGCCATGCATTAAAGTTAGATCCATCAAAGAGTCCTAGCATGATCCATTATAGATCAAAAATATTGCTTTAAGCACAACGGTTCACAAACACACAGTAGTTAACTTGGAAAAGTTTAAAATTATAGCACATCATCTTTCACTATTTTATTCCAGATTTAACCTTAATTTCCAAGACAATATATGTCGTAACTCATATGGGAGGAAAGTTTCGTAATATTTTTAGCCCCCCACCCCCATCCCACAACACACGCGTGCACATAAAACCATCCACATACAAAACTGGCCTCAGCAAAAGGGAGTTCAACATAGTCAAGTGGGTTTCAAGTTGAAGACACATTAAAAGCAAAGGTAGTCGGATCAGAGACAAAGAAAATTCAGTTTGTGAAACGAAGAGAAACGCTTGAAAGAGCTAATTGCAACGTATACAGATCTAGAAGTCTAAAGAGTCACTAGTAGAAAAACGAGAAACCTAGATGGAAATTTTCATCTAGGTTGCC
Source organism: Asparagus officinalis (assembly GCF_001876935.1). Lineage (NCBI taxonomy): Eukaryota > Viridiplantae > Streptophyta > Magnoliopsida > Asparagales > Asparagaceae > Asparagus > Asparagus officinalis. The sequence continues at coordinate 69,240,655 of NC_033801.1, read as the reverse complement.
CAATTTTCCATCTAGGCTGGTGCACGTCGACGGAATTCTATCTAGTTTGCTTCGTCTAGTCTGATTCCGTCTCAGTTAGGGCAAACTAGACAGAAATCCGTCTAGGTTGACCAACCTAGATAGAAAGTAACCTAGACGGAAATAACATAACCGTCTAGGTTGGCAACCTAGACGGATTTCCGTCTAGGTTTTAATAAAGCCATAATAGATGAAAATCCATCTAGGTTGAATCACTCTAGACGAAAATTCCATCTAGGTATATATCCAACCATCCAATCTAAAATATACATCAACCAATTTCATCCAACATATACATCCAACAACATGTACACTAGCAATACACATGAATAAGATAGGGTACATGTGACGCCCCTGGGTTCACACAAGGTTGTGGTCCAAGGTGAAACCAGAGATGTCAAACCTGTCATGCACCCACACTGTTCATAAACACGTTTCACGAATCACAACAATATCCTCTAGCGGAACCAAATCGAAGTGCAGGTACAAAACAGGCAAAATAAAGGGAATAAATGTAATAGACATGATATAGAAGAGATATCTCATAAATAAAAAGGATCATGTCTCAACTATAATACATCTGATATCTGAATAATGAAAATGTCTCAATATAAATCAACTAAAAAAATCGTACTAAAGCATACTGCCTTTACAACATGAAAATAAAACTCTAATGTTTGGATAAAACTCAAACAACAGTGGAGTCTCTACAAGTAAAAATACGCGACTGCGACTATGCTAGAACTCCGTCACCATGTGGCTCTCCGAAACTCTTAACTACCTGAGAAGTAATTTAAAAGAAAAAGAACAACAACAAGAGAGTCAGAGCGCTACAACAAGATTACCTCTATCCGCCCCCCAAGGAAAGGGCTACTAGATATAGTGGATGCTCTATCTATTAAGCATAGTCTACCTATATTATTTTTTCCGTATCTAGTGGTATTAATACTTAGAAATCTACAGGACGAGACGTAGTATGTTGAGCTAAATAATCCAAACAAGAAAACCCTCATGTATATATCATATGTCTCAGACTTTAGATATCTAGATATCAATAACGAACTATGGAAAGAAACATCACTAGAAAATAAAATATCATAATGGACATCAACACATAATTTCATGTACTCACAAGAGTAAGGTATCTCGGTCATATATATATATATATATATATATATATATATATATATATATATATAGCAGTATGACATAAACACTTTTGGTATCCACTAAAACTCAGACTATCAAATAATCATTTCATTTTAACTTTTTGCAAGATTTTGATTTCATCGCATTATCATGCAATACAGACTATCTTGCTGAAATATGCCTCCCGTACAACACCTTATACGGTGCCATACCAATTGTCACTTGTTAACTTTTTTTATAAGCGAATTCAATCAATGGGATGTGGTCCTCCAAACTACCCTGGAAATCTATAACACAAGCCCGCAACATATCCTCTAATCCTTAGTTGACTCTCTCCATTTATCCATCTGTCTACGGGTAAAAACCATAAGAATACGATAACTGGCTACCGAAAGAATTCTGGAAGCTCCTCCAAAAGTGCAAAGTGAAAACTAAGCCTCGGTCTGATACAATCGTCTCTGGAACTCCATGTAATCTCACTTTCTCCTGGATGAATATCCTCGCATAAGTCTCCGTCGTGTAAGTCGTCTTTACTGGTATTAAATGTGCTGACTTCGTCAATCGATCCACTATTACCCAAATTTTGAATCATTCCCCTTCTTCGATCTTGGTAATCCTACAATAAAGTCCATATAAAGATCTACCCATTTCCACTCCGTAACGTGTGAAGGCGATGTTCTGCCTTCACTTGCAGGTAGGTAAAGTACTTAGCCACATACTCTGTGATCTCTTTACGCATGTCGCTCCATCAAAAGTTTCTCTTCAGGTCCTTGTACATTTTGTTTGTGCCTAGATGCACTGTGTGCCTAGAACGATACACCTCATCAAGCAACTCCTTCTTTAGCTCTGCACTAGTTGGTATAACTAATCAGCCCTTTATCCAAAGGCCTCCATCTGTCCTAACGGTCCAATCAGCTTTGGGCTCTTTAGTAATCTCCTCCTTCTGATATTGAATCCAATAGTCTTTTAGTTGAGCTCTGACCAACTTGTCACACTAAGATGGTTGTACCGATATAACTCCCTAAAAATATGCTGGTCCTGCCAATCTCTGGCCTAAAATCAAACTGACTAAGAGTATGAAGATCTTGATACAACGAGCACCTCAATATCGCAATCAGACGTCGACACTTCCTGCTCAAAGCGTTTAGTACGACGTTCGCCTTCCCTGGATGATACTGAATCATGAACTCGTAATCATTGATAAACTTAACCCATCGTCATTGCCTCTGATTGAGTTCCTTCTAAGAGAATAGATATTTTAGACTCTGGTGGTCTGTGAATAACTTGAACTACACTCCATACAGGTAATATCTCCATGTCTTCAGTGCGAAGACCACTGCTGCTAGCTCTAAGTCGTGCATGGGATAGTCCTACTCATACGTCCTTAACTATCATGAAATATATTCTACTACTCTCTAGGTCTGTATCAAAATACCCCTAGACCCGACAATGATGCATTTGTGTAGACTATAAAGATTTTATCACTACTCGGAATAACTAATACTAGCGTTATAGTCAACTTAGTCTTCAAATTCTTAAAGGCCTCGTGGCACTCCGTGCCCCAAACAAACTGTATACCCTTCTTCATAAAGCGTGTAAGCGGCATCGTAATCTTTGAGAAGTCCTAAATGAACTTCCTATAATAGCCTGCTAATCCCAGGAAACTATGAATCTATGTAACCATCTTTGGCAGCGCCCCATCTAGTACGGCCTCTACTTTAGTTGGGTCTACTACAATACCCTCCTGACTAATAACATGGCCCAAAAAGCTGACTTCAAAAAGCCAAAACTCACACTTGCTGAACTTGGCGTACAACGGATGATCCCGTAATATCTGTAATGCCAAACGAAGATGGTGCTCATGCTCTACCTCCGATCTCGAATATATAAGGATGTCGTCAATAAAAAAATAATCATGAACTGGTCCAAATATGGACGGAGAACCCGGTTCATCAAATCCATGAATACATCGGGTGCATTGGTCAGCCCAAATAGCATAATGAGGAATTTGAAAGACCCATATCGAGTCAGAAAGGAGGTCTTGGAAATATCCATCTCCCGAACCCACAACAGATGATAGCCAGAACGAAGATCAATCTTAGAGAAATGTTGCGTTCCCTGCAGCTGGTCGAACAAGGCATCAATCCTCGGTAATGGGTACCTATTTCGGATAGCGACCTTGTTCAACTCACAAAAATTTATACATAATCATAAGCTACCGTCCTTCTTCTTCAAGAAAAAGATCGATGCTCCCCATGAAGAATGACTCCGATGAATAAAATCCTAGGATAACAGCTCATCTAACTGAATCTGTAGCTCCCTCATCTCAGCAAGTGCTATAAGATAGGGTGCTCAGGATATCAATACTGTGCTCTACTGCAACTAGATGCAGGACCCATCCTCTCTCAAGTGAGGTAACCTAGGTATGTCCTGAAATACATTCTGATAAACTGAGACAAATCTAGTCTCGCACAAATTAGCACTCTGGTCCCTCAGCATCACCTCCTCGACATATGCTAGGAATGACTCCGCATTATGGTTACCCTATGAGGTTGCTACTATCTATACAAACCCAACGAATGCTCACAACCTGACTGTTTTAGCAAAACAATCGATACTTATATGGTATGATGATAGCCAATTCAACGGAGAATGACGTCAAAATCCTGCATCCAAAACACGATCAGATCTATGAGAAACTCGAACTCATCTAGACTGATGACATAGCTCCTACAGACACTCTCTAATAGGGATATCTTCCCTAGAGGAGTAGAGACGGATAACGATATGTCTAAAGGATATGCTACAAGATGAAGCCTATCTATGAAGGCATGAAAGATAAAAGAATGTGAAATTCCTGAATAAAAGAAGGTCTGAGCTAGAAAGGAAATTACGAAAAAAGCTTCGTTCACACCAAGATTACGCGGTACAGCTACATAAACTCTACCGGTGATGGAAAATATATGAGACTATCCGTGCCTCAGGAATCTCATTGACAACGCAAATCTGGCCTACTAGCCACTCAATCCTCGGAATAACAGGTAGTGCCTTTATCTTCCATTGCTAGCCTAAATCACGGCTCCGAGACTGTCGACCCTAACCCTCGCCATGCTAGCTTACTACTGGTGGAAATAGATACGCCTCTCGCTCCTTGAGTGTTGCAAAATCTTATTGTAAACGGCGTCATGAAGTCGATCAAATACTATGGAGCTTGCTGCGGCTCAGGCTTTACTTGCCAAGCTCTCTGGGTATAAGCTTTACCTCGACCACGTCCTCATTCCAATGTTTATAATACCAAGAGGAGAGCTTATTTGATACAGTAAGTGAGATCCCAATCATAAATAACAAATGTTTATAATACCAAGAGGAGAGCTTATTTGATACAGTAAGTGAGATCCCAATCATAAATAACATAACATATACCAAAAGAGGAGAGCTTATTTGATACAGTAAGTGAGATCCCAATCATAAATAACATAACATATACCAATAGGAGAAAAAATCGTATCACTTATCATTCATGCAATTACTTTTCAATCAAAGTAAGATAGTTGTCACAAAAAAATTGTAAATTTTTAAATATACGTATATAACGTCCTCACTTATTCTAGGAATTCCTAGCGGACTATATACATGATTCCTAGGAAACTCTATCCTAGCTCCACGACTCAACACAGGAATGATCCTAGGATGCTGGAACTAGAGCTCTGATACCAACTGTGACGCCCCTGGGTTCATACAAGGCTACATTGCAAGGTGAAACTAAAGATATCAAACATGTCTTGTACCCAGACTGTGTATAAACATGTTTCACCAATCACAACAATATCCTCAAGTGGAACCAAATAGAAGTGCAGGTACAAAAAACGCAAAATAAAGGGAATAAATATAATAGACATGATATAAAAGAGATATCTCATAAATAAAAAGAATCATGTTTCAACTATAATATATATGATATCTGAATAATAAAAATGTCTCAACATAAATCAACTAAAAAAATCGTACTAAGGCACACTGCCTTTATAATATGAAAATAAAACTCTAATGCCTGGATAAAACTCAAACTACTATGGAGTCTCTACAAGTAAAAATACGCAACAGTGACTATGCCAAAACTCCACCACCCTGCGTCTCTCCGAAACTCTGACCTACCTGAGAAGTAATTTAAAAGAAAAAGAACAACAACAAGAGCGTCAGAGCGTTACAGCAAGATTACCTCCATCCGCCCCCCCAAGGAAAGGGCTGCTAGATGTAGTGGATGCTCTATCTATTAAGCATAGTCTACCTACATTATTTTCCCTGTATCTAATGGTATTAATACTTAGAAATCTACAATACGAGACGTAGTACGTCGAACGAAATAATCCAAATAAGGAAACCCTCAAGTATATACCATATGTCTCAGACTATAGATACCTAAATATCAATACCGAACTATGAAAAGAAACATCACTAGAAAATAAAACAGCATAATGGACATCAACACATAATTTCATGTACTCACAAGAGTAAGGGATCTCGGACATATATATATATATATATATACTTATACATATATATATATATATATATATATATATATATATATATATATATATATAGCAGTATGACATAAACACTTTTGTTATCCACTAAAACCCAGACTATCAAATAATAATTTCAACTCTTTGGAAGATTTTGATTCCATCACATTATCATGAAACACAGACTACCTTGTAGGTATCCTACAATAATGTACATGGCTCATTAGTCTCATTGCGATCTTAGTGCGTAACATGAATGCGGGATGGCCTACCATATAGGTATCCTAGAATATGGCTCACAAGCCTCATCGCACCCTCGTGCGGAACAGACTGCTGCACAAAGCATCCACACCCGACTCAATGGTCTGTACAAATGGAATATCGACGCACTACTTCATATAGTACTGAGCTGAGCTCATCAACGATATCCATCACATGTATAAACTATATAAATATGGCATATCAATGCACTATCTCATATAGTACTGAGCGGAGCCCATTAACGATAACTGACATATGTATAAATTGTATAAATCTGGCATATTGACGCACTATCTCATATAGTACTTAGCTGATCCCATTAACAATATCCGACATATGTATAAACTGTATAAATCTGGCATATCGACTCACTGTCTCATATAGTACTAAACTGAGCCTATTAACGATATCTACCTCATGTATAAACTATGTATATCTGGTATGTCGACGCACTATTCCATATAGTACTAAGTTGTGCTCATCAACGACTACCAATATATGTATGAACGATATCTAATTTCAAATATGATCAAATCAAAACTCATCATAATCTTCTTAGGATTCTCAAATTCATAACAAAACATATTCATGACTATACATGTAACATCAACCAGCTCAAAACTCCACGAACGTATCTCAAAATGGCACAACACAGCTCCACAAAATGAGCAGGAAAAATAGTCAGGACTTCTGTTAGTAAAACGAGCATATATTTATCTTGGAAAACTATTTTTAGAAAAGATTTTCTGTTTTGAAAACTAGATTCACACATCATTTAATTGGCATAAGTTTAGCTCAATTTGGTGTTCGTTTAATATCTCAAATCCCCAGTTAAACATTATACATGTACAGTAATTTTTCTGCTAACATCTTGTTAGTAAAAAGAACATATCTTTCTCTATGCAAACTCTTTTTAAGAATAGCTTTTTATTTTAGAAACTAAATACATATAGCTTTCATTTGGAGCTAGTTTTCTTAAATTTGAAGTTTATTTGCTACTCAAAATATTAGTTAAAGTTTTTACAAGTGCTACAACTTTCTGCCGAAAAATATATATTTAGTGCATCTCTTAAATTTCTTATATGTAAACAAAATTATGACTAACCCTAATGATCATGAGCATAATACTATCATAAACAGCAAGGAAAGATTACTAATCTAGCATTTGTTTAAGTTTCAACATCAAAAAAATAAATTAATCTAATTTTTAACATCACAAGTTAAGATTCAAACATAAAAACACATATTAAACATCTAAACTAGTTATTTAACTATGGGGATGGGTTTGGATGAAGATAATCTTGCCTTAAATATCATTCTAAGCCTCTAAAATAAATAGCAAGCAATCCGCGAGCACAAACAACCCATTCTCCCTTGTCACACGTTGAAGATCTCGCCCTCGTGTTGGTATTGTGTTTCACAAAGCTCTCAAAAATTCATAAGAAAAAGATCTATGGTTTTTGAGGGGAGAGGATGGCTACTAGGGTTCGTAGATATGATAAAAAAGAGAAATTTTTATAAAAAATATAGGTATTTATTGAGGCAAATCCTAAACAAACCTGTTTAACCCAAACCAGGAAATCTAGTCTGACTAGGAAAATAACCTTCGGTATTTTGGTCATAACATTCACGTCCGACCTCAGAATAAGGTGATATAAGATTTGTTAGAAATTTATTGAAGAGACCAACAACTTTAGTCTTTTAAGTAATTCTTGATTTTAACTGCTTCGGTGAATAAAATATATATACGTTTAAGTGGTCATTTTTTCCAAATTCAGGCTCGTGCACGTGTGTATGATATCACTTCTATATTCACATATATACATTGAATTGATCTCAAATCAAATCCTAGCATACTCAAACATTAATAAATATCATTTTTTCATAATGTAACACATTTATTATTATTTATTACAAAAAAATTCAAATTTTTAGGGTTTTACATTA
>NC_033801.1:69227946-69232744 GCF_001876935.1 Asparagus officinalis | reverse complement strand
TTAAAGAATTTTGTCCCCGAAATTCTGCAAACGTATCTTAGAGATTAATAATACATTACCATAAATCTTCAGATATAAAATATTATAATATCTACACTTAGCAATTTAGAATGTGAATATTCCTACTTGACCCCTAACTAAACGGAACTAGTACGTCGGGCGAAAAATTCAAACAAGGAACCCCCCATATGTATACCATATGTTCCAAATAATTAGGAGCTAAGTACCAATACCACCATTCTAGCGTTAAGTATACATATGAGCATATAGATAATCATAGATAATTTACTTGCTCAAATAGGTGCAAGTAAATAGGTACAAGTCATCGTGATGCATATCTTCATCGCGCCTCAAGAAACTTCTTCAGCTCCTTTTCGATTCCATTGAACTTTAATTAAAGATATCACTTTGTTTCTAAGTCTCTTATCCACCTTGACAAGAATACACATAGGAATTGCAATAATGGTCATATCATCAGGAATCTCGACCTCTGGCGTGTCTAACACTCGCTACTGCTCCTCGTCACATAGATGCTTCTAAAGTATCAAAACATGGAAGATATCGTATGTACTCGACATCGATGTTGGAAGATCTAGACGATATGAAATGGCTTCAAAGCGCTCCACTCTCCTGAATGGGCAAATATACCTCAGGGAAAGCTTCCTCCGTCTACTAAATCGCTGAACTCCCTTCATTATTGATATTTTTAGGAATACATATTCCCTAACCTGAAACTCCAATGGTCATCTTTCTGATCTGCATAACTCTTCTGACGACTCTGCGCTGCAACATGCGCTCCTGAATTATTGCTTCTTTTTCTATAGTCTGTCTCACTAGTCCTGATCCAAACAATAGGTTGTCCTCTGGTTCTGCCCAACAACTAGGCGATCTACAAGGCCTTCTGTACAACGCCTCATACGGTGCCATACCAATTGTCACTTGGTAACTATTGTTATAAGTGAATTCAATCAATGGGATGTGGTCCTCCCAATTGCCATGGAAATCTATAACATAAGCCCGCAATATATCCTCTAATCCTTGGTTGACTCTCTCTATTTATCCATCTGTCTGCGGGTAAAAACCACAAGAATACGACAACTGGCTACCAGAAGAATTCTGGAAGATCCTCCAAAAGTGCAAAGTGAAAACCAAGCCTCGGTCTGATACAATCGTCTCTAGAACACCATGTAATCTCACTTTCTCCTGGATACAGCAAGATTAACTCCCGTCCCCCAGGGAAAGGGCTGCTAGATGTAGTGGAGGCTCTATCTATTAAGAATAGTCTACCTATATTATTTTCTCTGTATCTAATGATATTAATACTTAGAAATCTACAAGATGAGACGTAGTACGTCGAGTGAAATAATCCAAACAAGGAAACCCTCAAGTATATACCATATGTCTCAGACTGTAGATACCTAAATATCAATACCGAACTATGGAAAGAAACATCACATATGTCTCAGACTGTAGATACCTAAATATCAATACCGAACTATGGAAAGAAACATCACTAGAAAATAAATCACCATAATGGACATCAACACATAATTTCATGTACTCACAAGAGTAAGGGATCTCGGACATATATATATATATCATAATGGACATCAACACATAATTTCATGTACTCACAAGAGTAAGGGATCTCGGACATATATATATATATATATTGACACACACACATATGACATAAACACTTTTGGTATCCACTAAAAATTAGACTATCAAATAATCGTTTTATTTCAATCTTTGCAAAATTTTGATTTTCATCACATTATCATGCAACACGGACGACCCTGTAGGTATCCTACAATAATGTACATGGCTCATTAGTCTCATCACGATCTCAGTGTGTAACATGCGTGCGGGACGGCCTACTATATAGGTATCCTAGAAGACGGCTCACAAGCCAAATCGCACCCTCGTGCTGAAGGGACTGCTAGACAAAGCATCCAAACCTAACTCAATGGCCTGTACAAATAGAATATCATCGCATTATTCCATATAGTACATAGCTGAGCTCATCAACGATATCTATCACATGTATAAACTGTATAAATATGGCATATCGATGCACTATCTCATATAGTGCTGAGCTGAGCCCATTAACGTTATCTAACATATGTATAAACTGTATAAATCTGGCATATTGACGTACTATCTCATATAATACTGAGTTGAGCCCATTAACGATATCCGACATATGTATAAACTATATAAATCTGGCATATTGACTCACTGTCTCATATAGTACTGAGCTGAGCCCATTAACGATATCCACCTCATGTATAAATTGTATATATCTGGTATATCGACGTACTATTCCATATAATACTAACCTGTGCTCATCAACGACACCCAACATGTGTATAAACGATATCTAATTTCGAATATGATTAAATCAAAACTTATCATTGTTCGCGGTGAAAGTTGCTTTCATTGATGTCATTGCTTTCTCAAGTAATAGTTTTTCGATTACAAAAGATCCGGTCTTTTTATAAGATCCGGTTACAATAAAATCAAAGAAAAAAGAAAAATTACAACTCTTCTTTTCTCGAACAAATCGCAAGATCCTGTTTTGCGATCTCTTGCTTGTGTGGGTTCTTCGCCTGCGCCGGGGTTAATCCGTGGACCACCGCGTGATCTTGATCCGGTCAGATCTACACGGTATGACGGGTGTTATCTCACGAAGGAAATAACAGCCGGAGGTACTATTTCACCAAGGAAATAATAGCCTTTAGTAATCGAAATCGACCAAGCGAAATCGATACTCTTCTCGGGATCAAAAACCAAGTTTTGATCCGGAGGATGACCGTGTAGATCTCAGATCTGATCTCTCTCAAACTCCTACCTTATTTGGCGTGGATGGTCGCCAAGAACCAGATCTGGAATGTCCAAGTCTTCAAAGCTTCAAGATTCCGAAGTCGAGTTCTCAATCCAGCAGAGTTTCGCCTCAAAAAATCCAACCTCCAAAACAATGAGCCCTCATGTCTATTTATAGGCATTTAGAACCAGATCTGGGCTCAGATCTGGGCCCAGATCTGGGCTTGGCCCAGGTGGCTCGGCCACCGAGCCACCAAGACCACCGAGCCACCTCTAGGTGGCTCGATAGGTGGCTCGGCTTTGGCCGAGCCACCTGAGTGGCTCGGTTTTGGCCGAGTCCTCCGGCATTTTGTCATTTTCCGGTTTCGCGGTTTATTCGAACTCTGATTTGTTGACCTGGACTCTGATTTGGCAGTTCGGATCCTGATTTGGTAGTAAATCCGCTTCGGTGTTTAACCTCGTCGCCTCGTTAATCTGCTTCGTCGCATCTCACTTAGCTTCGATGTTGTGGTCTAACGATCATGCTTGGATATATCGCCCGATGGTTCGTTGGTTTGTTGAATCACCGTGCCGATCTGTGTTAAGGGACCCTTAGGTAGTTTTATACGCCTACAGATACCCCCTCCAAAGTATTTCAGCCTCATTCTTTTATGGAAGAGTCTGGAATACTTTGGATATGATTGTCCCAACCTTCAGTCGGTGTAACGGGACTTTGGAATGGCTTCTATTCTTGATTCCTTCAATCCTCCAGGCTATTCGGTGCTTTGTCGAATGTCTGCAAGGGTTCCGGTGCTGCATTTATTGTCTGACCGTTGTCAGAATTTTGAATTTGAAGTCAATTTCTGATTTTCTGATCTTTAGCTCGTGTTTACTGTCCGATCATCGATTGTTGGCGTTGAGTCTTCATTTGTAACGCGTTGTCCGGCGTTTGACATAGTTTATACTCGTACGTCTGTCGGAGTGTTGTTGAGTTATCCTTAAGAATATTTTTAGAAAGATATTCTCCAGAAACTTCTCAACAAAAATAGGGAATAGTTTATACTCGTATACCTTATTAGAGTATTAAGAATGAGCCGAACCGGCCTAATAATGACCCAAAAAAGGTAGTAATTAGGCTCAAAAAATCTTCCGACCCTTCCGAATGTGTGGGAGAGGAAAGGATAAACAAAGGACTGGGAGAGGAGTGAATAAATAAGGGACTAGACCGTCGGTCTTTTTGAAGTCGTTTCGACACTCGGTTCAGCTCCAATTTGAATTTTGGTTCAAATCTGGTTCAAACTGGTTCAGAACTGGTTCAAACTGGTTCAGAACTGGTTCAACCTGGTTCAAGACTGGTTCAGGACTGGTTCAGGACTGGTTCAGCCTGGTTCAGCCTGGTTCGGTCTGGTTCAGCTAGGTCTGGTCTGGTTCAGCCAGGTCTGGTCTGGTTCAGCCTCATTTGAACTGATTTATCCTTGTCTGGTCTGGTTCAACCTGGTCTGGTCCGGTTCAACCTGGTCCAACACTATAAAAGGGGCTCTTTTCTCCTCTCTAGGGCCGGCCACCCCATCCCCCTCTTTTGGATTTTTCTCTTTCCTCGTGCATCTTTTCTCCTTCAAACCTTCAAATTTGTCTTAGATCTACCCTTCCTCTTGATCTTAGACTGAAAAATCTCTCAAAATTTCCATATATAGAATTTCTCTCAGGACCCTCGAGCACGTGGTTCGAGCTTCCTTCAAGATCTGATTTTTGTTGGATCCTCGAGCTTTTCCTCAGGTAAATCCACCATAATTTTGGCATATTTCATGTTTAATTTAGTACATGAATTTGTGGGATTGCATATGAGGGTTAGGGTTTATGATTTGATGCCTCGAGCTCATATTTGAGGGGGTAGAATTTGGAGATCTGAGGGGTTAAAATTTTAGGGTTAGAGTTTGTCACCCTAACTGAAATTTTTTCTGTATCTGACTCCTTGATTTACTTTGCAGATCAT
>NC_033801.1:69227462-69227757 GCF_001876935.1 Asparagus officinalis | reverse complement strand
TCAAAACCATATCTCAAAATAAATAAAGGGGGCGCTTTGAAGCTGCATTGTGCGTAGGGATATATTGTTGACACACCCTATCTTATGAATACACAATGTAGCCAAATCGTCTCACCCTTTATAAAGCAGTGACTCTATCTTACCCATTTGTAAGATGAGTTCAACTTCCTTTTATAACTGAGACTGACACGCTTAATTGCTTGTTTCCAGTGGGCTATCCTTCTGGAGAGTTCTCATCTCATGAAGTGTACGGGCGTCGTGACGAGTATTATTCGACCTCCGATGATTTTTCACC
>NC_033801.1:69181629-69225134 GCF_001876935.1 Asparagus officinalis | reverse complement strand
TGGCTAGTGAACATTAGGCCGGGTTATCTGACCTTCCGGGTGAGGAATCAGTGTTTTATAGAGCCATATCTACCCTGCCGATTCGCCCACCAGTTTGGTTATGATCAGCTTTATGTCGGGAATCCGCGTCAGCAGCTTCGGACTCATGGCGGGTTGGGGGACGGTGCGGTTTGGTGGACGGTCTCCGGGCATGGCTGTGGACCGTGACGGGCTGTACTGGTGCTTGTTGGGAACATGGTTGATGTTACAATATCTCTTGTATTTTGATGATAACAAATAATTGTTTATCTAACATATTTTACTGCAGATTCAAGATATACATCTCAAAGCAACAATCAAGATATTAAGGCTATATCAAAGACAAGATTTCAAAGATCAAAAAGATGAAGTTAATCAAGTCACTTCGCGCTTCAAGAAGAAAATATACTTTACAAGAGTGATGTAATTTTGTCTTTTCTTTTAGAATCTTTGTACAAGCCTTGATCACACACACAACACACACTACTCACTTAGAAGATCATAGAAAATATTCTAAGTATAATCCTAATTTTAATCAACATATGAATAAGTTATTAAACTATTGAAAATATCAAAAATATGGTTTCTGGCCGACCAAAGATAGGTCTGGTCGACCAGATATAAGAACCAGAAACAGAGAGTCTGAAAAATCTCTGTCTGGTCGACCAGATATGTACCTGGTCGACCAGAGGCTCCAGACTCGGACAGACATTTTCCAAAAAGTCTGTCTGGTCGACCAGGCCTCAATCTGGTCGACCAGACAGTGCTTCCAACAGCTATATTTTTCAAATGAATATGAACGTTTTGTGAACGTTTTTGGCAGCTATTTTTGAATATTTTTGAACGAAAATTATACCTATAAATAGGTGTTAAGTTCTGAAATTTCATATGAGAATTCCTTTATATAAAATTGAGTTTTTCTTGACTTCTTAAGATCATTTTGAAGAGAAAAACTGCATGAAAATTTCAGTTTTGTTCTTGATTAAAACTCCATTACTCTAGAACAAAAACCATTCCTATAGCCTATTGTCTGCAAGGGTTCCGGTGCTGCATTTATTGTCTGACCGTTGTCGGAATTTTGAATTTGAAGTCAATTTCTGATTTTCTGATCTTTAGCTCGTGTTTACTGTTTCAACATGGAACCGATCATCGATTGTTGGCGTTGAGTCTTCATTTGTAACGCGTTGTCCGGCGTTTGACATAGTTTATACTCGTATTGTTGGCGTTGAGTCTTCATTTGTAACGCGTTGTCCGGCGTTTGACATAGTTTATACTCGTACGTCTGTCGGAGTGTTGTTGAGTTATCCTTAAGAATATTTTTAGAAAGATATTCTCCAGAAACTTCTCAACAAAAATAGGGAATAGTTTATACTCGTATACCTTATTAGAGTATTAAGAATGAGCCGAACCGGCCTAATAATGACCCAAAAAAGGTAGTAATTAGGCTCCAAAAATCCTCCAACCCCTTCAAATATATGGGAGAGGAGTGAATAAATAAGGGACTAGACCGTCGGTCTTTTTGAAGTCGTTTCGACACTCGGTTCAGCTCCAATTTGAATTTTGGTTCAAATCTGGTTCAAACTGGTTCAGAACTGGTTCAAACTGGTTCAGAACTGGTTCAACCTGGTTCAAGACTGGTTCAGGACTGGTTTAGCCTGGTTCAGACTAATTCATCCTGGTTTGCCTGGTTTGGTCTGATTCAGCCAGGTCTGGTCTGGTTCAGCCTGGTCTGGTCTGGTTCAGCTTCATTTGAACTGATTTAGTCTGGTCTGGTCTGGTTCAACCTGGTCTGGTCCGGTTCAAGACTGGTTCAAGGCTATAAAAGAGCCTCTTTTCCTCTATCTAGGGCCGGCCCCCCTTCTCCCCCTTTTTGAAATTTTCTTTTCCCTCGTGCCTCTTTTCTCCTTCAAACCCTCAAATTTGTCTTCGATCTACCTTTCCTCTTGATCTTAGACTGAAAAATCCCTCAAAATTTCCATATATAGAATTTCTCTCAGGCCCCTCGAGCACGTGGTTCGAGCCTCTTTCAAGATCTGACTTTTGTTGGATCCTCGAGCTTTTCCTCAGGTAAATCCTTTATAATTTTAGCATATTTCATGTTTAATCCGATGTATGAATTTGTGGGATTGCATAAGAGGATTAGGGTTTGTGATTTGACGCCTCGAGCTTGTCTTTCAGGGGGTAAAATTTGGAGATCTGAGGGACTTAATTATAATAAAGAGGGGATAAAATTTTAAGGTTAGAGTTTGTCACCCTAACTAAAATTTTTTTTCTGTATCTGACTCTTGGATTTACTTTGCAGATCATTATGTCGCATATCCTCGTATGCTGGTGAGCTCTTTTTGGCGTATTTGTAGATTAGTCCTTTATCCCCATTTTGTTCTCCTTGATGCTGGTGAGCTCTTTTTGGCGTATTTGTAGATTAGTCCTTTATCCCCATTTTGTTCTCCTTGGTGAGACAATCGGGAAGAGCCTTGATTCTAGTCCTTTATCCCCATTTTGTTCTCCTTGGTGAGACAATCGGGAAGAGCCTTGATTCTCCTTGGTGAGTATTGACGCTTTAAGGATAGGTTTTGCTTGGTCAAAACCCTATCTCAAAATAAATAAAGGGGACGTTTTGATGCTGCATTGTGCCTTATAAGGCAGGGATATATTGTTTATATACCCTACTTTATAAGTGCATAATGTGGCCAAATCGTCTCACCCTTTATAAGGTAGTGACTCTATCTTATCCGTTCATAGGATGAGTTCAACTTCCTTTTATAACTGAGACTAACAAACACTTAATTGCTTGTTTTCAGTGGAATATCCCTCTAGAGCGTTCTCATCTCATGTAGTGGACGGACGTCGTGACGAGTATTATTCAACCTCCGATGATTTTTCACCTATTCCGCTTACCCTTCAGTTTGCTCCGGGCATGTCGACAGAGGTTGCTCAAGTGGTGAAGGAAGGTGGACATCGAGCTCTTCGACAGTTGATTACGGATGCGCCTTTCGTGAAGGATGCCAGCTCTGTTCAGCCTCTCAGGAAGACTGACTTTTTATTTGGCGACTCTGTCAGAGATCCTGATGCAGTATTTATTGACGCAGAGCAGTGGCTTCATAAAGATGACGGTGGTTTTCTATATTTGCCCAAGATTCCTCGACACCGCTTATTGACTGAGCTCAGGCATCAGGCCGTGACACGGGAGATGTCGTGGCGCTTGACGGAGGAGCATGAGAGCGTTCACTGTGGCTATATCACTCATCAGGCAGCTCCTGGTTCGAGCAAGAGTCATATCGTTGGATTGCGTCCTGGAGTATTGGGGCTGGATGCACCGCCACGTAACGAATTTCTTGCTTCTGCTTCTACTTTGAAGAATCATCTCGCCGACTTAGGACGGGAGTTGCCTACGACGCGCCACAGATTCTATGGCTGGGTCAATTCTTTAGACAAGCTGGAGTGAGGAGTTGCACGCTTGTGGTCTATATGCAGCCATTCGTTCCACCATGTATGGTTTGCCCGTCAGCGCCAAACATTTCTTTGCTTTGTGCGAGCTCTATAATCCGGATTCGAACACTTTTCTGACTAGACACGGAGAGTTGGGTTTGGCTCTCCATGAGATGCACAGGATTTCTGGTTTGCCCATGGGTCAGATGCTATATCAGGAGTACTTTCTCTCCAACCATGAGTTGAGTCAGCTGAAGGACCGCATGCCTGACCGCTATGAGACTTTATGGGATCTTACATGTCACTACCATTTTGCTTTGGCGCAGTCTGAGCCTTTAGCGAAGAGGACTAAGTCACATGTGAGCCTGAAGCAGTTTGCGTGTTATCTGTTCAGGAATTTAGAGAGCAATTCTGGCGAGGCTATTTGTGAGCTGGCAACGCTTACTCCTTCAGAGGTCAATGGTCTGTTGAAGAAGATTGACGCTCACTCCTATACCATTAGCAGTCCCGAGAGTGGCTTTCCTGCAGGGACCAAATTTAAATCATTCTTATGGCATGCGACCGCATCGATTCAGCCGATGACCCTTCTCGCCGGTTACCTCGCTATCTGGTTAAAGAAATACGTGGTCCCGTATCAGTCCGCCATTGGAAGTGCTCTACCTAGTGGTTCAGCTTGCCTATAAGAAGGAACTTTTGCTTCTTCCGGTGATGGTAGCTAACATTCATCGAGGGCTTTGACAGATTTCTAGTACCTTCACACAGAAAGAAGATGCACCGTCGGCTAAGATTCCTCTTTCCAAGGTGGAGCTCCCATACACCTATTTGATGGCTTGGTTCGTCCTTCATCGTCCTTATGTGATGTCGGTACCTAGTACCGTAGACCACTCTGTTCCCCTACTGGAGTTGTTTGAGAATGGCAGGTGGGAGGGGTGAGGATTCCTTAACATCAGGAAGCAGCTACAGGTTCACAAGTGTTGGGTATTTTCCACTTGCTTCCCACAGTTCTCGAGCCAATATGGTGAGTGTTTGATTGATGAGGAGAGGCCGAAGGAGTATCGAACATATTTAGATATCGGCTGCTTTAATTGGCTAGTGAACATTAGACCGGGTTATCTGACCTTCCGGGTGAGGAATCAGTGTTTTATAGAGCCATATCTACCCTGCCGATTCGCCCACCAGTTTGGTTATGATCAGCTTTATGTCGGGAATCCGCGTCAGCAGCTTCGGACTCATGGCGGTTTGGTGGACGGTCTCCGGGCATGGCTGTGGACCGTGACGGGCTGTACTGGTGCTTGTTGGGAACATGGTTGATGTTACAATATCTCTTGTATTTTGATGATAACAAATAATTGTTTATCTAACATATTTTACTGCAGATTCAAGATATACATCTCAAAGCAACAATCAAGATATTAAGGCTATATCAAAGAAAAGATTTCAAAGATCAAAAAGATGAAGTTAATCAAGTCACTTCGCGCTTCAAGAAGAAAATATACTTTACAAGAGTGATGTAATTTTGTCTTTTCTTTTAGAATCTTTGTACAAGCCTTGATCACACACACAACACACACTACTCACTTAGAAGATCATAGAAAATATTCTAAGTATAATCCTAAGTCTAATCAACGAATGAATAACATTTTAAACTATTGAAAATATGTATAACATAGTTTCTGGCCGACCAAAGAAATGTCTGGTCGACCAGATATAACTGAACCAGAAACAGAGATTCAGAAAAATCTCTGTCTGATCAACCAGATATGGACCTGGTCGACCACTCTCGACCACAGAATTTACAGGAAGCCTGTCTGGTCGACCAGGACTGAATTTGGTCGACCATACAAGTTCCAGGAAGTCTGTCTGGTCGACCAGGCCTCAATCTGGTCGACCAGACAGTGCTTCCAACAGCTATATTTTTCAAATGAATATGAACGTTTTGTGAACATTTTTGGCAGTTATTTTTGAATATTTTTGAACTAAAATTATACCTATAAATAGGTGTTAAGTTCTGAAATTTCATATCAGAATTCCTTTCTATAAACTTGAGTTTTTCTTGACTTCTTAAGATCATTTCTGAAGAGAAAAACTGAGTGAAATTTTCAGTTTTGTTCTTGATAAAAGTTCCATTACTCTAGAACAAAAACCATCCCTATAGCCTATTGTAAGTCACTCACATCTACACATCAAGGCTTATAGGAAGAGAAAGTTGTACCATTTTGTTTCAGTTTGATAATCTCTTGAAAGAAGAGATTGTTGTGGCATTGGCAATTGAAGATTGTCAAGGTTGTACGGTTTGCTTGCGGGTTGCAAGTGCTTGCGGTTTTGCAAGTGGAAATAGTGGAGAAATCTCAAGCGAGGCTTGGGGACTGGATGTAGGTCTGGAGGACCGAACCAGTATAAATCCTTGTGTTTGCGTATGCAATTTTCTGTGATTGTCTACACATTGGTTTGATCTTTCTTACTCTTTGTGATATTATTTTATTGAAATTTAAAGTTTCCGCATTAGATTTCATAAACACTATTCAACCCCCCCTTCTAGTGTTTGAATGCCATTGCAGCGATCCTTCAATTGGTATCAGAGCAGGTTGATCAAGGATAACAATGGCTACATCATCTACATCACAGTTCAAGGAAGGACATTCTACTCAAAGACCACCACTTTTCGATGGTTCCAACTACAACTACTGGAAGTGTAGGATGAAGATCTACCTTCAATCGATAGGATTCGATCTCTGGAACATAGTGGAGTCTGATTACAACAAGCCTACTACTCCATATTCTGAATGGACATTGGTGGAAAGGACAAATGCGAATCTTGACGCCAAGGCAATGAATGCATTGTTTTGCGCAATGGATAAGAATGAATTCAACCGCGTGTCTACTTCCAACACTGCACATCAAATCTGGCACACACTTGAGGTAACCCACGAAGGAACTTCTAAGGTTAAAGACTCAAAAATTTCTGTTTTAGTGCACAGGTTTGAAATGTTCAAGATGAAAGACAACGAGACAATTGGTGAAATGTTCACAAGGTTCACCGACATCATCAACTCCCTAATTGCGTTAGGAAAGGACTATACACAAGTGGAGATGGTTAGGAAAATCCTCCGGGCTCTTACTTCGGATTGGGAAAAGAAGACTACCGCAATAGAGGAAGCCAACGACCTCTCCACATTGACAGTAGAAAATTTGATAGGGAATTTGATGGCATACGAGGTGCAACTTGAAGATCGGAAAAAGGATAATGAAGATAAGAACAAGAAGGTTCTTGCTTTCCAAGCATCTACTGATGATGAGGATTCCGATGACGAAGAAGAGTTTGATCGCCGGGATCTCACTGTCCTTTGCTGAAATTTCGTGCTCCTTCACTCTCCAATCCAGCAGCACTTCGTCCTCTTGATAAAATTCCAGATCTCAAAAATGGAGGCTTTGGCTCATATTTATAGCCTGGGAATGCGGTTATTTGGATGTGAACAAGTATTTGGCTATCTTCAGTTCAAGCAGCAGCCTCCACTGTTTGGGGATGATTAAGTCAGTTAGAACCGCCTGGAACAATAAAACCAATTTAAAACCGTCAAAACGTGTTTTGGGACATTAGTCTGCGCGGCAGAACGATCTGACCCGCGCTCGCGCGGGTCGGAATAATCCGACCCGCGCTTGCGCGGGTCGGAATAATCCGACCCGCGCTTGCGCGGGTCGGAAATATCCGACCCGCGCTTGCGCGGGTCGGATTGATCCGTCCCGCGCTTGCGCGGGTCGGATTGATCCGTCCCGCGCTTGCGCGGGTCGGATCATTCCGTCCTGCGCTTAGCGCGGGTTCGCCGACTTTTTCCCTTTTTTTGGTTTCTTTCTTCCGGGATTTGTTCTTGTCGCGTATTCGATAGATTTGTTGATTTGTATGCTTTGTCGCGAGACCGATCGTCGAACGCGCGTTGGTTAATATACGCGTACTGATCGATGCGCGCGGGCTGATTGACATGCGCGCATTGACTGGCGCGCACGAGGTGATTTGACGTGCACTCGTTGACCGGCGCGCACGAGTTGGTTGACGTGCGCGCGTTGACCAGCGCACACGAGTTGGTTGACGTGCACGCGTTGACTGGCGCGCATGAGTTGGTTGACGTGCGCGCGTTGACCGACGCGCACGAGATGATTTGACGCGCGTTGACCGGCATGCACGAGTTGATTGACGTGCACGCGTTTGACCGACGCGCACGAGTTGGTTTGACGAATCTTCTTGACTCGCCCATTCATTGCTTCGAGTTTCGTGCGGGCTCTCGTAGACAATTTTAGACGCCTACAGATACCCCCTCCAAAGTGTTTCAGCCTCATTCTTTTATAGAGGAGTCTGAAACGCTTTGGATATGATGGATCCCCACCTTCAGTCGGTGTTAAAGGACCTACAGATGGTTTCGATTCTTGACTTCTCCATATTTTAGCGTATTCTGTATTTTGTCGAATAGCTAAGATTTTCTCGGTACTGCGTTTATCGTCTGACCGTTATTGAAGCCTTGAACCGGAATTGGTGAGTGGATTTTTTGTTGATATGTCATTGAGTTGACTTTTGAATCAATTGCAACGTGTTGACTGGCGTTGACCTAGGGCTACGCATTGACCGGCGTTGACCTTAGGGTTTCGAATCGATCGGCGTTGACTTTCATCGCAACGCGTTGACCGGCGTTGACCTAGGGCTACGCGTTGACCGGCGTTGACCTTAGGGTTTCGCGTTAACCTGAGGAGAACCAGTTTATACTCATGTACTCCTGGGAGTTTCGGGAATCAGTTTAACCTCGTGTACCCGCCGGAGGTTGCCAGGTTATCCTTAAGAATTATTATCTGTAACATTCTCTAGGAACTTCCTGTCAAAATGGGAAACAGTTTAGACTCATGTACCCGTTGGAGTTTGCCAGGTTATCCTTAAGAATTATTATCTGTAATAATCTCTAGGAACTTCCTGTCAAAATGGGGAACAGTTTAGACTCATGGTCGCCAATTGGGGTTTGGATTTCGAATATTCCGATAATAGGCGAAAATATCGCGAAATCACCCAAAATATAAAATTGGGTCCCAAATATTCCAAAATAGGTGAAAAATCACGAAATCACCCAAAATATAAAATTGGGTCTCGAATATTCTGAAAATAGACGAAAATATCTCGCAATTATTTGGGAGGCGGAATTGAACTCTGAACGTTCTAAATCTGACTGGAAATGCCGCTCAATTATCCGGGAAATGAGGTCGAACTCTGAACATTCCAAATATGATCAAAAATGCCGTGAAATTGTCCGGGAGATGAGGTTAACCTTCGAAAATTTCAAAAACAGACGAAAACGGACGAAAATACGGCAAAACGGGCCTTGAACTGGGTCTGACCCGCGTTCACGCGGGTCAGATGAATCCGACCCGCGTGATCGCGGGTCGGATTAATCCGACCCGCGAGCACGCGGGTCGGACACAAATCCGACCCGCGGAACGCGGGTCGGAGAGGGCTAAAAAAAAAATCCGATTCTCTCTTTTGTTCTTCTTCCTTCTTCATCGGTCCCGGCTTTCCCTTCTCTCTAAAATTTCGGTTTCTTTTCTCCTTGAGTTCTAGCCATCCAAGAACTTCTCCAAGATCAGAACTCCCCAAATCCTTTAAATTCCACATTAATTCCTTCCCCTCTTCTTCCAACTTGGATCCGAGTAAAGGGAGATTAAAACCTAGGGTTTGTGATTCTTCCAACGTGAGTTCGAGCTTAAGCATCGGGTGGAGTTCCTGCCTTGGATTTCGATTTCAGGTACAAATTGAGCTTTATGTTCTTGATCTTGGTTACCCCTTTTCAATTTGACTCGGTTTTCACTCTATCCTTTTATTCCAACCGAAGTCAAGAGCTAGGTTTTCGACGGCTTGGTGCGATTCTCCTCGTCGAATTCGCCGACTTTGATTCAGGTAGGCATCATCCTCAGCTTTGGCTAAGTTCCATCTTGTGTTCTCAACTGTAAAGGGGGTTTGAAACCCTAATTCCGAATTTAAGTTAGAATTAATATTTCTGTTCTTGATTTTGGCCACCCCTCTTCGATTTGACTTGGTTTTCACTCTGATTTCTTGTCAGGATCTCAGCTCCCTCTTTGCCTCAGATTCGAGTTTTGCTTAGTGGTGGGTTTTCTCAATTCAGATCATGCTATTCTCGAGTTCAGGTGAACCTCGAATGCTTCTGTTTCAATTTTGTTGTGTCTGTGATCTTTAGGCTTGGTAATTGAACTTTAGTTCTTGAACTTTGGGGGAAAACCTGAAATTGATGGCTGAAACTTTGGACTGTTCATGGCTAAAAAATTGTGGCAATACTGATTTCTCGAGTTGGTGCTCTTGGACTTGTGCCTTGTCGAGGTCGAATTTTGACTCTTGGTTAATTGTTGATGATTAGACCCAAACTTGTATGTGTATTTGAGTGGGGCCTAAACTTGTACATGGCCGAATTATTTGAATTCGAGCTTGTGTATGACTCGAGCTTTGTATATAACTGAATTCGTGCATAAATGAATCCTTGTATGTGATCGCACTCTTGTATGGTCCGAACTTGTACATGATTGAACTCGTAGGGCTTGAATTCTTGTACATGATTATACTCTTGCATAGTTCGAACTTATACATGATTGAACCCGATGCGACTGAATCCAACCTTGTATGTGGTCGAAATAACTTGAGTCCCAACTTGTGTATGCCTTGAATCCAAATTTATACATGACTCAAAAACCTTATATGCCTTGAATTCGAACTTATACATGACTGAGTTCTTTGGTTGGTCTTTATGACTTTTAACTTGAGCCGAGGATGTCGTATAGGCTTAACTGGACCCTTCTCAACGTACACAGCCATTTGGATGGAATCTCGTCTACAAGCATGGCACGACACTCGGGCTTCGGCTGGACTTGAGATTCAAACGCAACAAAGTCGGGTGGATCAAATGGAGGCCTTGGCTATCTTGGGGATGGCGAAGGGTGACTTGGAGCGTTCACGAGTTGTGATATCCGGAAAATTGGAGCTCTCGAAACAGAAGTTAGCCAAGATCCAACAAGAGACTGCGAAAACATTATCCCTCGCCGAGGAATCCTTCAAGGTTGCATTGCAGTGTGAGCTTGAGCGAACTTATACAGAGGAATTGACTAAACTTGAACAGCAAGCCTGTAGTCACAAACTTCATGTAGATTGATTGTAACTCTTGTACCTGCAAACTCAATTTTATTAATAGAAAATATGTCTTTTTTTCATTCATTATGTCTCATTTATTATGATGTCTTACTCCGTATGGAATAATCAACCATAATACTTGTGGGATTTTTGGCAAACCCCCAGCCTTCAACGGGTTTGATGAGCCTTTACCGACTACCGTTTGAGTCGGGCTAGCATGCGGATTGTTTAAGTCCGTTCCGCATGTAACGTTATGCTAAAAGAGTTAACTCTTTTAGTGCTACGATATTGAATACGTAGACTTCGTCTTTCTCCTGTGAAAAGACTAAACAGCGACGTGTATTAGACGTAGACTTAGGATTTTTGGCAAATCCTCAGCCCTCAATGGATTTGACGTGCCTTTACCGATTACCGTTTGAATCGGGCTTGCATGCGGATTGTTTAAGTCCGTTCCGAGACTTAAGATTTTTGGCAAACCCCCAGCCTTCAACGGATTTGATGTGCCTTTACCGATTACCGTTTGAATCGGGCTAGCATGTGAATTATTAAAACCCGTTTCACATGTAACGTTGCGCTAAGAGAGTTAATTCTCCTAGACTTGGTGCTATGATTTTGAATACATAGACTTCGCCATTTCTTACGGGAAAAACGTCCCCAGACTCGTATTCTGGTGTTTTTTTCACTCGGTGAAAGACTAAACCGGCAACGCGTGTTAGGCGTAGGCTTATCTCTATTTAGGAGTTGAGATAAAATTCCCCGTGCACAAAGTGCACGGATTGGAAGTTGGGAATTGTGTCAAGATATTTCTTCTATTAAATTAAAATATGATGATATATGTTTGAATGTTAGTAAATTCAATAAAAGTAAAGAGAATTTGAATAATTTGCTCTCATTTCAAAAATCTTCAAACAATCATTTTGGCATTGGATTTGTTCCTAAGTATTTTATAAAGAATGATTATGTTTTGAAGAATAATAATAAGAATATTCATGCTAAACAAAATAAGTATATATGGATTCCTAAGAATTTGAATATTCATGATAGGAATTATTATATTTCATCTTATATTTATGAAGTTTGCAATTCAAAGAATTACACTTATGTTAACAAATGGAAACCAAATTCCAAGTGGATTTGGATTCCTAAGGGCTAATCCTAATGATATAATATAAAAGGGTACCAAAGTGCTTGATATTTTTATTAAGGTACCCAAGAAAAGAAATTTTTAATTAGAATTATGTTTATTTCTTTTTGCTAATGACAAAGGGGGAGTTATATAGAAAATTTTAATGCTTTGATGCAGGGGGAGTAAAAGATTTTATTTAATGATTTCATGCAGGGGGATTAAAATTTTTATATCTTAATAACATATATTTGTCATCATCAAAAAGGGGGAGAATGTTAGGAATCTTGACCCCAAGATTAGTTTGTTTTGATGATAACAAATATTATATGTTGTGTGTATTATGTGCTAACATTTGTTTTGCAGTATCAGAGCTATATCAACAATTATATTCAAAGAGATACTCAAGACATAGATGAGTTCAAGGCAAAATGAAGCAAAGAAGAAGATATACTTTATTGTCAAAATGTAATTTTATATTTTCTTTGCTTAGAAATTTGTACAAGCCTTGATCACTCACACACATGCACACACATAGTGTTAGAACACACTAACACATGCTTAGTGTGTTGGTTAACAATAGAAATCCCCTATGTTAGCCATTAGAGTTTATAGATATTAAGTGAGTCTTAAAACATTTTATTTACACCCCTTATAAATTAGAATCTGGAAAAACTCAAAAGACCAAAGTTGTAGGTCTCTTCAAGAGCTTTCCAACAAATCTTAAATCACCTCATTCCGATATCGGATGAGAACGTTATAGTCAAAATACTAAACAGAAAAATTCCAGAATCTGAGTTTACAGTGTAGTCGACTACTATGCCTTGTAGTCGACTACTGAGCAATTTTCTGACTTCACAGAGTCTGTTTAGACTCAGTGTAGTCGACTACTATGACTTGTAGTCGACTACAGAAGCAGTTTTTCCAGATTTCAGTTTTAAAATAAGTGACTGTTTATAGCCGTTTTGTGGACGTTAATTGGGTTTAAAATTATGTCATTTCAGAGGCTATAAATAGGTTTAAACATCAGAAAACAACAACTAAGTTTTACACTTGCAAGATCAAACATTTTGTGCATATTCACTCTCTAATTTTCCAGATTTTCATGCTAAGTGTTTAGAAAAAGAGAGTTTCTGATATTGCCTTGGTTTCAATCATTCTTAGAGATTGTATAGACAATATTCAGAGAGTTAAAAGAATCCTAAGCCACTGCAGCACTTCACTACACATTCAAGGCTTATAGGATCAATTGTGTTCTTGCTTCAAAAAGGATTTCTCTCGGGTTTGAGAGGGTTGATCTCTTGGTTTAGAGATTGGGTGGCAATTGGCATGGTCTTGTCAATTGGTGTTGCAATTTGCATGGTCTTGCAAATTGGTCAGGTTTGCTTTTGATTTTGTAAGGTTTCAAAATCATAGTGGAAATCTCAAGCGGGATTTGCTTGGGGACTGGATGTACACCGGGTTGGTGGAACCAGTATAAAACTTTGTGTTTGTGATTGTGAATTTCTGAGATTGCCATTTTTCTTTGCAATTTATAATCTACTTTGCATATATTTTAAAAGAACACTATTCACCCCTCTTCTAGTGTTCTAGTGTATCTATTTCAGATCCTACATTTGGTATCAGAGCAAGGTGAAAGATGGCATCGTCAAATACATCACAATTCAAGGAAGGTTACTCTACAAATCGTCCTCCAATGTTCGATGGTTCGAACTACAACTATTGGAAGTGCAGAATGAAGATTTACCTTCAATCAATTGGCTACGAACTTTGGAACGTCGTGGAAACAAAATATGAGAAGCCAACAACTCCTTTTGCAGAATGGACTACTTCTCAAAGAAATAATGCAAATTTGGATTCAAAAGCAATGAATGCATTATTTTGTGCACTTGACAAGAATGAGTTCAATAGGGTGTCAACGGCCACATCTGCATACGATATTTGGCATACACTTGAGGTAACTCATGAAGGTACAAATAAAGTTAAAGAATCTAAAATATCTGTTCTTGTGCACAGGTTTGAGTTATTCAAAATGAAAGAACAAAAAGAGGAATCCACTCACATGTGCTTCATGGCACAAGAAGATGAGGTATGCAATAATGAAGAATTATTAGATGCTTTCAATGAATTATATGAAACATTTTTGAGATTAAAGGCTTCACATAATTTTCTTAAAGGTGAAAATAAAAGATTACTTGAAGAAATTTCTGATTTTAATTCTTCTACTATTTCTAATTCTCAAGTAATTGAATTGAAAGAGGAAAATAAATCCTTGCTTAAAGAAAATCATATTTTGACTAATGAGAATGTTTATCTAAAATCAGAATGCAATGATTTAAAAATCCGCATTAATGTTTTAGATAAAGATATTTCTTCTATTAAATTAAAATATGATGATATATGTTTGAATGTTAGTAAATTCAATAAAAGTAAAGAGAATTTGAATAATTTGCTCTCATTTCAAAAATCTTCAAACAATCATTTTGGCATTGGATTTGTTCCTAAGTATTTTATAAAGAATGATTATGTTTTGAAGAATAATAATAAGAATATTCATGCTAAACAAAATAAGTATATATGGATTCCTAAGAATTTGAATATTCATGATAGGAATTATTATATTTCATCTTATATTTATGAAGTTTGCAATTCAAAGAATTACACTTATGTTAACAAATGGAAACCAAATTCCAAGTGGATTTGGATTCCTAAGGGCTAATCCTAATGATATAATATAAAAGGGTACCAAAGTGCTTGATATTTTTATTAAGGTACCCAAGAAAAGAAATTTTTAATTAGAATTATGTTTATTTCTTTTTGCTAATGACAAAGGGGGAGTTATATAGAAAATTTTAATTTTAAATTTTTTACTAATGCTTTGATGCCGGGGGAGTAAAAGATTTTATTTAATGATTTCATGCAGGGGGATTAAAATTTTTATATCTTAATAACATATATTTGTCATCATCAAAAAGGGGGAGAATGTTAGGAATCTTGACCCCAAGATTAGTTTGTTTTGATGATAACAAATATTATATGTTGTGTGTATTATGTGCTAACATTTATTTTGTAGTATCAGAGTTATATCGACAATTATATTCAAAGAGATACTCAAGACATAGATGAGTTCAAGGCAAAATGAAGCAAAGAAGAAGATATACTTTATTGTCAAAATGTAATTTTATATTTTCTTTGCTTAGAAATTTGTACAAGCCTTGATCACTCACACACATGCACACACATAGTGTTAGAACACACTAACACATGCTTAGTGTGTTGGTTAACAATAGAAATCCCCTATGTTAGCCATTAGAGTTTATAGATATTGAGTGAGTCTTAAAACATTTCATTTACACCCCTTAGAAATTAGTATCTGGAATAACTTAAAAGACCAAAGTTGTAGGTCTCTTCAAGAGCTTTCCAACAAATCTTAAATCACCTCATTCCGATATCGGATGAGAAAGTTACAGTCAAAATACTAACCAGATATAACAACCAGAAACAGAGAGTCTGAAAAATCTCTGTCTGGTCGACCAGATATGTACCTGGTCGACCAGAGGCTCCAGATTTGGACAGAAATTTTCCAGAAAGCCTTTCTGGTCGACCAGGCCTCAATCTGGTCGACCAGACAGCCATTCTAACAGCTATATTTTTCAAATGAATATGAACGTTTTGTGAACGTTTTTGGCAGTTATTTTTGAATATTTTTGAACGAAAATTATACCTATAAATAGGTGTTAAGTTCTGAAATTTTATAAATGAATTCCTTTATATAAACTTGAGTTTTTCTTGACTTCTAAAGATCATTTTTGAAGAGAAAAACTGCATGAAAATTTCAGTTCTGTTCTTGATAAAAGTTCCACCACTCTAGAACAAAAATCATCCCTATAGCCTATTGTAAGTCACTCACATCTACACATCAAGGCTTATAGGAAGAGAAAGTTGTACCATCTTGTTTTTGATTTGATAATCTCTTGAAAGAAGAGATTGTTGTGGCATTGGCAATTGAAGATTGTCAAGGTTGTACGGTTTGCTTGCGGGTTGCAAGTGCTTGCGGTTTTGCAAGTGGAAATAGTGGAGAAATCTCAAGCGAGGCTTGGGGACTGGATGTAGGTCTGGAGGACCGAACCAGTATAAATCCTTGTGTTTGCGTATGCAATTTTCTGTGATTGTCTACACATTGGTTTGATCTTTCTTACTCTTTGTGATATTATTTTATTGAAATTTAAAGTTTCCGCATTAGATTTCATAAACACTATTCAACCCCCCTTCTAGTGTTTGAGTGCCATTGCAGCGATCCTACAATTGGTATCAGAGCAGGTTAATCAAGGATATCAATGGCTACATCATCTACATCACAGTTCAAGGAAGGACATTCTACTCAAAGACCACCACTTTTCGATGGTTCCAACTACAACTACTGGAAGTGTAGGATGAAGATCTACCTTCAATCGATAGGATTTGATCTCTGGAACATAGTGGAGTCTGATTACAACAAGCCTACTACTCCATATTCTGAATGGACATTGGTGGAAAGGACAAATGCGAATCTTGACGCCAAGGCAATGAATGCATTGTTTTGCGCAATGGATAAGAATGAATTCAACCGCGTGTCTACTTCCAACACTGCACATCAAATCTGGCACACACTTGAGGTAACCCACGAAGGAACTTGTAAGGTTAAAGACTCAAAAAATTTTGTTTTAGTGCACAGGTTTGAAATGTTCAAGATGAACGACAATGAGACAATTGGTGAAATGTTCACAAGGTTCACCGACATCATCAACTCCCTAATTGCATTAGGAAAGGTCTATACACAAGTGGAAATGGTTAGGAAAATCCTCCGTTTGTTTCCGTCGAAAGTCACCTTAGTCATTGATTTCATTAAACTTTAAACGTTACAAATGAATTCAAATAACAAAAGAAAAAGATTGCAACTTTCTTGAAAATAAACGCAAGATCCGTTTATCGGCTCTTGCTTGCGTGGGTTCTTCGCCGGTGCCGGGGTTTATCCGTGGACCGCCTTAGATCTGGATCCGGTTGATGAAAAATTTGGCAGAGCTTCGCCTTCGCCGAGGAAGTATTTGATTTGAACGTACGGGCTTCAGATCCTTCGAACGGCTTCTCCTTTGCTCCGAAGTTCGCCGGGATCTCACTGTCCTTTGCTGAAATTTCGTGCTCCTTCACTCTCCAATCCAGCAGCACTTCGTCCTCTTGATCCTTCGAACGGCTTCTCCTTTGCTCCGAAGTTCGCCGGGATCTCACTGTCCTTTGCTGAAATTTCGTACTCCTTCACTCTCCAATCCAGCAGCACTTCGTCCTCTTGATAAAATTCCAGATCTCAAAAATGGAGGCCTTTGGCTCATATTTATAGGCCTCGAATGCGGTTATTTGGATGAGAACAAGTGATTTGGCTCTATCTTCAGTTGACAACAGCCTAATCACGTTTGGGGATGATCTCAAGTCAGTTAAGAACCCCTGGAACATATGAATCCTGCGAAAAACCACTTTAAAACCATCAAAACGCGTTTCGGGTACCAAACTGCGCGGCAGACTGGTCTGACCTGCGCTTGCGCGGGTCGGATTGATCCGACCCGCGCATGCGCGGGTCGGATTGATCCGTCCTGCGCTTGCGCGGGTCGGATCATTCCGCCGCGCTCGCGCGGGTCGGTTTGTTCCGTCCCGCGCTCGCGCAGGTCAGTTTGTTCTGTCCTGCGCTCGCGCAGGTTTGTTGATTTTTATGCTTCGTCGCGAGACCGATCGTCGAACGCGCGTTGGTTAATATACGCGTGCTGATCGATGCGCGCGGGCTGATTGACATGTGCGCGTTGACTGGCGCGCACGAGGTGATTTGACGTGCACTCGTTGATCGGCGCGCACGAGTTGGTTGACGTGCGCGCGTTGACCAGCGCACACGAGTTGGTTGACGTGCACGCGTTGACTGGCGCGCACGAGTTGGTTGACGTGCGCGCGTTGACCGACGCGCACGAGATGATTTGACGTGTGCGCGTTGACCGGCATGCACGAGTTGATTGACGTGCACACGTTTGACCGACGCGCACGAGTTGGTTTGACGAATCTTCTTGACTAGCCCATTCATTGCTTCGAGTTTCGTGCGGGCTCCCGTAGACAATTTTAGACGCCTACAACTACCGCGATAGAGGAAGCCAACGAACTCTCCACATTAACAGTAGAAAATTTGATAGGGAATTTGATGGCATACGAGGTGCAACTTGAAGATCGTAAAAGGGATAATGAAGATAAGAACAAGAAGGTTCTTGCTTTCCAAGCATCTACTGATGATGAGGATTCCGATGACGAAGAAGAGTTTGAAATAATCACACGCAAATTCAGAAAATTCTTGAAGAAAGGTAAGTTCTCTTCTAGTAAATTCAAAGATACTAACAAAGTCACTTGTTTTGGTTGTAATAAGCCAGGACAATACAATAAAGATTGTCCCTTACAACAAAAGTTAAAATCGAAGTCGTCTAACAATTTCAACGGGTTCACAAAGAACAAGAATGAACAAGTGAAGAACAAAAATAAGAAGGCTTTGTCGATAACATGGGATGATAGTGACCAGTCATCTTCAGATGAAGAAGAGGAAAAAGAAGATCATCAAGCGAATATGTGCTTTATGGCAAATGAATCTGATGATGATCAAGTAAGTAATCATGATGAGTTACTTGACGCATTTAACGAATTATTTTTGAAATACAAGCAACTAAATTCTTCTTTTAAAATATTAAAAAATGAAAATGAAAATTTGAATAACACTTTAGTCTCTCCTTATGCTTCACAAATAGAAGATCTTAAAGAGAAGAATAAAGAGTTATTTTCTGAAAATTACAAGTTATCTAGTAACAATCAACTTCTTAAAAAAGAATGTGATTTCTTTAAAGTTCGTATTTCAAATTTGGATGATAATGTTAAAAGTCTTAAAACCAAATATGAAACTATATTAATGAATGTAGGTAAATTTAACAAAGGAAAAGAGAATCTAGATAATCTACTTTCTTATCAATTACCTGCTAAGAGTAAACAAGGATTAGGATATGTTTCTAACTCCAGTAATGAGAAAACATACTCTTCTATGCAAAAGAAAAATTATGCTTATTTATATTCTAAATTTGTGAAAAGTAATTATCATGCACATAGTGATACATCTATGCATGCTAGTTCTAAGGTATTTTTACATAATGATAGAAAAATGCATATGAAGAAAGTTGCATGTAAGAATATTTTAAAATCCAACTACATTTGGGTTCCTAAAAATGCATGTTTAAGTGATAGAAAGATATACTTATCAAATTACAAAAAGGATATTTGTGATTCTAAAAACTATCTTTCATACAATGTAGGTAAACCAAATTCTTATTGGGTTTGGTTTCCTAAATGCTAATCTCATGGACCCAAAAGTTAAAGGGTACCAAAACATATTTCTTTTATTTTGCAGGTACCTAATAAAAGGGAAACATGGATTTTAGATAGTGGCTGTTCCAAGCACATGACCGGGAACAAGGACTTATTTTCTTCCATACAATTTAAAGATGGAGGAACTGTTACCTTCGGTGACAACAACAAGGGTCAAGTGGTAGGAATTGGAACGGTCGGTATGAACTCTAAAACTCTTATTAATAATATGTTTGATATGTTTGCTTTTGCTAGTTATTAATGAACAAGTATGTTTGCTTTTGCTTAATGAATTTTATTTTTAGCAAATATTCTTGTTATTTATCTTGGTTAACATAAGAGAAATGTTTCATAAATTTTTGAACTCATATTTTAGTTCTTCTAACCAATTCTTAAATAACTACTTGATGGTTAGTCTCTAATAACTACTTCCATGGTTATAAATAGAGAAATATTTCTTCTTAAACAACACAATACATTCAATATGACTCCCATAGAAAACTTAATTTTCATTGCAAGCTTATGTCTTCCTATTTGGATGGGAGATGTAATGGACTATGTGCATAATCTTGAAGATTTATTTGAAGTTTTAGGCCATGTTGAAGAAATATTAGGTTGTATTGAAGAAATGTATTAATTGTTTCATTATTTATTATTATCTCCCTTTCTATTCTTCTTTTTGTTAATGACAAAGGGGGAGATATATTAGAATATTGAAATATTGACAACTATTGCAATATTGAAATATTGTTATACAATATTAGGATTACTAATAAGTGCTATTTTTTTTGTGTGTTAAATTAACATGTATGCATTGTTGCAGGGGGAGTAAGTATGTTTAATTAAAGTTTTTCAATATTATTTGTCATCATCAAAAAGGGGGAGATTGTTGGGAACATGGTTGATGTTACAATATCTCTTGTATTTTGATGATAACAAATAATTGTTTATCTAACATATTTTACTGCAGATTCAAGATATACATCTCAAAGCAACAATCAAGATATTAAGGCTATATCAAAGACAAGATTTCAAAGATCAAAAAGATGAAGTTAATCAAGTCACTTCGCGCTTCAAGAAGAAAATATACTTTACAAGAGTGATGTAATTTTGTCTTTTCTTTTAGAATCTTTGTACAAGCCTTGATCACACACACAACACACTAATCACTTAGAAAATCATAGAAAATATTCTAAGTATAATCCTAAGTCTAATCAACGAATGAATAACATTTTAAACTATTGAAAATATGTATAACATAGTTTCTGGCCGACCAAAGAAATGTCTGGTCGACCAGATATAACTGAACCAGAAACAGAGTCAGAAAAAACTCTGTCTGGTCGACCAGATATGTACCTGGTCGACCAGAGGCTCCAGACTCGGACAGACATTTTCCAAAAAGTCTGTCTGGTCGACCAGGCCTCAATCTGGTCGACCAGACAGTGCTTCCAACAGGTATATTTTTCAAATGAATATGAACGTTTTGTGAACGTTTTTGGCAGTTTTTTTTGAATATTTTTGAACGAAAATTATACCTATAAATAGGTGTTAAGTTCTGAAATTTCATATGAGAATTCCTTTATATAAATTTGAGTTTTTCTTGACTTCTTAAGATCATTTTGAAGAGAAAAACTGCATGAAAATTTCAGTTTTGTTCTTGATTAAAGTTCCATTACTCTAGAACAAAAACCATTCCTATAGCCTATTGTAAGTCACTCACATCTACACATCAAGGCTTATAGGAAGAGAAAGAGTTGTACCATTTTGTTTCAGTTTGATAATCTCTTGAAAGAAGAGATTGTTGTGGCATTGGCAATTGAAGATTGTCAAGGTTGTACGGTTTGCTTGCGGGTTGCAAGTGCTTGCGGTTTTGCAAGTGGAAATAGTGGAGAAATCTCAAGCGAGGCTTGGGGACTGGATGTAGGTCTGGAGGACCGAACCAGTATAAATCCTTGTGTTTGCGTATGCAATTTTCTGTGATTATCTACACAATTGGTTTGATCTTTCTTACTCTTTGTGATATTATTTTATTGAAATTTAAAGTTTCCGCATTAGATTTCATAAATACTATTCAACCCCCCTTCTAGTGTTTGAGTGCCATTGCAGCGATCCTACAGTGCTAAGTTCAGTCTCCCGAGTGCTGAGCGGCAGTTGAATCTCACCTTCTTAAGCTGCAGGTGGTTGTTAGCAGCTTATACAACTGTCCTCGTGAAGCCGATTGCAGAGCTAGTGGCCGAGGAAGCTTCTCAGGCTGATTCTCGTGTGATTTGGGAAAATGCTCGGTCACAGAGGACATGGAGCAAGACTCGTCGGATTGACGAAGAGGGAAAGAAGATCTTCCATTCTGCTGATGAGGCTTCAGGCGGAAATCTTGAAGATTACGAGGACTGTTCCGAGCGAGGTTAGCTACCTATTCTTTTCCTTCTGTCTTCCAGAATTATTAATCCTGACAATTGTTTGATGTTTCAGGGACCGCGGCTGACATGGACGAAGAATTCCATCCTTTTTTCCAGGCGAGACCTTCGATTGTTGCCCCAGCTGCTAGGCGGAAGAGATTAGCCCACAAGCTGCGTGCAGATTCGCGAGCATCTGAGATGGATTTGGCTGGTGATGATCCCGCTAGCGACGGAGGGAACATCTACCCTATAGATCATCCTCTTGATCATTCAGAACTTCGACTCATGCTTTTCCATCTCTATGTAGGAGAGCGTGGGGATAGCGAGATGAGTCCTGATCCTGCTCCTCATGATTTTGTATCTTCTAGTGAGCCTGATTCACCACACCAGGTAGAAAAGCCTGCAGAAGCTGCCGACGTTAGGGAGACTATCAATGTAGGACCCGATTCAACGAATCCAGGTACATCTACCATTGACAATATACCCTTTAGATTGCAAAAAAAGGAGTTGAACGATTCAGAATTCGTGCCTCCCTTAATTGTCTCTATGCTTCTTGCTCTATTAGATAACTTGCAGGAGGCAAACGTGGATCTTGGGAATAGAGAGGCTAACATACCCATGAGAGGTAACTCATTTCCATTGGTCGTTGTCTCTTTATTCTCCTTTTGCACTTATATTTTCTTGTGTCAGGTTTTTTGACTGATGATTTCGACGAGGAAGGTTTGCTTGTGGACACTCCTATGCTCCACTTCATGTATGGCTCTCCTCAGATTGATGACCAGATGCCTAAAGATATGTTTCCTGAGTCTACACTCCCTAAGAGTACCGAGGATGGTCCTTCTGAAGGTACGTGCCTCTTCTCAAGTTAATTATAGGACTAGACATTTTTTTGACTAGTGCAGCTATAATGTGATGCATCTGAGAATTCCGTTTTGTGTTTGACAGAAGCATTCGTCGAGACTGATCTTGTTGAGCCGGGTGTGAGACCAACTACACCAAATGATACATCCACAGCCGTTACACCTCCACTACCCCCAGTGACTCAAGGGGAGGAAGGTATAAATTAAGCAACTGAGAAATGTTATTTATTTCATCATCCAGGCTTTTGACGGATTTCTCTTTTTTGTGTAGGGCTTTCTTCTCGGCTTCATGTCCTTGTGAAGGAGTTGTTATCAGACAATAACCCTGAGAAGATCGTCATATGCATAGAAGTCTGCTCCTTCTTCTCCTTCGTGAATGCTATGATTGGCAAACTCTTCCACGACGAACTTTTCCTTCACCAGTTTAAACCTTTCCTTGATTCTAGAATAATTTCAATAAGGGATGCAGGATACCCGAATCTGGCGAAGGCTATAGTTGATGACCTTGATTGTCTAGAGCACGGGCTTCAGATTTTTTGTGAGCTCCGGGATGCAGGTGCTTCTTCATTCATTGCTGCCCATTTGGATGCTCGCTTACAGACATGGCGCGATACTCGGATTTTTGCTGAGCTTGAGATTCAGGTGCAGTGGGATCGGGTAGACCGAGTTGAGGCCAACCTTGCTATTAGATCATCTTCACTCGACAAGCTTGATTTTTCTATTACCTCTTGTGAGACCAAGATAGACCAGCTCAGAAGAGAACTCCGTGAAGAAGAGGAGACTTTGAGTATTCTTCAGATGACGAAGATACAGGATCAGCAAGCCCACACTGCCTTATCTGATGAGTTGAAATCCTTGAAGCAGAAGCTGGTTGAGACGGAGGAGATTGCTGTGAAGACTTTAGCCGCGACTGAAGAGTCCATCAGAGCTGAGTTGCAGGATGAACTTAGGCAAGCTTATGATGAGAAGCTGTCTAAGTTTAGTCAGCAGATTTTTAGCCATGGGCTTGATGTATGATTTCATTTGCTGAATATTTTGACTTTTGATTCTCTTAGTGGAACTGGTTTTTATCTTTATCTTTATTATGATTTCTCATTCTGTTTGAAATGATTGATCATAATACTTATAGGATTTTTGGCAAACCCTCAGCCCTCAACGGGTTTGATAAACCTTTACCGATTACCGTTTGAATCAGGCTAGCATGCGGATTGTCTAAATCCGTTCTGCATGTAACGTTATGCTAAGAGAGTGAATTCTCTGAGACTTTGTGCTATGATGTTGAATACATAGGCTTTACCATTTGTTACGAGAATAGGCTACCCGGCGACACGTGTTAGGTGTTGACTTCAGGATTTTTGGCTATCCCCCAGCTTTCAACGGGTTTGATAAGCCTTTACCGACTACCGTTTGAGTCGGGCTAGCATGCAGAATGTCTAAATCCGCTCCGCATGTAACGTTGCGCTAAGAGAGTGAATTCTCTGAGACTCGCTGCTACGACTTCGAATACATAGACTTCGCCATTGTTATGGGAATAGGCTACCCGGCAACATGTATTAGACGCTGACTTATCCCTACTTAGGCTTCGGGATAAAAGTCCCCAGAATCGAACTCTGGTGTCTTTTTCTACGGAGAAAGACTAAACCGGCGACGCGTGTTAGGCGTCGGCATATCCTTTCTTAGGATTCAGGATGAAATTCCCCATGCGTGTAAGGCATGGATTTTGGTGTTATTAATAACAAACTGCCACAATGTTGAATATGTGAACGTGTGTTCTTTTTAACGGTTAAGAACTAACCGGCAGCGCGGGTTAAGCGCAGACTTATCCTTGCTTAGGTTTCAGGATAGAATACCCCAGAATCGAACTCTGGTGTCTTTTTCTACGAAAAAAGACTAAACCGGCAGCCAGCGTAAAAGAAACTAGAAGTGGGATCTCCACTCCGAGAATCTAGAAGATCTAGATAAACTTACCTTTTATAGGATTGGTTATCTAATCTGAAGATGAGTTCCTCGTTTATCGAAGTGGAATTTCAACTTAGGCTATAACCATAGGAAGGCTTAACCAAAGAGAAAAAGAAGGGAGTTCTTTCGTTTATCGAAAGGGGACTCTGAACTGAAAGCCGACCTCTTGTTCATGAAAAGATTCAAGAGGGGAATTTGCTGGTGGTTTGGGTCAGAAAGACACTTTTGGTGGACTCACTGTCAATTGAAATTGATCAGTGAGGGATTTTGGTGGTGAAAATGATTTTGGGTTATCCTCTAGAATATTAAGTGTAATATTCTTCAAGGAACTTCCCGGTAAACGGGTTATCCTGAATGTACTAGGGATAGTATTTTTTTAAGAACTTCCCATTTATTGACATTAATTGCCTGGTGCCCTCTTGAGTAATCAGGCGATATACGCCGTTTGAGTAGACTGTGTCTATCACAAACGGTCCTTCCCATTTGGGTTCAAATTTACCTTTCTTCTTGGAGTTGAGGATTATCGGTCGGCGAGCAGCGAGGACCAGATCTCCTTCCTTGAAGCTTCCAAGCGCTAGATATTCTGGCTTGATAAAACTCAATGTGTTGTTGAGCTTCCAAGCGCTTTTCATCCAACATTTCGAGTTCTTCGAGACGTTTCTGATGTTGTTCTTCTGTTGTCATCCCAGTTACGAGAGCGATCCGAAGGGATGGTATTTGGATTTCCAGTGGTAGCACAGCTTCACATCCGTATACCAACGAATATGGGGTAGCTCCTGTAGGTGTGCGTATGGTGGTACGATAAGCCCAGAGTGCTTCACCGAGTTTATCATCCCAGTCTCGTTTATTGGTCTTCACGAGCTTTGACAGGATCTTAATGATCGTCTTGTTAAAAGCCTCAACTAATCCATTCGCAGCGGGATAATAAGCTGTTGACGAAACATCTTGAATTTTGAATTTGTCACAAAACCTGACGAAAGCGTTACTTATGAACTGTGGACCGTTGTTATGAATGATCCGTCTTGACAGACCGTGTCGGTATATGACATGATGTTTGATGAAATTAATGACGTTGTTCGTTTTTACTTCTCTAAGCGGAATCGCTTCAACCCACTTTGAAAATGAATCCGTGATTACGAGAATAAATCGATCACCTTTGACTGAAGGGGGAAAAATAGGACCGACAATGTCCATACCCCATGTCTCGAACGGCCAAGATGTGGTTGATGTGTGTAAACGCTCTGGTGGTTGGTGCATATAATTTGTATGTACTTGACAGGCATGACATTCTCGGGCGTATTCGATTGCATCACGAACCATTGTTGGCAAAAAATATCTCATTCTCCTGATGCGATCATACAGTTTGGGACCGGGCTGATGCGCACCACATTCTCCTTCGTGTGCTTCCTTAAGAACTTCTTCTGCTTCTTTATTCGAAAGACATCGGAGTAACAAACCATCGTACCCTCGATGGTATAATGTATGGGTCTCGGTATTATAGAAGAATCTTGGTGCTCTTCGGCGGATTGATTCCCTTTCTTTTACATCCTCTGGCAAAATACCATACTGGACGTAGTCAATGATGGGAAAACGCCAATCTCAGGACTCAGACCAGAATCTGCCATTTTGATGGCCTCCTGGTGGTACGGGATCAGGTCTTGGTTCCTGACTTCATACTCTCCACGGACTTGGTTGACTATCAATTGAGAATCCCCAAAAGCTTCGAGATATTCGACCCCCAGCTCCTTGGCGAAACTGAGTCCAATGAGAAGCGTGTTGTACTCGGCTACATTATTGGAACACGGACTAGTCAGTGAATACGCCCGAGGCATCACATGCTTCCCTGGGGAAATTAAGACAACTTCAACTCCGGAGGATACTGTAGAACATCCGGGGGTTATTGCCCTATTAACTGCCCTCGAAGCACCATCGAAGTATAATTGCCATACTTGTTGGTGCGATGTAGTGTTAACTTCGTGGGTTTCATCCGGCAAGTCATCATATACTTCTGCTGTATCCGTTGTCGGGTTTGCCGCCAAAATCGTATTGGGACAAGAGAAGGGCCCATTTCGCTAACCGCCAAATCATAGAGGCCGGTTGCGTCATAAATACCCGTACTGGATTAACATTAGAAATGACGTAAATCGTCTGTCTGACCAAGTAATGCCGCATCTTTTGCATTGCGAATACTAATGCGAGGCATTCTTTCTCAATCATCGGATATCGAGACTCGGCGCCTACCAAGGTCCGACTTAGGTAATAGACTGCCTGTTCGTGCCCGTTATCATCGTCTTGTGCTAGTAAAGAACTTATCGAGTGGTTCATCGCCTTGAGATAAGTCAAGAACGGTTTACCTGATTTTGGTGCAACGAGAACGGGAGGATTCGTCAGATATGTTTTGATATCTTCGAATGCTTTTTGGCAGGCGTCGTCCCAAATAAATGACACCCCTTTCTTATTTAGTTTAGAGAATGGTTGGCACTTCCCAGAAAGATTTGAGATGAACCGCCGGATGTAAGCTAACCGCCTTTGCAATCCTCTGAGCGCTCTTAGATTTCTAGGGGGTTTCAGTTCATGTATCGCCTTTACCTTATCAGGATCGATATGTATACCTTTAGTGGTGACGACAAATCCAAGGAATTTTCCACTGGACATTCCGAGGAAGGATTTAGTGGGGTTCATTTTCAATTGATGACTTCGCATGAGATCGAACATCGTCTTCAAGTCCTTGATGTGGTCTTCTTTGTTGCGGTTTTTTACTACCAAATCATCAACGTAGCATTCGACTGTTTTCCTGAGATGTTCTTGGAAAATCTTAGTCATTGCTCGCTGGTACGTGGTGCCTGCATTCTTTAGACCAAAAGGCATCACCGTGTAGCAAAAGACACCGAGGGGCGTTCTGAACGCTGTATGCTTCTCGTCATCTGGGTGCATCTTGATTTGGTTATATCCTGAAAAACCATCCATAAAAGACATTCTCTCAAATCCACATGTATTGTCGATAATGACATCTATGATTGGGAGAGGAAAGTCGTCTTTTGGACATGTAAGAAATCAAATAATTTTGGCTAGCCAGTCTGGATGTTGCTCCTTTCGGATAAATCCTAATTCGATCAACTTCTTAACCTCTGCCTCAATGACTTCCATAATCTGCGGACGAAACCGTCTTTGCTGTTGTTTGACAGGTTTGGCATCCGGCTTGATATCGAGGAGGTGCATTGCTACATTGGGATCGAGCCCTGGCATATCTTCATAGTTCTCCGGCTTGATATCGAGGCGGTGCATTGCTACATTGGGGTTGAGCCCTGGCATGTCTTCATAGTTCCAAGCGAAGACGTTAATATATTCCCTGATGAGAGCAATTAATTCCTCTTTCTCATTTGAGGGAAGACCATCACTGATGAATATAGGCTTTGGGTTGGCCTCGTCACCCATGTTAATTTGGACTATTTTATCTTCAGTGGGGGGTTCTCTCTGTTCGAACCTATCACCATACTGCATGTTCAGGTGATGAACCCACGGGTCTTCCCATGTTGACATTTGATCATCGTTCTCCATTGTGGACGGATCAGCTGTAGCCATGTTCGCCATTAGAGCTTTGAAAGCTTCCCCCAGACT
This sequence comes from Asparagus officinalis, assembly GCF_001876935.1. Lineage (NCBI taxonomy): Eukaryota > Viridiplantae > Streptophyta > Magnoliopsida > Asparagales > Asparagaceae > Asparagus > Asparagus officinalis. Next base: position 69,197,150 of record NC_033801.1, on the reverse strand, counting down.
GGTATCGGAATCCCATTCCGAGGAATCTGGCGAATTTCCATTTTTGTATTGCTTAGATGATTGGTCATTAATTAACCAGCAGCATTCGTCTTCTGAAGAAGATTCATACCCTAACCCTCATCTGTATTTATAATAATCATCGGGTCTCCCTTTTGGTACATATGCCGCTTTGGCTGGAACACGAGGACCTCGATCGAAGTATAGACCTTCTCCGAGTGTGAAATCATATCCCTGCTTTTCCATGAGCTTGCGCGCTTCCGGACTATACTTAGATAAATGCTGACCAGGTTTGTCATCATTCTCATCTTCCCTTAAGAAATGATCTGGTAATGGAGAGATTTTTCCTTTGCCATAAATCACTTCTTTTGCGCCTCCTATTTTGGTCGGGATGACCAGGGTTGTTCCGAAAGAATGCTGGAGGCGTTCCTTTACTATATAGGACGATTGAAACGGCAGATATAAATCAGGATTATCATACAATTCTTTTATCACATCATCAAGAGACAGGGAGTACTCTAAATCATTATTTATTTCATTAGTGGCAAGTTGCCAGTTACAACTGCCATCTGACGATTGATCATCGTCAAGATTGATTACAAAGGGTACAATGTCATTTAAAACAAAACCACCATTGTAATCGAATCCGGCTTCGGAATCAGCTTCTTCTCCGCTGTCCGTGCCCTGGACCGATGGTTCTGTATCAGATTCGTTACCATAAAGGAGAGAATAAGTGAAATAATTCTCATACCCTTTGAATGGTTGCTTATCCGCGACCACCGTCCTAACCTTATTATCAGTGTCGACATACTTCAAACACTGATGAAGAGTAGAGGGAATTATAACATTACTATGGATCCAAGGCCGACCCAATAGTAAGTTATATGAAGTCTCGGCATCGATCACATAACATGTGACTTCTGTCTTCAAATCTACCATTTGACACTTTACCCGGATCTTACCCAAGGGTCTTGACCCGCTAGTGTTGAATCCATAGATAACAATGCCTGTGGACGCCAACTTACTAACTGGAATGCCAATAACAGTGCCTGTGGACGCCAACTTGCTAACTGGAATGCCGAGGTTATGCATCAAGCGAAGCGGCATAATACTCACAGCAGAACCCGGATCGACTTGGATTCGGTTGACTTTGCTGGAGCCAATGTACCCAATGAAATATAGGGGTCGATCATGGTTTGAATTCTTCGTCTGCATATCCTCTTTGGTGAAGGTAATGCAGGGAAGGTTTTTAGCCGCTATGTTGCAGCGTTGAATTAACAGTTCTGACTCTTCAAGTGCCGGCTTGATCCGAGTAAGGAACACTTCTGAATTGGCCAAGGCTTCTTGCAAGGCTTCCCTGGTTTCTTTAGACAACCGTATAAACTCATACAATGTTATCCGCGCTGGGATGTTAGCTAGTTGAGCCATAATATCGAAGACGTACGGAGTGTTCGAGCTTTCCTATCCGTGCTGGGATGTTAGCTAGTTGAGCCATAATATCGAAGACGTGCGGAGTGTTCGAGCTTTCCGGATTATCTTTTCCAATCGGACGATTGAAACGAGACTGCTTCGGATTCTGAACCTCCTGGGGCCTCTTTTCTTTCTGTTTATTAACCAGCTGTTGTCGAGCTTCTTCAACCGGTCTAGGACTCGTAATCACACCCAGATAGTTGAAGTGATACTCATTTTCGCTTCTAGTGGCAAAGACTTCTTGTTCTTCTTCGGAGAGCGGGAAGGTAAGAGCTTCATTACCATCCTCTTCGAAGATCGCGGAGGTAGCATTGCAGGATTTGCCTTTACCCTTTTTGATCGAGGAAGTCGTCCACTGATCGTCTTCAATTAAGTCGGGATGAACCTAGAGGATTTCGCCGTTTGGGGCTCTGTGTGGCACAAGTCCTTTTTGGCTCTGTCCATATGGGTCGTCATTCACTATCTTCATTTCAACTTTGGTGATGCGTTCTGGTTTAAACCATGCTGTGGGCACTGATCCAAAGCTGATTGATACTGCATTTGCTCCGACATTCTTGGACGGCTTTGGGGTTATGGCGCCTACATCAATTAACGCCTGGATTTTATCCTTGAGATGGTAGCATGACTTTGTAGGGTGATGGACCGCTCTATGGTATGCACAATACTTCGGATCCGTCACTTTGCTAGCCCCTTCTTGATCCACGATCGACGGCAGCTGGATTTTGTTATTCTCCAACTGGTACTTAAAGATGCCGGGAACTTCGTCATCTTTGAAGGAGTACACTTTAGGAAATCTTGGCTCCGAAGATTTTTGCTTCTGAGGCCATTGTTGCCATTGCGACCGAGATTGCTGCGGTGCTTGTTGCTACGGCTGTTGCTGAGGTTGCAATTGGAAAGTTTGATTAGTGTTCGCGGTGAAAGTTGCTTTCATTAAAGTCATTGCTTTCTCAAGTAACAGTTTTTCGGTTACAAAAGATCCGGTCTTTTGTAAGATCTGGTTACAACAAAATCAAAAAGAAATAAAAATTACAACTCTCCTTTTGTCGAACGAATCGCGAGATCCTGTTTTGCGGTCTCTCGCTTGTGTGGGTTCTTTGCCTGCGCTGGGGTTAATCCGTGGACCACCACGCGATCTTGATCCGGTCGGATCTACACGGTATGACGGGTGTTATCTCACGAAGGAAATAACAGTCGAGGGGATTATTTCACCAAGGAAATAATAGCCTTTAGTAATCGAAATCGACCAAGCGAAATCGAGACTCTTCTCGGGATCAAAGGCCAAGCTTTGATCCGGAGGATGACCGTGTAGATCTCAGATCTGATCTCTCTCGAACTCCTGCCTTATTTTGCGTGGATGATCGCTAAGAACCAAATCTAGAAGTCTGAGTTTTCTGAGTTTTCAAAAGTCCGAAGTCGAGTTCACAATCCGGCAGAGTTTCGTCCAAAAGTCCAACCTCCAAACAATGAGCTCTTCATCCTCTATTTATAGGCACTGAAAGTGGATCTGGGCTCAGATCTGGGCCCAGATCTACCCGTGGCTCGGCCAGGTGGCTCGGCCACTTGGGTGGCTCGGCCACCGAGCCACCTGAATGACTCAGTACTGGCCGAGCTCTCCCGGGTGTTCTCCGTTGGGTCGGTTGTCCGGTTTCGCGGTTTATTGGTTTATCCGAGCTTCGTCGTTGATCTGAACTCTAATTTGGCAGTCTGGATCCTGATTTGGCAGTAAATCCGCTTTGGTGTTTAACCTCGTCGCCTCGTTAATCTGCTTCGTCGCATCTCACTTAGCTTTGATGTTGTGGTCTAACGATCATGCTTGGATATGTCGCCCGATGGTTCGTTGGTTTGTTTGATTTGTCGAATCACCGTGCCGAGATGTGTTAAGGGACTTATAAGAAGTTTTATACGCTTACAGATACCCCCTCCAAAGTATTTCAGCCTCATTCTTTTATAGAAGAGTCTGGAATACTTTGGATATGATTGTCCCAACCTTCAGTCGGTGTAACGGGAATTTGGAATGGCTTCTATTCTTGATTCCTTCAACCCTCCAAGTTATTCGGTGCTTTGTCGAATGTCTGCAAGGGTTCCGGTGCTGCATTTATTGTCTGACCGTTATCGGAATTTTGAGCTTGAAGTCGATTCCTGATTTTCTGATCTTTAGCTCGTGTTTGGTGGTTCAACATAGAACTGACCATCGATTGTTGGCGTTGAGTCCTCGTTTGCGACGCGTTGTCCGGCGTTTGACATAGTTTATACTCGTACGTCTACTGGAGTCTTGTTCAGTTATCCTTAAGAATATTTTTAGAAAAATACTCTCCAGAAACTTCTCAACAAAAATAGGGAATAGTTTATACTCGTATACCTTATTGGAGTATTGAGAATGAGCCGAGCCGGCCTAATAATGACCCAAAAAAGGCAGTAATTAGGCTCCAAAATTCCTCCAACCCCTTCGAATATATGGGAGATGAGTGAATAAATAAGGGACTGGACCGTCGGTCGTTTTGAAGTCGTTTCGACACTTGGTTCAGCTCCAATTTGAATTTTAATTCAAATCTGGTTCAAACTGGTTCAGAACTGGTTCAAACTGGTTCAGAACTGGTTCAACCTGGTTCAAGATTGGTTCAGGACTGGTTCAGGACTGGTTCAGCCTGGTTTGGTCCGATTCAAGACTGGTTCAAGGCTATAAAAGAGCCTCTTTTCCTCTATCTAGGGCCGGCTGTGAGACAAACTACACTAGCTGATACATCCACAGCCGTTACACCTCCACTACTCCCAGTGACTCAAGGGGAAGAAGGTATAAATTAAGCAACTGAGAAATGTTATTTATTTCATCATCAAGGCTTTTGACGGATTTCTCCTTTTTGTGTAGGGCTTTCTTCTCGGCTTCATGTCCTTGTGAAGGAGTTATTATCAGACAGCGACCTTGAGAAGATCGTCATCTGTATAGAAGTCCGCTCCTTCTTCTCCTTCATGAATGCTATGATTGGCAAACTCTTCCACGGCGGACTTTTCCTTCACCAGTTTAAGCCTTTCCTTGATTCTAGGATAAATTCAATAAGGGACGCAGGATACCCGGATCTGGCGAAGGCTATAGTTGATGACCTTGATTGTCTAGAGCACGAGCTTCAGATGTTTCGTGAGCTCCGGGATGCAGGTGCCTCTTCGTTCATTGCTGCCAATCTGGATGCTCGCTTACAGACATGGCGTGATACTCGAATTTTTGCTGAGTTCGAGATTCAGGTGCAGCGGGATCGGGTACACCGAGTTGAGGCCAACCTTGCTATTAGATCGTCTTCACTCGACAAGCTTGATTTTTCTATTACCTCTTGTGAGACCAAGATTGACCAGTTCAGAAGAGAACTCCGTGAAGAAGAGGAGACTTTGAGTATTCTTCAGATGACGAAGGTACAGGATCAGTAAGCCCACACTGCTTTATCTGATGAGTTGAAATCCTTGAAGCAGAAGCTGGTTGCGACGGAGGAGATTGCTGTGAAGACTTTAGCCGCGACTGAAGAGTCCATCAGAGCTGAGTTGCAGGATGAGCTTAGGCAAGCTTATGATGAGAAGCTGTCTAAGTTTAGTCAGCAGATTTTTAGCCATGGGCTTGATGTATGAGTTCATTTGCTGAATATTTTGAATTTTGATTCTCTTAGTGGAACTAGTTTTTATCTTTATCTTTATTATGATTCCTCATTCCATTTGAAATGATTGACCATAATACTCATAGGATTTTTAGCAAACCCTCAGCCCTCAACGGGTTTGATAAGCCTTTACCGATTACCGTTTGAATCAATCTAGCATGCAAATTGTCTAAATCCGTTCCGCATGTAATGTTGTGCTAAGAGAGTGAATTCTCTGAGACTTTGTGCTATGATGTTGAATACATAGGCTTTACCATTTGTTACGGGAATAGGCTACCCGGCGACACGTGTTAGGTGTTAACTTCAGGATTTTTGGCTAACCCCCAGCCTTCAACGGATTTGATTAGCCTTTACCGACTACCGTTTGAGTCGGGCTAGCATGCGAATTGTCTAAATCCGTTCCGCATGTAACGTTGTGCTAAAGGAATAATATGTTAACGGGTGTTCTTTTTAACGGTTAAGAACTAACCGGCAGCGCGGGTTAGGTGCAGACTTATCCCTGCTTAGGTTTCAGGATAGAATATCCCAGAATCGAACTCTGGTGTCTTTTTCTACGGAGAAAAGACTAAACCGGCAGCGCGTGTTAGGCGCAGACTTATCCCTGCTTAGGATTCGGGATAAACTTCCTAGGATGAATCCTAGATTGATAAATTCTTGAAAAAGGTTGGTGTGGGAAAGGAAGAATTTTATATTCTATTTCCCGGTCTTCTTTTAGGGTGAAGGCGAACCCGAATACAAGGAAGGAAGAATTTTATATTCTATTCCTTGATTCTGGAAAGGAAGAGTTTTATATTCTATTTCCAGCGCAAAAGAAACTAGAAGTGGGATCTCCACTCCGAGAATCTGGAAGATCTAGATAAAGTTACCTTTTATAGGACTGGTTATCTAATCTAAAGATGAGTTTCTCGTTTATCGAAGAGAAATTTCAACTTAGGTTATAACCATGAGAAGGCTTAACCAAAGAGAAAAAGAAGGGAGTTCTTTCGTTTATCATAAGGGGACTCTGAACTGAAAGTGGACCTCTTGTTCATGAAAAGAATCAAGAGGGGAAATTGCTGGTGGTTTGGGCCAGAAAGACATTTTTGGTGGACTCACTATTAATTGAAATTGATCAGTGAGGGATTTTGGTGGTGAAAATGATTTTGGGTTATCCTCTAGAATATTGAGTGTAATATCCTTCGAGGAACTTCCTGGTAAATGGGTTATCCTGAATGTACTAGGGATAGTACTTTTTCAGAAACTTCTCATTTATTGGCATTAATTGCCGGGCGCCCTCTTGAGTAATTAGGCGATATGCGCCGTTTGAGTAGACTGTGTCTATCACAAACGGTCCTTCCCATTTGGATTCAAATTTACCTTTCTTCTTGGAGTTGAGGATTATCGATCGACGAGCAGCGAGGACCAGATCTCCTTCCTTGAAGCTTCTCTGTCGGACTCTTTAGTTAAAAGTCCAAGATATTCTGGCTTGATAAAACTCAATGTGTTGTTGAGCTTCCAAGCACTTTTCATCCAACATTTCGAGTTCTTCGAGACGTTTCTGATGCTGCTCTTCTGTCGTCATCTCCGTTGCAAGAGCGATCCGAAGGGATGGGATTTGGATTTCCAATGGTAGCACAACTTCACATCCGTATACCAACGAATATGGGGTGGCTCCTGTAGGTGTGCGTATGGTGGTACGATAAGCCCAGAGTGCTTCACCGAGTTTATCATCCCAGTCTCGTTTATTGGTCTTCACGAGCTTTGACAGGATCTTGATGATCGTCTTGTTAAAAGCCTCAGCTAATCCATTCGTAGCGGGATAATAAGCTGTTGACGAAACATCTTGAATTTTGACTTTGTCACAAAACCTGACGAAAGCGTTGCTTATGAACTGTGGACCGTTGTCATGAATGATCCGTCTTGGCACACCATGTCTGTATATGACATGATGTTTGATAAAATTAATGACGTTGTTCGTCTTCACTTCTCTAAGCGGAATCGCTTCAGCCCACTTTGAAAAGTAATCCGTGATTGCGAGAATAAATCGATCACCTTTGACCGAAGGGGGAAAAATAGGGCCAACAATGTCCATACCCCATGTCTCGAACGGCCAAGACGTGGTTGACGCGAACGGCGAAGACGTGGTTGACGTGTGTAAACGCTCTGGTGGTTGGTGCATATAGTCTGCATGTACTTGACAGGCATGACATTCTCGGGCGTATTCGATTGCATCACGAACCATTGTTGGCCAAAATATCCCATTCTCCTGATGCGATCATACAGTTGGGAACCGGGCTGATGCGCACCACATTATCCTTCGTGTGCTTCCTTAAGAACTTCTTCTGCTTCTTTGTTCGAAAGGCATCGGAGTAACAAACCATCGTACCCTCTACGGTATAATGTATGGGTCTCGGTATTATAAAAGAATCTTGGTGCTCTTCGGCGGATTGATTCCCTTTCTTTTACATCCTCTGGCAAAATACCATATTGGACGTAGTCAATGATAGGAAAACGCCAATCTCAAGACTCAGACCCAATCTTGGTGCTCTTCGGCGGATTGATTCCCTTTCTTTTACATCTTCCTCTTCACTATCCATATCGTATATGGGTATGCAGAGTTGATGCGTCCTTACTGTGACTAATAGTTCAGTTTCGGGAGGCTGCGCGAGTGATACCGCTAGTGCTGCCAGTGCATCCGCATAAGCGTTCTGGAGACGAGGGATGTATTCAATAAAGAATTCTTCAAAAGAATCCGCCATTTTGATGACCTCCTGGTGGTACGGGATCAGGTCTTGGTTCCTGACTTCGTACTCTCCACGGACTTGGTTGACTATCCATTGAGAATCCCCAAAAGCTTCGAGATATTCGACCCCCAGCTCCTTGGCGAAACTGAGTCCAATGAGAAGCGCGTTGTACTCGGCTACATTATTGGAACACGGACTAGTCAGTGAATACGCCCGAGGCATCACATGCTTCCCTGGGGAAATTAAGACAACTCCAACTCCGGAGGAGACTGTAGAACATCCGGGGGTTATTGCCCTATTAACTGCCCTCGAAGAACCATCGAAGTATAATTGCCATACTTGTTGGTGCGATGTAGTGTTAACTTCGTGGGTTTCATCCGGCAAGTCATCATATACTTCTGCTGTATCTGTTGTCGGGTTTGCCGCCAAAAGACCACAAATCGCTTGTCCTTTGATTGACATCTGCTGTTTGAAGTGCAAATCATATTGGGACAAGAGAAGGGCCCACTTCGCTAATCGTCAATTCATAGAGGCCGGTTGCGTCATAAATACCCGTACTGGATTAACATTAGAAATGACGTAAATCGTCTGTCCGACCAAGTAATGCCGCATCTTTTGCATTGCGAATACTAATGCGAGGCATTCTTTCTCAATCATCGGATATCGAGATTCGGCGCCTACCAAGGTCCGACTTAGGTAATAGACTGCCTGTTCATGACCGTTATCATCGTCTTGCGCTAGTAAAGCATTTATCGAGTTGTTCATCGCCTTGAGATAAATCAAGAACAGTCTACCTGATTTTGGTGCAACGAGAACGGGAGGATTCGTCAGATATGTTTTGATATCTTCGAATGTTTTTTGGCAGGCGTCGTTCCAAATAAATGACACCCCTTTCTTGTTTAGTTTAGAGAATGGTTGGCACTTCCCAGAAAGATTTGAGATGAACCGCCGGATGTAAGCTAACCGCCCTTGCAATCCTCTGAGCTCTCTTAGATTTCTAGGAAGTTGCAGTTCATGTATCGCCTTTACCTTATCAGGATCGATATGTATACCTTTAGTGGTGACGACGAATCCAAGGAATTTTCCGCTGGACATCCCAAGGAATGATTTAGTGGGGTTCATCTTCAATTGATGACTCCTCATGAGATCGAACATCGTCTTCAAATCCTTGATGTGACCTTCTTTGTTGCGGCTTTTCACAACCAAATCATCAACGTAGCATTCGACTGTTTTCCTGAGATGTTCTTGGAAAATCTTAGTCATCGCTCGCTGGTATGTGGCGCCGGCATTCTTCAGACCGAAAGGCATCACCGTATAGCAGAAGACGCCGAGGGGTGTTCTAAACGCCGTATGCTTCTCATCCTCTGGATGCATCTTGATCTGGTTATATCCCGAAAATCCATCCATGAAGGACATCCTCTCAAATCCACATGTATTGTCGATAATGACATCCGTGATCGGGAGAGGGAAATCGTCTTTCGGACATGCTTCATTCAGGTTCCTGAAGTCGATGCAAATCCTGATTTTGCCATTCTTCTTCATGACGGGAACGATGTTGGCTAACCAGTCTGGATGTTGTTCCTCTCGGATAAATCCTGATTCGATCAACTTCTTAACCTCTGCCTCAATGGCTTCCATAATCTGCGGACGAAACCGTCTTTGCTGTTGCTTGACAGGTTTGGCATCCGGCTTGATATCGAGGCGGTGCATTGCGACATTGGGGTCGAGCCCTGGCATGTCTTCATAATTCCATGCGAAGACGTCGATATATTCCCTGATGAGAGCAATCAATTCCTCCTTCTCATCTGGGGGAAGACTGTCGCTGATGAATATAGGCTTTGGGTTGGCCTCATCACCCATGTTAATCTGGACTATTTTATCTTCAGTGGGTGGTTCTCTTTGCTCGAACCTATCGCCATATTGCATATTCAGATGGTGAACCCACGGGTCTTCCCATGTTGGCATTTGATCGTCGTCTTCCATGGTGGATGGATCAGCTGTAGCCATATTTGCCATTAGGGCTTTGAAAACTTCTCCCAGACTTGTATCGGAGTCCCACTCTGAAGCATCGGGAGAGTATCCCTTCTTGGCTTTGTTAGCAATTTGATCGATAATTTGCCAACCACATTCGTCATCTGATGAAACATAACCTAAGCCTCGCCCATATTTATAATAATCCTCAGGTTTACCTTTTGGTACATATACTGCTTTGGCTGGATTACGAGGACCTCGATCGAAGTATAAACCTTCTCCGAGTGTGAAATCATATCCCTGCTTTTCCATGAGCTTACGTGCTTCCGGACTATACTTAGATAAATGCCGACTAGGTTTGTCATCATTCTCATCTTCCCTTAAGAAATGATCTGGTAATGGAGAAATTTTTCCTTTACCGTAAATCAATTCTTTTGCGCCTCTTATTTTGTTCGGGACGACCAGGGTTGTTCCGAAAGAATGCTGGAGGCGTTCCTTTGTTACATAGGACGATCGGATCGGCATATACAACTCAGGATTATCATACAGCTCTTTTATCACATCATCAAGAGACAAGGAGTACTCTAAATCATCTTTTATTGCAATATCGGCAAGTTGCCAGTTACAACCTCCATCTGACGATTGTTCATCGTCAAGATTGATTACAAAGGGTACAATGTCATTTAAAACAAAACCGCCATTGTAATCGAATCCGGCTTCAGAATCAGCTTCTTCTCCGCTGTCTGTGCCCTGGGCCGATGGTTCAGTATCGGATTCGTTACCATAAAGGAGAGAATCGGTGAAATAATTCTCATACCCCTTGAATGGTTGCTTATCCGCGACCACCGTCCTAACCTCATTGTCAGTGTCGACATACTTCAAACACTGATGGAGAGTAGAGGGAATTATCACATTACTATGGATCCAAGGCCGACCCAATAGTAAGTTGTACGAAGTCTCCGCATCGATCACATAACACGTGACTTCTGTCTTCAGATCTCCCATCTGGCACTTCACCCGGATCTTACCCAAGGGTCTTGACCCACTAGTGTTGAATCCATAAATAACAGTGCCTGTGGACGCCAACTTGCTTACTGGGATGCCGAGGAAATGCATCAATCGAAGCGGCATAATACTCACAGCAGAACCCGGATCCACTTGGATTCGGTTGACTTGGCTGGAGCCAATGTATCCGACGAAATATAACGGCCGATCGTGGTTCGAATTCTTCGTCTGCATATCTTCTTTGGTGAAAGTAATGCAGGGAAGGTTCTTAGTCGCTATGTTGCACTGTTGACTCAGCGGTTCTGGCTGTTCAGGTATCGGCTTGACTTGAGTCAGAAATACCTCTGCATTGGCCAAAGCTTCTTGTAGGGCCTCCCTGGTTTCTTTGGATAATCGCAGCAACTCATACAGCGTTATCCGTGCAGGAATGTTGGCTAATTGCGCCATAATGTCGAAGCTATGCGGAGTCTTCGAGCTTTCCGGTTTGTCTCTTCCAATTGGACGACTGAAACGAGACTGCTTCGGATTCTGTACCTCTTGGGGATTCTTCTCTTTTGGTTTATTCACCGGTTGTCGTAGAGCTTCTTTACCCGGTGTGGGACTTGCAATCACTCCCATCTCCGTGAGAGTTTTGGCTGGTCCCCGCTTGTTCACCCCCTGCTCACTAGGTGGCGGATAATTGTAGTGGTATTCATTTCCGCTCCGTGTCGCAAAAGCTTCTTGTTCTTCTTCAGAGAGCAGGAAAGTGGAGATTCTTTCAGCCGCTATATTACAGTGTTGAATTAACGGTTCTGACTCTTCAAGTGCCGGCTTGATCCGAGTAAGGAATACTTCTGAATTGGCCAAGGCTTCTTGCAAGGCTTCTGTGGTTTCTTTAGACAACCGCAGCAACTCATACAATGTTATCCGTGCTGGGATGTTAGCTAGTTGAGCCATAATATCGAAGACGTGCGGAGTGTTCGAGCTTTTCGGTTTATCTTTTCCAATCGGACGATTGAAACGAGACTGCTTTGGATTCTGAACCTCCTGGGGCCTCTTTTCTTTCTGTTTATCAACCGGTTGTCGTCGAGCTTCTTCAACCGGTCTAGGAGTCGTAATCACACCCAGCTCCGTGAGAGTTTTGGCGGGTCCCCGTTTAGTCACCCCCTGCTGAGCTAACTGATCACTAGGTGATGGGTAGTTAAAGTGATACTCATTTCCGCTTCTAGTGGCAAAGACTTCTTGTTCTTCTTCGGAGAGCGGGAAGGTAGGAGCTTCATTACCATCCTCTTCGAAAATCACGGAGGTAGCATTGCAGGACTTGCCTTTACCCTTTTTGGTCAAGGAAGTCGTCCACTGATCGTCTTCGATTAGGTCGGGATGAACCCAGAGGATTTCGCCGTTTGGGGCTCTGTGTGGCACAAGTCCTTTTTGGCGTTGCCCATATGGGTCGTCATTCACTGTCTTCATTCCAACTTTGGTGATGTGTTCTGGTTTAAACCATGCTGTGGGCACTGATCCAAAGCTGATTGATACTGCATTTGCTCCGACATTCTTGGATGGCTTCAGGGTTATGACGCCTACATCAATTAACGCCTGGATTTTATCCTTGAGATGGTAGCATGACTTTGTAGGGTGATGGACCGCTCTATGGTATGCGCAATACTTCGGAACCGTCACTTTGCTAGCCCCTTCTTGATCCACGATCGACGGCAGCTGGATTTTGTTATTCTCCAACAGGTACTTAAAGATGCCGGGAACTTCGTCATCTTTTAAGGAGTACACTTTAGGAAATCTTGGCTCCGAAGATTTTTGCTTCTGAGGCCGTTGTTGCCATTGCGACAAGGAGTACACTTTAGGAAATCTTGGCTCCGAAGATTTTTGCTTCTGAGGCCGTTGTTGCCATTGCGACCGAGATTGCGGCGGTGCTTGTTGCTGTGGCTGTTGCTGAGGTTGCAATTGGAAAGTTTGATTAGCATCAACTGTATTAGCATGTGCCTTACCTTTCCCTCGAGGGACGAAATTCTGTTGTGGAGCATTCGTCGCCTGTTGGCCTCTTTCCGCCTTCTTGCTTCTGAGGAATCGCTCAGCTTGCTCTCCTTGGACCTTCAAATCCTTCCATGTCTTGGACGGTGCTGTCCCCATTGCTTCCAACACGTCCAATGCGAGGTTGTTGTGGCAAGTCTGGAGAATGAACTCCTCAGTGATCGGGTCCCGACAGTTCATCGCCTTGTTCCGGAACCTTTTGATTTGAAGTAAATCAAATGCTGAGTGGGTGAACCCTTCCCATTAAACGGCGTGAAGTAATTAGATTGAACTTCGCCGGATATGGGATTGATTCCCATTCTCTTGGGTATGGACAAGGAATGCCCGTCTTCTTCATCTCTTGAGCGAAAATCATTGTATTGATTTTGCTCTCGAGGTTTTTGATCTTCAAGCTTTCACCTGAGTTCTCATCAGCACGATTCTGAGGTGGAAGCGTGGTGTTGTGACTAGCATTCTCGTTACCAGCCCCTGTATTGACGGGAGGATTATTGGTATTATGAGCTTCATTCGCATTTGTATCCTCATCTTCCTGATTAACCTGGTTACGACGACTTGGTTCGCCTTGCTGGTTTGTCAGTGCTTGGATTTGTTGGTCATGCATCTCTCTCATGTTCTGCATGGCCATCTGCATTTCGAACCTAAAGCTCTCCTGTTGTTTAGCCATGGTTTCTTCAAGCATCTTGGCCACTTGCTCCGCGCTTATCATAAGTGCCTCGCGGGGTTGTCCCTCGCTGGATACCGTATTATCTGATGCGACCGCAGAGCCGGCATCCGATTCTTCATCTTCTGAAGGTAATCTTGTCTGAACCCTACCATATGTTCCTCGCTTGATGGCTCCAGACTACAGACGTGTTATACGCCGGGATGCTTCCGGAATCGACTTAGGATTATCCCGTGTCGATGTCCCTTTCCTGGTCATATTCGTGGTGACCCTCGGAAATTCTCCATCTTCAACCACCGCTCTCCTTCGTCGGAAACGCCTAGGCCTTGGTTTTGGCGTTTCGGTACTGAGTCTCTCGAAAATCAAAATTCTTTCAGGGACTGTATTGGTGCAGTTGCACTCTGACAATACTGCCCGAATGAGTTTGGAATAAGGGCATTGAGTTTCTAGTTCTCGAGGACTCCTTTTCCTGGTTTTACTTGTACCCCCAACACTATAGTACAACTCGTTTGCTTGAAGGTCGGAGTAATCTATCGTGTGTTGGCACGATTTCTTAGGTATAACGCTATCGTCATCAGACGATAATGTTTCCTTCTGAGGGCGAACTGCCTTCTTTGGGCTTTCAAAAGTCACGCGCCTCGAAACATGCCTTTGTGGGCGTGAGTTCTCGGCGGGCTCCTGGACTTCAATGCGCAAATTGGTGCGCTTAGCTGCCCTGATCTCTTTATCATGTTGAAGGTGGCGGCGACCCCCAGCATGTTGAGTCGTTCCGGGCTTCTTCATCGGGCCCAAACGTTCTTGAACTGGAGCTTTGCATCGCTCATCAGGCAGTGGACCGAGGCGCTCCAAAACTGACTTCTTTATTCGGGATGATTCTGCGTGATCTCCCGGAGTAGCTATGGGAATTATTGGCGATTTAGGTTGGTTCGCCGGAGGTTGAATTTTTGCTGAAGGCTGCAAAGGTTGCTCTTTAGTCTGAATCACCGCTTCAGACTTCGGCCTCCAGACTTGGCGGGTTTGTGGCGGCTTTTTGGCCACTTCCTTCTGCAGTCTTCTGCGGGCTTCCTGGACTTGAGCCCGTGCTTGCGCTGACCTTGTTGGAGGTCGGTGGAGCTTCACCCGATGCTACTTTGGCATCAGTTGGGGGGAGATCTTCGTTGGCATTTTGCACTTCTTCATACCAACGGACTTTTCTCCTGGAGGAGAACTTCTTGGACTTGCGGGGGGAGGTGGATCCGGACGAGGATGACAGATACTCCTCGAACTTTTGTTGGTCGAATTCATACTCGACCTCCTCCTCGACCGAGATTGAGATCCGCGGCTGCGACGCAACGATCTCGGCAGCGAGATCGGTGGCTCCCACTGTGGTCGCCAGATTGTTCACGGTGAAAGTTGCTTTCATTGAAGTCATTGCTTTCTCAAGTAACAGTTTTTTGGTTACAAAAGATCTGGTCTTTTGTAAGATCCGGTTACAACAAAATCAAAAAGAAATAAAAATTACAACTCTCCTTTTGTCGAACGAATCGCAAGATCCTGTTTTGCGGTCTCTCGCTTGTGTGGGTTCTTTGCCTGCGCCGGGGTTAATCCGTGGACCACCGCACGATCTTGATCCGGTCGAATCTACACGGTATGACGGGTGTTATCTCACGAAGGAAATAACAGCCGAGGGGATTATTTCACCAAGGAAATAATAGCCTTTAGTAATCGAAATCGACCAAGAGAAATCGAGACTCTTCTCGGGATCAAAGGCCAAGCTTTGATCCGGAGGATGACCGTGTAGATCTCAGATCTGATCTCTCTCGAACTCCTGCCTTATTTGGCGTGGATGATCGCTAAGAACCAGATCTAGAAGTCTGAGTTTTCTAAGTTTTCAAAAGTCCGAAGTCGAGTTCTCAATCCGGCAGAGTTTCGTCCAAAAGTCCAACCTCCAAATAGTGAGCCCTTCATCCTCTATTTATAGGCACTGAAAGCGGATCTGGGCTCAGATCTGGGCCCAGATCTTCCCGTGGCTCGGCCAGGTGGCTCGGCCAC
>NC_033801.1:69160828-69181426 GCF_001876935.1 Asparagus officinalis | reverse complement strand
TGGTCGAGCCACCATTTGGTGGCTCGGCCACCGAGCCACCTAGGTGGCTCGGTGAGCCACCTGAATGACTCAGTACTGGCCGAGCTCTCCCGGGTGTTCGTCGGTGCGTCGGTTGTCCGGTTTCATGGTTTATCGGTTTATCCGAGCTTCGTCGTTGATCTGAACTCTGATTTGGCAATCTGAATCCTTATTTGGCAGTAAATCCGCTTCGGTGTTTAACCTCGTTGCCTCGTTAATCTGCTTCGTCGCATCTCACTTAGCTTCGATGTTGTGGTCTAACGATCATGCTTGGATATGTCGCCCGATGGTTCGTTGGTTTGTCGAATCACCATGCGGAGCTGTGTTAAGGTACCTATAAGCAGTTTTATACGCCTACAATTAGCATCAACTGCATTAGCATGTGCCTTACCTTTCCCTCGTGGGACGAAATTCTGTTGCGGAGCATTCGTCGCCTGTTCGCCCCTTTCCGCCTTCTTCCTTCTGAGGAATCGCTCGGCTTGCTCTCCTCGGACTTTCAAATCCTTCCATGTTTTGGACGGTGCTGTCCCCATTGCTTCCAACACATCCAATGCGAGGTTGTTGTGGCAAGTCTGGAGAATGAACTCCTCAGTGATCGGGTCCCGACAATTCATTGCCTTGTTCCGGAACCTTTTGACGAAGGTATCAACCAATTCCCCGTCTTTTTGTTTTTCGTCAAGCAACGACCCGATGAATATCTCGGTGTCGTCGTCGAAGAAGTTAGTGAGGAATTTAGTCTCCATATCGTCCCAGCTATTCACGCTTCCTGGCTTGAGGTGGCGATACCAATCGAAGGCGGCTCCACGAAGAGTGCCAACGAAGGACCGTACCATCAGAAGCTCATTACCAGAGATAACCCTTAGGTATGATTTGAAGTAAATTAAATGCTGAGTGGGTGAGCCCATCCCATGTGTTTTCGCTAGCATTCTCATTACCACCCCCTGCATTGACGGGAGGGTTATTGGCATTATGAGCTTCATTCGCATTTGTATCCTCATCTTCCTGATTAACCTGGTTATGACGACTTGGTTCGCCTTGCTGGTTTGTCAGTGCTTGGATTTGTTGGTCATGCATTTCTCTCATATTCTGCATGGCCATCTGCTTTTTAACCTGAACTCTCCTGTTGTTTAGCCATGGCTTCTTCGAGCATCTTGGCCACTTGTTCTGCACTTATCATAAGTGACCGCCGAGCCGGCATCCGATTATTCATCTTCTGAAGGTAATCTTGTCCGAACCCTACCATAAGTTCCTCACTTGATGGCTCCAGACTGCAGACGTGTTATATGCCGGGATGCTTCCAGAATCGACTTGGGATTATCCCGTGTCGATGTCCCTTTCCTGGTCATATTCGTGGTGACCCTCGGAAATTCTCCGTCTTCAACCACCGCTCTCCTTCGTCGGAAACACCTAGGCCTTGGTTTTGGCGTTTCGGTACTGAGTCTCTCGAAAATTGAAATTCTTTTAGGGACTGTATTGGTGCAGTTGCACTCTGACAATACTGCCCGAATGAGTTTGGAACAGGGGCATTGAGTTTCTAGTTCTCGAGGACTCCTTTTCCTGGTTTTACTCGTACCCCCAACACGATAGTACAACTCGTCTGCTTGAAGGTCAGAGTAACCTATCGTGTGTTGGCACGACTTCTCAGGTATAACGCTATCGTCATCAGACGACAATGTTTCCTTCTGGGGGCGAACTGCCTTCTTTGGGCTTTCAAAAGTCACGCGCCTCGAAACATGCCTTTGTGGGTGTGAGTTCTCGGCGGGCTCCTGGACTTTAATGCGCAAATTGGTGCGCTTAGCTGCCTGATCTATTTGTCATGTTGAGGGTGGCGGCGACCCCCAGCATGTTGAGTCGTTCAGGGCTTCTTTATCGGGCCTAAACATTCTTGAACCGGAGCTTTGCATCGTCCATCGGGAAGTGGACCGAGACGCTCCAAAACTGACTTCTTTCTTCGGGATGATTCTGCGTGATCTCCCGGAGTATCCATGGGAATTATCGGCGATTTAGAGTGGTTCGCCGGAGGTTGAACTTTTACTGAATGTTGCAAAGGTTGCTCTTTATCCTGAATCGCCGCTTCAGACTTCGGCCTACAGATTTGGCGGGTTGGTGGCGGCTTTTTGGCCACTTCCTTCTGCAGTCTTCTGCGGGCTTCTTGGACTTGAGCCCGTGCTTGCGCTGACAGTGCGCGGCGCTTGTGAATGCGCTCATCAAGTGTTGAACGATTCCGTTTGACACGGACCCATTCATTCGTTGGCGGCTTGGAGAAGCTACCATTCATTGGTTGTGGAGGCTGTTTACCTCTCCTGTTCTTCAGATCCGCGTTATAGCGGATTCCGTCAGTTTGATCTCCATTGCCTTTGCGAGTTGCCACGCCAGGCGTTGACGTCGCCTCTGGCGGCTCTCTTTGACTCCTCGTACGCAACGGACCATCCTCGTACCAACGGACTTTTCTTCCTGGAGGAGAATTTTTGGACCGCGAGGGGAGGTGGATCCGGACGATGATGACAGATATCTCCTTCGAACGTTTACTAGTTTTTGCTTCATTAGGCTTATTTTTTTTTTATTTGTATTTTTTTTTTTTTTTTCTTGTTTTTTTTCATTCCCCCCCACTTTTGTTTTGTCTATTAGTTTTTTTGTTTTTTTTTTTTTCATTGGGTGATTGTGTTTTTTGTTTGTCGAGAATTCATACCGACGCTCCTCCTCACCGGTATCGAGATCCGCGCCTAGACGCACGATCTCGCAGCGAGATCGGTGGCTTCCACTGTAGGTCGCCAGATGTTCGGCGTGAAAGTTGCTTTCATAGATGTCATACTTTCTCAGTAATAGTTTTTCGATACAAAAGATCCGGTCTTTTTATAAGATCCGGTACAACAAAATCAGAGAGAAAAAGAAAATTAGCAACTGCTTCTTTCTCGAACAAATCCGGCAAGATCCTGTTTGCGGTTCCTGCTTGTGTGGGTTCATTCGCTGACTGCGCGCGGGGGTTGAATCTGTGGACCACCGCGTATCTTAATCCGAGCTCTGATATACACGGATGACGGGTGTTATCTCATGAGGGAAATAACAGCCGGGGTACTATTTACTCACAGGAAATAATAGCCTTAGTAAATCGAAATCGACCAAAGCAAAATCGATACTCTTCTCGGATCAAAAACAAGTTTTGATCGCGGAGATGACCGTGTTAGATCTCAGATTCTGATCTCTCTTGCGAACTCACTGCCTTATTGGCGTGGATGGTCGCTCAAGAACCAGATCTGGAATGTCAAGTCTTCAAAGCTTCAAGTTCCGAGTCGAGTTTCATCACGCAGAGTTTCGCCTCAAAAATCCGAACCTCCGACAAAAAATGAGCCCTCATGTCTATTTATAGGCATTTAGAAAGCAGATCTGGGCTGCAGATCTGGGCCAGATCTGGGCTTGGTCCAGGTGCTTCGGCGCACCTAGGTGGCTTCGGCCACCTAGCCACCAAAGAGTGGCTCGGCTGGCCCACCTGGTGGCTCAGCACTCGACCACCAGGAGGTGGGCTCGCCATGGCCGAGCCACCCCTAGGTGGCTCGGCTTTGGCCGAGCCACCTGGGTGGCTCGGTTTTAGCCGAGTCCTCCAGGTGTTTGTCGTTTTCCGGTTTCGCGGTTTATCCGAACTCTGATTTGTTGACCTGGACTCTGATTTGGCAGTCCGGATCTTGATTTGGCAGTAAATCCGCTTCGGTGTTTAACCTCGTCGCCTCGTTAATCTGCTTCGTCGCATCTCACTTAGCTTCGATGTTGTGGTCTAACGATCATGCTTGGATATATCGCCCGATGGTTCGTTGGTTTGTTGAATCA
Organism: Asparagus officinalis; assembly: GCF_001876935.1. NCBI lineage: Eukaryota > Viridiplantae > Streptophyta > Magnoliopsida > Asparagales > Asparagaceae > Asparagus > Asparagus officinalis. Next base: position 69,177,586 of record NC_033801.1, on the reverse strand, counting down.
CCGTGTCGAGCTGTGTTAAGGGACCCATAGGCAGTTTTATACGCCTACAATCATAATCCCCTTGCGATTCTTAAATGCATAATACAACATATTCATGACTATACTGTAATATCAAACGGCTCAAAACTCTGTGAACGCATCTCAAAATGGCGCAACACAGCTCCACAAAACGAGCAGGAAAAACAGTTAGGACTTCTGTTAGTAAATCGAGAATCTCTAGGAAATCTATTTTTAGAAAAGGTTTTCTATTTTGAAAACTAGATTCACACGTCTTTCAATTGGCATAAGTTTGGTTCAGTTTGGAGTTCTTTTGTTATCACAAATCTCTAGTTAGACATTATATATATGCAGCAATTTTTCTGCAGGATATGTTGTTAGTAAAAAGAACATATCTTTCTCTATATAAACTCTTTTTAAGAATAGTTTTATGTTTTAGAAACTAGATACATATAGCTTTCATTTGGAACTGGTTTGTTTAAATTTGTAGTTTACTTTCTATATCAAAATCTCAGTTAAAGATTATACAAGTGTTGTAGTTTTCTGCAGAAAAATATATATTTAGTACATCTCTTAAATTTCTTAAATATAAACAAAATTATGAATAACCCTAATGATTATAATCATGATACTATCATAAACAGCAAGAAAAGTTTACTAATCTAGCATTGGTTTAAGTTTCAACATCAAAAAAATAAAATAATTTGATTTTTAACATCACAAGTTAAGATTCGAACATGAAAACACATATTAAACATCTAAACTAGTTATTTAACTATGGAAATGAGTTTGGATGAAGGTAATCTTACTCAAACACCGTTATAAGCCTCTAAAATAAACAAGAAGTAATCAACAAGCACAAACAACCCATTCTTCCTTGTCACACGTCGAAGATCTCGCCTTCGTGTCGGTATTGTGCTTCACAAAGCTCTCAAAAATTCATAAGAAAAAGATCTATGGTTTTTGAGGGGAGAGGGTGGCTGCTAGGGTTCATAGTATGATAAAAGAAATGAATTCTCACAAAAAAAACATAGGTATTTATAGAGGTAAACCCAAAACAAACCTGTTTGACCCGAACCAGGAAACCTAGTATGACTAGGAAAATAACATTCAGTAATTTGGTCATAACTTTCATTTCTGACCTCAGAATAAGGTGATATAAGATTTATTGGAAAGTACTTGAAGAGACCTACAACTTTGGTCTTTTATGTTTTTCTAGATTCTAACTTTTTCAATGTGTAAAATGCATATATTTTTAACTAGTCGTTTTTCCCAGATTCAGGCCCGTGCACGTGTGCATGATATCACTTCTATATTCACATATATGCATTGAATTGATCTCAAATCAATTTATATCATACTAAAACATTATTAAATATTATTTTTTTCATAATATAACATATTTATTATTATTTATTACAAAATATTCAAATTTTTAGGGTTTTACAGTACACGACATGAATAAAAGTAGAGTGCTATAACAAATAAAACTATTTATTGTATTAAAAAATCTCAGCTATTATCGTCGTTGGCAACATCTTTATCCCAGTTATAAGAACGGGTGCTGCTCCCTCCAATATCTCCACTCTAAAGGTCTAATTGAAAAATAATTATGCAGTGTTTGATAACATATTAAACAAAAATGAATTTATACATATACAGAAAAATAAGCTACCTGAACACTGCTCTGCCTAGCGCCAGAATTATCACCAATCGAGCTTATGATCCTTATGCTACCACCGTATGCGCTATGGGGAATCGCACCGCCTAGATATTCCATAACGTACCCCATTAGATCATCCATCGAGTTGGCCATTCTCGCAACTCTAGTCATCTCAGTAGTCACCTGAATATGCAGCTCCGAGTCAATCTTATCAAACAAATATGCGGAGATGCGTGTGATAAATGGCATAGCCTAAAAACTGCTTGGGGCTGCTCTCATTATTATAGATAACGTGGAGGATATTGTGGATGATCTTATGCTTATGCCGGGTGAAGCTGTAACACCATGCAAAGGATATCTTCCTCTCTTATTATTAGGAAGAAATAAAATTAGATTTTACTTTCGAATTCAATATTGTTAAACAAATATAAATAGGAACGTAGTATTCAAATTGAATCGATTGTTTACCATCCATACCTATTATGTCCCATTAGGTTCTGCGTGAGAGTGATGTTCTCCTCTGCAGAAAGCATGTGAGGGCCCGGCTCGCCTTATTCCTCCTCCTGCGACATCCTCATTGATGCAGCCTCCTTGGATATAGTCTCAAATCCCACCTAAATTATAAATATATAGTTAATTCAAGGTAAAGATCATATTATTTGTGTTCTAGTTTTCTCGTAATATTAACAACGAAATAGAGTTAATAATACTACTTAAGATATATATAAGTCTCACTACCAACTCGAGATTTGCTTTGATCTTTTCCTGATTCTTCTCCTCACCCCTATACCTATCACGGAAAGTACCATACGCCGCTTTTGCCTTCAAGTGTATCAGCATTTTTGATTTTCCCTATCATACTATACATTTATGAGATTTCATAATCATACTAAGCATTAAGACTATTTTAAGCTTTAAATGGCATATAGCGTATCCTGACAATAAACATCTTCCAGATTGGCATAGGAGTGTGCGCCCAAGTGGTCGTTATGCAACTTCTTCCTTCTATTCTCTAACCCCTTCATAGATTTATTCTTTCAAAAATATATTTTAGTAAATATGCAATGAAATAATATCTTAAATTTATAAAGTGGTTTTCATTAAACTAACCTTGGCGGCATCGCTGTCCCAATACATGAGGAGAGCCGTGAAATGAAGCTCGTCAACTCGGTCATCGAGGTTTAAAAACCATTGCCAGTCCTCCTCATACCTGTCATAGGTAAAGTGTTTGATCTCATGCCACCACTATTTGAGGACTGCTTCAACCTTGACATTAAACACATAATTCTAAGCCCCCTCAAAGTGCTCAAGACAGAAGTATTCCTGTAGATTTACATTCACATTTAGTTTGGATAATTTAATACCAATTACTAATTATTTATAAATGAAAAGCTAAAGCAATATGCAATTGCCATAAGCTCAGTTCATATCGCCTCATATACGGTCCATGGTAGTTCTCGGAAGTGAAAATAAGGGTTGATAATGTTCGCTCTACGCACGAGAACCCCAATATATGCATTCAATCTTGTCGACCAAGGACCAACGGGAAAATTATAACTATTCTACCGAATTATCGCCCTCATTCCTCTTGGCGGTTGTTTAGATTTAGGTTTACCTCCGACACGTACATCGGCCCTCTATGCGATTTGACTTAGCACCTACAATAATAACAACATGATAATATATTATATAATATATAAATCTGAAAATTAAAAGTATTTATACAATTTACCATTCACTATCTCTCTTTCTTTTGTTGCAAGTGCAACAACTTTCCTAGTCTGCAACATAGGAAGCATTTCCTCTAACTTTCTCGTATCATGTGGGTGGTACTTCCTTGAGTCAGTCTTGGACTTATGAGAGTCCAGAGGGAAGGGTAAACTAAGATAAACTTGCATCTTCGGACGCATGTCAATATGGAATGTAAACGAAGGTTATGTCCGGGTCCAAGTAGCATCTACATAAGAAAGGAGAATCATTATTATAAATTTTAAATTGATCATTATCAAATAATAAATAATGAATACCTTCATCGAAGGATAGTTCTTATGCTGCATTAGAGGGGTCGGGTGATGAATAACCCCCATCTGCAACAAATAAACACTATGATCTTAATGCTAACTAATAATTTACAAAAGATATTGAAATAATTTTTATACCTGCATCTGGAGACGGTGGTGTATCATCAGCACCAGTACCAGGGATGATACTCCATCTTCAATCACCATCCAGGCCAAAGAGCTTCCTCACGCTGTTTATCTGCAAATTCAATTTTCATCATATTTAAGAAAAAATTATTTACATGCTCATGAGATATGTTATTATGAAATGCATTATTGTTTTTAATATAATAATCTAAAAATCGGTAATGCAATGTATATATATAGTTCATACCTAAATCAAGCGCCACATTCTGTGTGTAAGAGAATTCTTGTCAAACATCATCAGATGACCTAATTGGTTCACTATAATTATCTTCACTTTCTTTAATATTTTTTTATTGTTATTAGAAAGAACAACAGATCTTGGCTCCTATACAAAACCACCAAATCAGACATGATATTCGGATCTTTTACAAAAAAGCACTGATCAGCTTGTTCTGCGAAAATAAATTTCTCATCCGTATATACTTCTCGATGGAGATTGACTAGTGTAAATCCATAATGATTCTTTTACTTTTTTACAGGACACTACTGAACCTTGAACATCATGTAAATACATTGTTTTGGTTTACCAAACCTGTAAATTACCTCAATAATATCTTCTAATTAGTCATAATATTGTATGTTAGCTAGAATTGGGTTCTGATCTCTTATACTTAAAAAACATTCTTGAGCAAACAAACACATGACCCCACTATTCTGGGTTACCCTCCTTTCATCGGTCTCTAGCATTCAAAATTTATACCCATTGACCAAATTAATGCTCATTATAACGTCTCACTTCGTGATAAGAGCGTTGTGCATGAAAAATAATTTCATCTGGTAATGTAGTGCCATCAAGAAGTGATTTTTCAACTTACACCAAACAATTTGAGAATATTTAGGTGACGTTATATCATGAATGTTCAACAATTAATTGTAAAACACTTACATCAATTCTGAACCAATCAGAAAATTCTGTTATATCATGAATGTTCAACAATTAATTGTAAAACACTTACATCAATTCTGAACCAATCAGAAAATTCTTTCTTATGTCTTTTCTGTAAAACACTTACATCAATTCTGAACCAATCAGAAAATTCTTTCTTATGTCTTTTCTGAATATTATGCACTTCATTCCTATTGGTTATTTTATTCTTAAGCTTCTCCAGATGTCGCCTATATAAACAATATATAAGTTTTTGTTAATAAACTATATGTAAAATGAATATTTCTCAGATATTTATTTGTTTGTGACCTTCGATAGTCTTCGAACATATCAATGTTTTCTAACACATATGCATGAATTTGATCTAAGAGAGATCTCAGATATTTTTCACAGTTCCTCTCCTTATCAAGTGCTTGAGATGTGGTTTTCTTCTTACGCATGTAACGTGATGTAAACACAAAGCATTTGTTTGCCACATATCCTTCAACTATTGAGCCCTCGATACGAGCTCGATTGTGAACATTGTGTTTCATAGAGCCCAAGTATCTTAAAATTATAAGAAGAGGTAATTATTAGCAAGATAATTTTAAAAATTCATATATAATTAATGAATGTAACAAAAACCATAAATTACCTTTTAATTGGATACATCCAACGATAAGTAACAGGACCAGCAATTCTAGCCTCTCTTGCAAGATGCTGGGTAAGATGGACCATAATTGTAAAAAATAAAAGAGGGAATATTACTTCCATATTTTATAGAGTAACTCGGACCTCGGCTTCAAGTTTTTTAAATTCATCTACATCTATGACTTTAGAGCATAATTTTCTGAAGAATCCACAATACTCAATAATAATCTTCGACGCTTATTTCTCTATATTATTACAGATTGCAACTAGGAGTAATTGATGAAGAAGAATATGATAATCATGGGTCTTCAGACCTAAGAGTTTTCTCTCTTGCACTTGGACATTATTTGATATATTAGCAGAGTAACCATTCGATGACTTTACCGATTTGAGAATTTTACAAAATCGATGCATCTGCTCATTTGACATTGTAACATGAGACGGAGGCAACTTTAATTTCTTAAGGCCAACATCTTGAGCTTGCAAATCATTCCGGATATTCAAAGCAGTCAAGTCTTAACGAGCCCGTAGGTCATCCTTCGACTTGTTCGCATCTTGTAGGAGAGTTGACACTATGTTATCACATATATTTTTCTCAATATGTATGACATCTAAGGATTTTAAGATTTTGCTAGTAAGGTAGCTGAAAGAAGATAATAAATTTAGTCCATCCTTTAGGTAATTTTCGGCTTCATCCTCAACTTGTATTTTTTGGACCTTCCGCTTTCGCTTCAATGACTTTTTTGACTTTAATGAATCTCTTACTCCGAGCTGGTTAAATTTAGAATAACGATTTTTTCCAAACCTAACTTTTGGAAACACCTCAAGTATTATTATGATCTTATTACCTGTCAGCTGACGCGGCTTCATTCTCTTCTCATCTGTGCCATCAAACATAGATGATAATTTTCTGTACTTATGACTCAAGGGCAACCACCGACAATTAAACCAATAACAACTCTTTTGACTATGTGGTAGTTGAAGAGCTTTAAATTCCAGACCACATACAGGACAAGCACACTTGCTCTTCGTAGAGTACCCGCATAGATTAGCATAAGTTAAAAAATCATTAATCATCCATAATAGAATAGCACATAATCAAAACGACTCTTTTAAATGGGCATCATATGCTAAAATATCCTCAGACAATAATTATTTCAGTTCATCAATTAGAGGCTCTAAGTAGACATCAATTTCATTACCGGATGCATGCTTACCGGGTATCAGTAATGAAAATATCATAAACGGTTGTTTCATACAAAGTAATGGAGGTAAATTATATGATATTAATATAACTAGCCACGTAGACCAGCCGGAGCTCATTATCCCAAATAGATTGAATTCGTCACTAGATAGACCCAGTCTTATATTTATGCAATCTTCAGCAAAACGAGGATAAATTTTATCAACATGCTTCCAAGCTAAAGTATCAGCAAGATGTCTCAATTTACCATCATCTACTCAATCTTCCTTTTGCCACCTCATGTTCTTTGTCGTGTCCTTGTTCATGTACAATCGTCGCAATCTAGGAGCCAATGGAAAATGTCGAAGCACCTTCGCTGGAATTTTCTTCTGTGTTACCCCTGTCTTTGTTGTAATCCTTGTTGAAGAATTTATGCGTTGCTTTCACCTAGAAACTCCACATGTCGGATACTCTTGAAGATCTTTATTGGTTTTGTGGTACAAAATACAATCATTCGGACATGCATCAATCTTATTATAATCAATACCCAGAGCGGAGATAATCTTCTCAACTTGATAAGTTGTTTGGGGCATGCTATTCTCTCCTCCAGGAATTACCGTCCGAAGCATATCAAGAAGCATTTCAAAATAATTATCTGACATTCCGCTAAGTATCTTAATATGTAGGAGTTTCAGCATAAAGGAAAATCTGGAGTACTCGATAGATCTCTCATATAAGTCCTTTTCACTATCTTCTAGTACCTCTATTATTCACTTAATTTCCACGGAGGAATATATATCATCAATATTTTTGGTACTTTTAACATCTCCTACCTCTTCAGCTTCAACTTGGATATCATCTTCACTTTTGTCTCTGATATCATCCTCGACATTATCATCAACATCATATTCTGTAGGTCGACGAAAATATTATTCAATATTGTTTCTATGTCATCTATCTGTTGGCCACCGAACGTTCCAACACACACATTTGGATCCTCATCTTCAGTGATACCTTCCCCATTATACCTCTAATATTTATAATTTTCATCAAAACCTAATTTTCAATGGTGTATTAGTATATCATTTCTATTTAGCAGCTTTATATTCCTACACCTACAGCAATGATAGTACATAGCACCACTTCTTAAATTTCTCTGATTCATTTTAGCATAATGTATGAAGGCGTCACATCTCTCCTTGTATTGCGTGTTACGAAATCTTTGAAGTGTGGGATATCTATCCATGATTTGTCAGGAATTATCCTCATCTGTAATTATATAATTATTAACTACCATTAATCTCACAACTACTAGTACATCCATGACTCTTATACATTCAACACACATATCACATACGTTCATACATTATTTAACTAATTACACCAATCTAGCGGCTATCATAGGAAGGCTTCTATCCATTAAGAATATAGTAATACTACATCTAACTTCGTATACTTTGTATATTTTTATTTCTTAAAAATTTCAACAGCACCTACCATCTATTCTCCCTGTACACTGTGCGGATATTATTATGAGTATCAGCAATAGCCCGAAATACAAAACAACATAAGCTTATTGTACACGGAGAACAACGAATACATGTTGCCCAAACTTTCAAGAATGAAAATATACAAAATATACAAAGTTGGATGTATGCACTACTATATTCCTAACCCGTCTGAGAAGGACAGATCCAATCATTATGAATTTCAGTACCAATTTTTTATTTATATAATATAAAATAAATGCTTATTTCTAGGGAAAAACTTCGTTTCCTACCCAAATAAGAGTCGTCTATCTTATATTATAATTCCAAAGAATTAGCCGTAATTATTGGACGGAAGTCTAGGGATAACGTTATTATTTCATTCACCTAAATTGGATTATAACACCTTATTAAAAATTATAATATGTTATATATCACTCTATTTTTTGAAATTAATCTAATAGGAAAAAGAAAATTCCAAGTCATAGCCGCAATACAATTATTTCTAATTACATATGAGCCACAATAATATGTACAAAAGATGAAAGGAGCGAGAACGTGGTAGAGATGATGAGTATTGTCGTTATACCAAAGTAAGGACTTGATTTAAAATAACTTAAAAGCAAACTCATCCTTTCTTTATCATTTACTTATTAACAAATAAATTTCCTTTGAATTAACTAACTTCACAAAGTAATCATTAGTTGAAAGATTTTATGTTATGGAAGTTATTCACAGATTGCATGTGCTTCTTAAAGGAAATAGCATAGAGTTACTATTCATATTGATTATGTCTAAGATGCTTCATTTTATTTAAAAAAAAATATTCCAATATATATTCACACCTTGGTTTCTTTAACAGCTTTTCAGTTGAACTTCCTTGTACTTCTACCATCTTAGATTACTAAAGCTCTCTAACTTCTATTTCTTACCTTTCATTGTAGGTTCATTTAGTGTACTTCTATTTCTTACGCTACTTACATTATCTGCCATCTACATAGAAAAAAAGTTTTTTTTTTATAAAAACCAAAAATCCATAAAACTACATCAAACAAATTCAAGTAACTAGTGGGAAATCAGTAAATTCAATTGACCCATTATTTTTTCACGCATTTCAACAATAATATTTCTTTTTGATATTATTTTGAAAAAAATCAACTTTACGACATAATGGAATTCTAAAAAATGCTCTAACTTAACACAATACATAAAAATATATAGTGCAATTCTACTAAATGTGATCAAAAGATTTGATTTTTCAACCAATTTTAAATTTCATTTCAATTCATAATTTAAAAAATCCCAAATTACTTCTAACCCATCAGTTTCTTCCCCAGTTCTAACCAATGTCCTAAGTTCTAAGTTTTGCCATCTGCTACAATGTCAATAAGTAAAATAATTACAACTAATTGATAAAATTCATTACCTAAATAAGCTTTTTGAGATCGCAGAAACCACAAGCTTGACGGTGGTGATGGGGAACAGAGGACAGCGAGGCGGTGGTGTGGCGGCGAGAGGTAGAGGAAGAAGGAGAGGAGAGAGCAGGGGGCGAGTACTATGTCCTCAAAGACAAACTACTAGCCCTCTATGAAGCCGAAGTCATGATAAAGGAGAATGTCCAAAAGAAGGTGACGTCTATTACCCTAGAGGGGGGGGTGATTAGGGTCAAGAGGCTCTAATATGCAATAAAAACAAACACAAGCAAACCACAATAATCTAGTGCAATCAAAGTAAATGAGATAGGGTTAGGAATCGTTATCCTTTGACGCGCGATGTGTTAACAAGGTTCGGTCTGCTGACCTACATCCCCGCTCCCCACTCTCGAGGAGAAATCCACTACACACCCGGTTTGGAAGCCGGAACTTCGTCTACACAGCGATCCCTTCACGATCTCACACTACACAGTTGATCTCAACAGATCACACTCCCTCACAGTTGATCTACACAAGATCACACTCACACAGCAGTAGAAATGGTACAAGACTCTCTCTTTACAGGTCCCTATGGCAAAGAGAAAGAATATTGAAGCTGGGAAGTGAACACACACAAAAAACACAGAGAAAACCACAGAGAACAGACTTTGAAAATTTTTCTCAGAAGACAGCGTCTCTTTGGTTTTTAGCAGAAGTTAGGGCAACTGGGAAGAAGAAGAAGTCTGGGTTTAAATAGGAGAGATTAATCATTTTAAAATCACCACCCAATCTTCCCAATTAAGAAAATAATCACATATTCAGACTATTGCCACAGACTGTGCCAAACACAGTTAAGTGAAAGCACAGTAAACAAGGCAAACGACCGTTTAAAAAAAGTCTCGGTTGACCGAATAAACTTTCGGTCGACCGCCAGAACGTTCGGTCGACCGAATTGATGAATTCGGTCGACCGACCGAAAATCCGGTCGACCGCGAACAACTTTGAAAACTTAGAAAACAAGCACCGGTCGACCGACAAACTCTCTGGAGTCCAGTGACGAATGAGCTTAAGTGCGGTCGACCGGTGCGGTCGACCGCATTCTGATATACTCCAGAATAGTATTTTAACTCAACCAAAAATATTTAGAAAATATTTATTTGACCTCTGAAAATTATGAAACTTTGTAAAATGTTTTTAATACTAAAAACAAACTGTTTAAAAAAGGAATTTTGCAAATAGGTCCTCATACTTGTGAAAAATAGTATTTTGTGAAAAACGCTTAAAAGCTTAAGTATGAAAACGTGTGTGTGAGTCCCAATAGCTTCAAGTGAATTCAATAACTCTTTGCCTACATTCTAATACTAGAGAGAGAATAAAAACTAGCTAATATCCTCACATAGAATACGATCTTTGAGTCTTGATATAGCTTGATTTTGGATGAAGCTTTTATATGAATTTGTTGTTCTTGAAATAACATTGCTTCATCACTATGCCTCCTCCTCCTTTGGATATCATCGTTGTAGCGTATATTCCATCCAATCCTCCATAAATGGCACTAACAAGCTTGATAAATGAATTTACTACATTTGCACTCAATAAGCTATTAGTACCGTTAATGGTGGTTGTAAAATATCATCAAAACATAAGGGCTAACAATCTCTCCTTTTTTGATGATGACAACCAACCATTATAAGAGCAAAAATAAAATAGCTTATAGATAGGTGCTCCCCCTATCTATAAGCTCCCCCTAAGTATATGCAACAAATGAGGAGATTTCTCTCCCCCTTTGTCACCATCAAAAATGGGGTAAAGTGAAATATAAAATGCAACTAAACAAACAAACAATGTAGAACTTTCACATAGTGTATAAGCCCAAACCATTTCTTATGCGACAAAAATCATCCTCTCCAAGAGGCTTAGTGAATATATCCGCTAATTGAGATTTTGTGTCAACAAATACTAGGGATACATCTTGTCTCTCTACATGATCGCGTAAGAAATGATGGCGCACATCAATATGCGTAGTTCTAGAATGCAAAACCGAATTTTTGGAAATATTTATAGCACTTGTGTTATCACAAAAGATTTTAATATTTTGAAAATTCAAATCATAGTCAACTAAGCTTTGTTTCATCCATAAGACTTGAGCACAACATAAGCCGGCGGTAATGTATTTCGCTTCCGTAGTGGACAATGCAACACAATTTTGTTTCTTGGAAGCCCAAGAAACAAGTGAATTTCCTAAGAATTGGCATGTTCCACTAGTACTCTTGCGATCTACCTTACATCCGTCAAAGTCGGTATCACAAAAGCCATATAAATCAAAAGAGGTGCTTCTTGGATAAAATAAACCAAGATTAAAAGTTCCATTAACATATTTAATGATCCTTTTAACCGCAATTAAATGAGATGCTTTAGGTGATGCTTGAAAACGTGCACATGCACACACACTAAACATAATATCGGGTCTACTAGCGGTAAGATAAAGAAGACTACCTATCATACATCGGTATAGTTTTTGGTCCACGAATTCTCCAACTTGAATTTCTTCACCAATTCCTTCGCATACTTGCTTTGTGAAATGAAGATCCCATCCTTAGTTTGCTTGACTTGGAGCCCGAGAAAGAATGTAAGCTCTCCCATCATACTCATCTCAAAGTGATCCTGCATAACTTTAGAAAATTCCTTGCACAAGGATTCATTAGTAGCACCGAAAATAATGTCATCCACATATATTTGAACTAAAATGAAATCATTTTTCCTTTTTCTCACAAAAAGTGTGTTATCAATAGATCCTTTTGAAAAACCATTTTCAACAAGAAAACTAGAGAGGCGAGCATACCAAGCTCTAGGAGCTTGTTTCAACCCATATAAAGCTTTTTGTACCCGGTAAACATGATTAGGAAAAGCATGATCTATAAAACCGGGGGGTTGCTCAACATACACTTCCTCTTCTATAAAACCATTTAAGAAGGCACTTTTAACATCCATTTGAAAAGTTTGAAATTTTTAAAGCTAGCAAATGCCAAAAACATCCTAATAGATTCCAACCTTGCAACCGGTGCAAAGGTTTCATCATAGTCTATGCCCTCCTCTTGATTGTATCCTTGGGCAACCAAACGTGCTTTATTTCTAGTTACAATGCCATGTTCATCAAGTTTGTTTCTAAAAACCCATTTAGTACCAATAACACTAGCATTGTTAGGTCTAGGAACTAACTTCCAAACTTCATTTCTTTGAAAATTGTTTAATTCTTCATGCATAGCCAAAACCCAAAATTCATCATTTAAAGCATCATTAATCTTTTTTAGGTTCTAGTTGAGATAAGAAGGCAACATTACCACACTCACTCAAAGCTTTTGAGCGAGTAACAACTCCTTTTGAAGGGCTCCCAATAATTTGTTCCTTTGGATGGTTTGATGCGAATTTCCAAGCTTTAGGAAGTTCAACTTGTTCATGAGCATTGGATCTATCCACATCCTTTTGAGCTTCTATATAAGGAGTATCATTGATTTGCAATAAGTCCAATCCTCCCTCAACATCATCATCATCATCTTTCCTAGGTAGAAAAGCTTGAGAACCAACATTAGTCTCATCAAAAGTAACGTTTATAGATTCTTCAACAACGAGACTTCGTTTATTGAAGACCCTATAAGCCTTACTTCGATGTGCATAGCCCAAGAAAATACCAACATCAATTTTAGAGTCAAATTTATCATGGTGATCTTTTGTATTTAAAATAAAACATTTGCAACCAAAGATACGAAAATAACCAATAAAAGGAGTTTTTCCATAAAAAGTTCATATGGAGTTTTCTTAAGCTTTGGTCTAATCAAAACACGATTTAAAACATGGCAAGCCGTATTGATGGCTTCCGCCCAAAAATATTTTGGCAAATCAAATGAATTTAGCATAGTGCGTGCCATCTCTTGTATGGTGCGATTTTTTCGTTCAACAACACCATTTTGTTGTGGTGTTCTAGGAGCGGAAAACATATGAGTTATACCATAATGAGGACAAAAATCATAGAAAAATTCATTTTGAAATTCACCACCATGATCACTTCTTATTTTAACAACTTTCAAATCTTTTTCATTTTCAATTCTTTTGACATGATTAGCAAATTCTTTAAAACAATCATTTTTCTTTGCAAGAAATATTGTCCATGTAAAACGAGAAAAATCATCAATAATCACAAAAACATAATGTTTGCCTCCAAGAGAGGTAACACGCATAGGACCAAACAAATCAAGATGAAGTAATTGCAAGGGTTTAGAAATTGATACCTCATTGATGGATTTGAAAGAGGATTTTGTTTGTTTACCTTTGACACAATCCTCACATGTGATATCTTTGATGAAGTGCAAGCTAGGTAATCCTCTCACAAGATTTCTCTTAGACAATCTCAATTAAGAAAATAATCTCCTATTCAGACATTGCCACAGACTGTGCCAAACACAGTTAAGTGAAAGCACAGTAAACAAGGCAAACGACCGTTTAAAAAAGTCTCGGTTGACCGAATAAACTTTCGGTCGACCGCCAGAACATTCGGTCGACCGAATTGATGAATTCGGTCGACCGACCGAAAATCCGGTCGACCGCGAGCAGCTTTGAAAATAAAGAAAACAAGCAGAGAGTTTATCGGTCGACCGGTGCGGTCGACCGATAGAAAAATCGAGTTTTCGGTCGACCGCACCGGTCGACTGACAAACTCTCTGGAGTTCAGTGACGAATGAGCTTAAGTGCGGTCGACCGGTGCGGTCGACCGCATTCTGATATACTCCAGAATAGTATTTTAACTCAACCAAAAATATTTAGAAAATATTTATTTGACCTCTGAAAATTATGAAACTTTGTAAAATGTTTTTAATACTAAAAACAAATTGTTTGAAAAAGGAATTTTTGCAGATAGGTCCTCATACTTTTGAAAAAATAGTATTTTGTGAAAAACGCTTAAAAACATAAGTATGAAAACGTGTGTGTGATATCCCAATAGCTTCAAGTGAAGTCAATAACTCTTTGCCTACATTCTAGCACTAGAGACGAGAATAAAAACTAGCTAATATCCTCACATAGAATACAATTCTTGAGTCTTGATATAGCTTGAGTTTGGATGAAGCTTTTATATAAATTTGTTATTCTTGAAATAACATTGCTTCATCACTATCGCTCCTCCTCCTTTGGATATATCATCGTTGTAGCGTATATTCCATCCAATCCTCCATAAATGGCACTAACAAGCTTGATAAATGAATTTACTATATTTGCACTCAATAAGCCATTAGTACCGTTAATGTGGTTGTAAAACATCATCAAAACATATAGGGCTAATAGAGGGGGTTAGATTTAGGTTTTTGGGGGAGGGACCAAGAGCATCGGGTTGGTAGGAAGGGGAGGGGACGGCAGCTGGCTATGTGGAACGCAGGGGAGAAGAGGAGGTCGAGGGGGCACGGAGGCGATGGATGGAGCGGCGGGGTGGGGGAAACGGCGATCGCGTGGGATGGGTAGTGACTGGCGAGAGTGGGGGGAACGACAACTGATGGTGTGGAGAGGTGGTCAGGGGGGTAGGGGGGAAACAGGTCGACAGGATGGGAACGGTGGGGTGGGAACGAGGTCGGGAGAGAGAGCAGAGTTGAGGCAGATAGGGTTGGGATTTTTTGGTTTCGGCTCGGTCTTGGGCAGCTGATAGGGGGGGGGCATTTTTTGGTTTGTTAAAATTAACCTAGACGGAATTCCGTCTAGGATGTGTTTTTTTTTTTAAATTAAAAAATACAACCTACACGGATTTCCAAATTCCGTCTTGGTTGAGTTTTTAATTTTTAAAAATAAAAAACATAAATCTAGTTTGTTATTCTAGACAGAATGTTCTGTCTAGGTTGTTCGAAACTAGACAGAATAACCTAGACGGAACTCGTTCAGTCTAGTTTTTAGAAACCTAGATGGAAAAAAATTTCGTCTAGCTTGTTCCGTCTAGTTTGGTCCATTTTTTACTAGTGAGTGTGAGAAATGTTTCTCCTTAATATTTACCTTAATGTATGGACATATCATAAATTCTATTGGCTATCCTGTGAATACATTTATTTTGAAAATATATCTTCTCCAACGAGGAGAACCGACGTAAGTTCTCAATTTTCACTATGTTAACAGGAGTATAATCATCCCTCCCCTCTCCCTCCCTCCACATGTTCCTAAAGACATGACATTTTACTAAGGAGCCTTACAGTCACTGCACCTTAACATACAAACATCCGGTGTCCAGAAACCTTCGATCACATGGAAACAAAGTATCAGGCAAACTACCTTAATGATAAGTAACATTTAAAAGAATCTCCACTTATAGCGAAACTCGATAATATAGGCAATAAATCAAAATTATAGACCTCATCAAATGTTGTTTGAGAATGGCTTTTACCCTCTAGATTACTTTCTTAGATTTGTGCGTGAAAGCTTTTTGCGTGAATAACGGATTGTTCTTGTTCCCTTCTAGAAATGACCATGCAGGAATAGGAGGTCCACAAGCTTCCTTTCAGTGATCCAGAAGGCCAAATTCTATTCAATTAGTGAAAGAGAGTTTTTCACACACTCAACAAAATATCTAGTACTGTTATTTCGCCGCTTCTTCTCAGCCTATTCCTAATAATGTGTCGGAGATCTTCGTATATGTATATGTATATGTATATGTATATAGACGCATACCTATGTATAAGAACAAATAGAAGGAACTAAAAGAGCGACAGCTCATACCTTCCACTTAGAAGATAAACTTTTGTAGAATAGGTGACTGTCGTGGAAGAGATCCCTATTTTGGGAATAATTTCCCTTTACACAAACAAGGATAAAGAAGTATCGCCATTTGAAAACGATAAGAAAGAAAAAAAGCAAGACCGAAGAGAAAAGCAAGACCAAAGACAAGACCTCACATTTCACTTGAGTTTGATAGACCTAACAACTGAGGGAGTTCACTGATCAGGTTGTCTTGCCACAAGGGATCTAAACAAATGGCTGGAAGATGGTCAAAAAATGAAAAAGATCCTACAGCATGACTATTAATTCAACATTCTGAAAGCAACAAGTAAAAATAATCTTCAGGTTTCACTGTAACGATAACATTCTATAAAGATCGACAGCGAAACATCAATTACGGTTAACCGCAGAAACCATATAGTCCACAGTTATATCAACCTTATAGGATGCTTTGTTTCAATAATACCTTAAGAACGAATCCCATCATTCATTAATTACCTGTTGCGAAATATCTTTTGAGAACCAATGAAATCGTGACAAAGTTGCTTA
>NC_033801.1:69031314-69160818 GCF_001876935.1 Asparagus officinalis | reverse complement strand
TTCCCCCCAACTTACGATGTAAACGTTGTCCTTCTATGTGCAGAATACACAACAAGATTATTGCATTCCCCCTTTTCTGGCATGGGGGACATATGTAGAATGGATGTCTATTCCAAAATGCAGAATAAAGTGAACGGACATAGTTAAAGATGAGGAAAACAATCAGAAACTAGTCGTAACGATCATCAACCAACCAACAGTCGACAGCACAAAATTAATGATTTTAGTTTTTGAATTCATTAATGCCTCAGGGACCCAAATAGGGGACCCAAAACATGGGACAAGTGAGGTGTTACCATCCGGTTGCATGATGCACTGTTCGTGAATAGTACATCATGCAACCGGATGGTGACACCTCACTTGTCCCATGCCTTGAGTCCCCTATTTGGATCCTGTAGCAACACCCTTTTGAATTTTCATGCACTTCAAGCTCATGTCAATGGGTAAACACCTGATGTTTTCTGGAGAACAAAAGAGTCTCAAAGCTTGAAAGGTCTAGACCACCAAGGCAAAAGGAGATCTACAGTAGAGATTGTTGGAAATTATGGTTAAATCTGGAATTAAACAGTGAAGGATGATGTGCTGTTATTTTAAACTTTTTCAATTAATTGTTGTGCGTTTGTGAAACGCTGTGCTTAAAGCAATATTTGGTCTACTCCGGTGCAAGGATCCCAAGGTCAAACTGCTTCTAGGAACAACAGTACAGTACTCTGATGTACACCAACCCAGTACTGTCAAGATCTCCTCGATCTATAAGATTTTTCGGTCAAGGAAAAAGATCTCCTCGATCTCAGAACCTTTCGGTTTTAGGGTTCCTGCGGGCACAGTTTCTGCAGCAGCAGCACAACAACAGCAACAACAACGTCGATCCGACGTTCGTTTTCCAAGCTCACGTGTGTATACCGACGTTCGTATTCAATACTGACGTTCGTATTCCATGCTCGCGAGAAAATTTCCAGCAACAACCAAAAGCTACCCAATGGCGCTATTTATAAGCCTCTAAGGCCAGCTTAAGAGTCACTAGTAATTAATATGACTGTTACAATTCTTAATGACAATTAAGATTGTAACATTAATGCATTAAATTACTCTTAATGTTGTTATAACTGCTGCATACAGTAACTGCTGAATACGAGGCAATCAATGGACGCGTTGCTATGAAACGCAAGGATTACGTCTCAGCAAATTTGACGAACCTCGTTTGACAAACGAACATCGTTAAATAGGCGAACCTCGTATGACAGACGAACCTCGTCAAACGAGCAAACATAGTCAAACAGGCGAACCTCGTATGACATACGAACCTCCTCGATCGAGCGAACCTCGTCAAACAGGCGAACCTCGTATGACAGACGAACCTCGTCAAACAAGCGAACCTCGTCGAACGAACGAACATCATCAAAAAGGCGAACCTCGTAT
The DNA here is from genome assembly GCF_001876935.1 of Asparagus officinalis. NCBI lineage: Eukaryota > Viridiplantae > Streptophyta > Magnoliopsida > Asparagales > Asparagaceae > Asparagus > Asparagus officinalis. The sequence goes on along the minus strand of NC_033801.1, from coordinate 69,159,399 downwards.
GACAGATGAACCTCGACGAATGAGCGAACCTTGTTAAATTACGAGAACGCTAGGGTCACCCTCGTGCGAATACGTAGCTCGTCCGCATGCTGCGAAGCAGCCTGCGCACCTCGACTTGATGCCTCCGTGCGAAGTGCAAATTGCGCCTAACAAAGCGTCACTTAGCGCCTTAGCCCGATTAGCCCCGATCCCTGGCCCATTAGCCCACGGCTCACGACCCACGACCCACTAAAACTTATGAGGGATTAATTCAAATAAAACACTTCTCGGCTTGCTTGCCAGGCAAGCCTCGAACAAGGGACCTTTTGAAACACCAAAACATAAACTTTCCACTAGGCTACTAAGTATTTATGAAAAGTACTTGTAGTTACTATATATATTGTTTGAAAACTCATTTTGGAAAACCGTTTTGACCAAAAAATCCAACAGAGATTGCATATTTGAGGAATAAAAGTATAAAAATCCAACAACAAGGACTTTGACAATAAGGCCTTTACTCAAATTATTGGGCCGGCTATGTGGATCATTTTCTCTCCTCGGGTTGTATATGCTCCCTTGAAAAATTGGCCACCGCAACACATGTGACTCCCATAATGATTAAATCCTTTGTTGAACTAGATATTCGAAGCTACACGCAGTGTAAATAAACTATACTCCAAGCATACCGCCAATCAAACAAAGCAAATATATGCTTTCTTAGACTTCATATGCCAGTATAGTTTTTCCCTTCAAACCCAACGAACATACTATCATCCTTTAAGTTATTGATGTATGCTCCAACAAATATACGCTACCTTGCGCCGAAATTACATGTCATACCTCATGGGGGGGGGGGGGGTACCCTTGCCCAATACATGTCATTACCTCATGGGGGGGGCGGGGGGGGGGGGGATATTGGTAAACGCTTTCAATAACCATGAATATGCGCTCAGCAAGAGTTAGAACATAGGTACTTCCAGTGGGCCCAGAATTAACGCCACTCAAAAATATATAGAACCTAGTCAGTGGGTACGGAGACAAGCTTACTAATTCCATTCAACATAAAAACCCTCAAAGATTTAACTTACAAATCACAAACTAGAAACCCTGAAATAGTAAATATTTCTGCCTGCTTTCCTTATGCGGGGGCGGGGGGGAGTCTTTACCCCGACTAGAAGGACTCTTAAACAGGGTGAATAGTTCCCCTAACTTCCCTACTCTCCTATTACCCTCCATCCTAATAGGGTAACGTTTGGCTTCCACATAAACCTAAGGTCTTATCGAGAATTTTATTCTTTATCCTATGAAAACATTCATGTAACTCTAGCAATCCATAGAAGTGCTTCCACCAATGAGGACAACCCTTTTAAGTTCTCCATTTTTAACTTGCATTTGGAGTACTATATTCATCCTCCCCACCAACTCATTGCTAAATATTTCTCTTTAACTTATGTAGCTCATGTTCCTAAAGACATGATACTTAGAAACTGTAATAGTTGCTTCACCTTAACACAACCACAGAACTGCCAAACGGAAGAACGTTAATGGCATGCAAATAAATAACCAGGCAGAGTCACATAATGAAAATTAATTTTATTTTTTAAAAATTCTGCACTTAGACTATATCTCAAGAATACAGATAAGAAATCAAACTTCCAGACACCCTCAAATGTCTTTTGAGAATGACTTTGCACGCTCTAGATTACATTCTCAGAATCCTCCATGGTGATCGCATTTTTTACGAACCACAGATTGGCCTCGATCCCCATCTATAAATGATCAAGCAATATTAGCAGGTCCACAATCTGCCTTAAGTGATCCACACCACCAAATTCTATCCAACTAAATTGTTGACAGAGAAATAGACTTTCAACCACAGAAACCATATCTAGTAACATCTACATTTATTGTTCCTTCTGAGCCTGCTCCTACCGCTGTCACCGAAATCTATTTAAACACAAGTCATCACATGTTTATTGACCATACACAAGCCATCACGTGTTTATTTACCACAAAACCTAAAGTACTGCTTACTTCCGGTGAAAAATGCCATTTTCTCAAATGAATGTGACGTAAAAATTTTAGTTGGGAGCTAATTTACTTTTTTGCCTCTTCTTACAAGTTTGAAAAGGCGAACACCGGAGAAGCAGACACACAGGAGTATAGTGCACTAGAATTATTTGCCGAATCATGCTGCACTATATATGTTTGCCCTGCCACTAGGGTTGCAACTGGATTGGGAAGCGAATTGCTACAATGCTTGAGGATTTTGATTATGGAAAAATGCTTCAAGACCCCTTCGTAAAAAGTGGAATGTGACCACAAGTCTTTGACTTTTTCTCCATGTGAATTCCCACTTAACCCAACTTCTCACGTGAAAAACATCCTTTCGTGTTGCCACCTCATAAGTGAGTGAAATTAATTTTTATCTTATCCCCAAGCTATAATCACCCTCAACCTTTCATCTTTCTTTTATTTTTTCACAAACCCATGTACGATGTTTCCTCCCTTCTCCTCAACATTATCTCTTTCACCGCCACCTTTTAAGTCGCATTATCCTTCTCTTTTTACTTATCATTTATTAACCATAATATCCTTTTCACCATCATGAGCTCTTCTCCACTATTTTACTATTTTCTCAACCATCTCGCCACTACATCATACAAAGGTCATCTCTTTTTCCCATGGCTAAAAGTTCATTTCCTAAAGTCATGCCAAAGTTAACAGCTAATGCTTAAAGTTAACGCTTACAACTAAAGTTAATACTTACACAGCTAAAGTTAACACATAACAATTTATCAGTGAAGCACAAAGTGCTTTTGTAAAGGGTAGACAAATCTCAAATAATGTCCTGTTAGCTCATGAACTGGTGAAGAATTATGACAGGAAACATTTATCCCCAAGAGCCATGCTCAACATAGACATAAGGAAAGCTTTTGATACTGTCAACTGGGATTTCTTGGAAAATATGCTGAAGGGCTTGGGTTTCAACAAAGATTTTATCAAGTGGATAATGATGTGTATTTCCTCCCCAAAATATTCTATCTCCCTCAATGGTTCTCTTCATGGGTACTTTAAGGGTGCTAGGGGGTTAAGGCAAGGTGATCCTCTTTCTCCTTATTTGTTCATCATTGGCATGGAGTATCTGTCCAGGAGCCTGAATTTACTAAAGTTTGATAAAAATTTCAAATTCCATCCTAAATGTGCTAAGCTAAGGATCACTCATCTCATTTTTGCTGACGATCTCCTATTATTCAGTAGAGGTGATTTGTATTCAATACAGAAAATACACCAATGTATTGTAGATTTTGGAAACACTTCTGGTCTGGAAGCAAATCTCACAAAGAGTGCTATATTCTATGGAGGTGTGGAGGAATCTATCAGAAGCTCTATTCAATGCAGTTTGGGTTATACTGAAGGCAAACTGCCTATTAGATATCTTGGCATGCCATTGATATGCAAAAGGTTATCATTCCTAGATTGCTCCCCCCTCTTTAAGAAAATCACCAGTCAATTCCAGGCGTGGCTGACTCAAGGGAAGCTGTCATATGCAGGGAGATTGCATGTTATTAGAAGTGTTATTTTGGGTGTGCAAGTCTTCTGGACATCAAACTACACTCTGCCAGTTAAAGTTCTTCAGAAAGTGGATGATTTATGCAGGGATTTCTTGTGGGGAAAAACTGATCAGTCATTCAAAATTCCATTAGTTTCTTGGGACAAAATCTGCAAGAGTAAGAATCAAGGTGGTCTAGGTGTATACTCTGCAGGAATCTGGAATCTGGCCACTTCCCTAAGATCCATATGGTATATTCACATCAATAAGGAGCTATTGTGGATAAGATGGATCCATGGTACTTATCTAAAAAATAATACAGTATGGAATGTGAAAATCAAAGCGGGGGATTCTTGGATGTGGAAACAATTACTCAAAGCTAGAGACAAGGCCATCTTAAGCTGTGGGGGAGTTGAAAACTTGAAGAATATTATTGGCTCTTGTTACAAAAATTCAAAGATTATCCTCTCTGACCTGTACTCTGCTATTTCCCCAGTTTCTAGTAAGGTGAAATGGTCTAATACAATATGGGAGAACTCAAGTTTGCCAAAGCACTGTTTTATCTCTTGGCTAGCAGTCAATGACAGATTGCTTACAAGATATAGATTGATGAGGAGAGGCATCATTCAAAGTGCTCAATGTTGTTTGTGCAATGACACAGCTCCTGAAACAAGAGATCATTTATTCTTCCAATGCAAATTTTCGCAAGTTGTGTGGAATGAAATAATGGAATGGCTTCAGTTTAGATGGAGGACTTGCGAATGGAATATTCTGATTGATTGGTTCAGCTGTAAGCTTAGAGGAAAGGGTCCAAAGCAAAAGGTGAAGAGGATAGCTTTATCTTCTACTATATACTCCTTATGGAAGGAGAGGAATAACAGAACCTTTAAACAGGTGGCTAAGAGCACAGATCAGACTGTTATGGTGATTAAAATGGATATTATGACTATCTCCCTTAATTGCCCTGCTTTGGAGGAGATTAGAGCTTGGCTCATTACTCTATAATTTGGTTCTACAGATGTTGAATTCCTCACGTTGGAGAGCTAGGGAATGGAAGGAAATACAGTTAAAATTTGCTTGTGAGGAGTCAGGTGCATGGATGGGAGTTTACTGATATATAATCTCAGTTTCAAACTCTTTACCTTGAGATGTGCATAAATACTTAGAAGATAGTTGTTCTTCCTGTTAAGCTCAGGTTTTTCTTTGAGCTTTGTTGCTTTTCAGTTTGTTAACTCATACACTTTATGAGTTTCTTGTTTGTATATACATTTTTTTCACATTTGGTGAGGAATAAAATTTCTTCATTTACCAAAAAAAAAAAAAAAAAAAGTTAACACATAACAACTAAAGTTAAACTAAACAGCTATCGTCGCTATGACTTTTACTCCGTCATTTTTCCTCTTTCGTTAACTATTTGTCCATCATTTTTTTCTTACACAATTACCGCAACATCCCTCAAAGGATGAAAGATGGTTAAGAAAAGAGTAAACATGGTAGAAAAGAGTCCGTGACGACAAGAAAAATTTAATATTAGTTCATTTTAGTCTTCACCTGTTAACTTTAAAGCTTATCTGTTAACCTTAAAACTTACATATTAAATTTATACCTTCAATGTTAACTTTATTCAAGTGTTAAGTTTAAATGTCAAATGTTAATTTCGACGTGACTTTAGGAAGTAGATGTTTTAGCCAAAGAGACGGTCTATGATTGATGCAGCAACAGTTGCGAAGGAGGACAGATGGTTGAGGAAAGTGAAAAAAATAGAAGAGGAGAAACTATAGTGACAAAATATATGTTGAGTGCTAACTTTAGGAATTGAACTTAAATACCATATAGTTTCTCCTAGGCTGCACTTATACGCCCTCACTTGTTATTGGCAGCACTTATATACCCTAAATCTTTTTTAAACTTTCACTTATATACCCTCACCTATTGTTGGCAGACTTTATATGCCCTAAAGTTTGTAAACTTGCACATAAATACCCAAAACTTACACTTAAACACTCTAAAATTTTGAAAACTTGCACATAAATATCCTCAAGTTTGCATAACTGAGTATTTAAGAGAAGTTTTAAAAACTGTAGGGTATTTAAGTGCACATTTTTAAAACTTTAGGACATATAAGTGTTGTCAAAATAAATAAGGGTATATAAGTGCAAGTTTTAAAAACTTGAGGGTATATGAGTGCTTCCAAAAATAATTGAGCATATATAAGTGCAAAGTAGGGAAAACTATATGGTTATACATGCAATTAATTAACCATTAACTTTAGTTGTTAAGTGTTAATTTTAGCCATTGAGTGTTAACTTTACTTGTTAAGTGTTAACATTAATTGTTAAGTATTAATCTTATTCGTTAATGTTAACTTTACATTTTAAGTGTTAACTTAAAGCATCAGTTGTTAAATTTAAGCTTTAGTTCTTAACTTTAGCATGACTTTAAGAAATAAATGTTTTAGCTAGAAGACGGTCTTTGAGTGATGTAGCGATGGTTGTGGAAGGAGAGATGGTTGAGGAAAGAGGGAAAATGGTGGAGAGGCCACTAGCGATGAAAAAGATGATGACTGAGAAATGATGAGAAGAAAGAGAAGGAACATGCAATGACAAATATAGTGGAAATAGTTGATATGAAGGAGGAGGAGAAGAAAGAAACATTAATCATGAGTAAAAAAGAGAGATGAACGAAGAAGGGTGGGTGGGGGAAGGAAGGAGGTCAGATGGACGAGAGAGACAAGAATGAATATGAGATGGGAAGAGAGAAGGGAGAACAATGACGTTAGGTTGAAGTAGAGGGGAAGACGGAGGAGTATGGGTGGAGAAGAAAGGAAAGTGGTAGTAGGAGGAGGGAGGTGAGGTAAAGAAAAAGAGGGGAAGGATAGAGGACAAAGGAGGGGGGAGATCGAGTGGATGAACAAAATTAACATGAGGAGGAAAGGCGGAGAAGAGAAAGATAAGGAAATTTCAGGGATAAGAAAGAAAAGGGGAGAAAGAAAGAAAAGTTGAAGAAAAAGGTTTTGACACATCAGTCTTAAGTCAAAAGGGTAGTCACATTCCAGTTCTTACAAAGAGGCCGAGAAGCATTCTTTCCCCCTCGATTATTGAAGGAGAAGAGAAAAAGAGATATGTTTGATGGATATTTTTTCTCATGGGTCTTGGTTAAAAGAGAATGATAAAATAGAGAGAAAAAATCATCCTTTAAATCAAGGATCCCCTCTAGAAGTGTAAAATTGTCCGGATTTATCCGCACCAACCACATCTGTATCCGTTTAGAAAGCAGATATGGTAGGAAAAAATTAAAACCGATCGGATATGGTTTTGGGTACAGTTACGATTTAGATTTTTTATCCGGATACAGTTTCGCATACAATTATTGGGTAGAAATTGTGGATACAGTCCGGATATCCGAATATTTAAAATGAGCTAAGTATAATACTTGTATTGGGTCGGGTCTATAACATATACTCATGTTATCCACAACCCGACCCAAATTCAAACTAAAAACCCTAAATTCAACCCAAATTTAGCTCTTATCCGCTGTTTCTCCAAGCCAACTCCGCCTTTAAGCTTGGCCTCCGCCACCAAGCTCCACCTCCGCATCCGGCTCGACCTTCGCCTCCGCCTCCCGCTCCGCTTCTGTGGTGCTCCTGGGTTCATACAAGGCTACAGTCCAAGGTAAAACCAGAGATGTCAAACCTGTCATGCATCCACATTGTGCATAAACACATTTCACAAATCACAGCAATATCCTCTAGTGAAACCAAATAGAAGTGCAGGTACAAAATAAGCAAAATAAAGGGAATAAATGTAATAGACATGATATAAAAGAGATATCTTATAAATAAAAGAATCATGTCTCAACTATAATACATCTGATATCTAAATAATGAAAATGTCTCAACATGAATCAACTAAAAATCATGCTAAGACACACTGCCTTTACAATATAAAAATGAAACTCTAATGTCTGGATTAAACTCAAAACTACAGTGTAGTCTATATAAGTAAATATAAGCGACGGCGACTATGCCGTAACTCCGTCACCCTGCGGCTCTCCGAAACTCTGAACTACCTGAAAAGTAATTTAAAAAAAGAACAACAACAAGAGCGTTAGAGCGCTACAGCAAAATTGCCTCCATTCGTCCCTAGGGAAAGGGCTGCTAGATGGAGTGGAGGCTCTATCTATTAAGCATAGTCTATCTAGATTTATTTTCCCGTATCTAAGTGGGATTAACATTTAGAAAACTACAACACGAGACGTAGTACGTCGAGCAAAATAATCCAAATAAGGAAACCCTCATGTATATACCATAAGTCTTAAATTGTAGATATCTAAACATTAATACAAAGCTAAGAAAAGACACTCTAATGAAACCAACAATTGTAAATCCACAATACGAGACTGGTACGTCGAGCGAAATAATCCAAATAAGGAAACCCTCATATATATACCATATGTCTCAAGTTATAAATCTCTACTCATTGATCCCAACTAAGAAGTAAAGAAAGCAGTAAAAAAATTAAGACATCAACACATCATATTTATAATATCTTTCACTATCACTGGGAAATAGAATAAAACACCAGTATATAATTTTGTATACTTTCAAAAAATAACGTATCTCGGTCATATAGTTCAGTGATAGGTCGTATTCATAACCGACATCTGCCACACTTAGGTTATCAAGTAATTATCTCAGTGCAACGGACTACCCTGTAGGTATCCTGAACTGTGTACACGGCTCATTAGTCTCATCACGATCTCAGTGCATAACATGAGTGTGGGACAGACTACTAAATAGACATCTTAGAAATACGGCTCACGAGCCTAATCGCACCCTAGTGCGGGACAAACGACTAGATCAAGCATCCTAAAATCCGACTCAATGGCCTGTACATGTGGAATATCAACGAACTACCTCATGTAGTACTGAACTGAGCTCATCAATGATATCCACCTCATATATAAACTATGTATATCTGGTATGTCGACGCACTATCCCATATAATACTGAGCTGTGCTCATCAACAACATCTAACATGTGTATGAACGATATCTAATTCAAATATGATTAAATCAAAACTCATCATAATCTCCTTGGGATTCTCAAATACATAAAACAACATATTCATAACTATACGTGTAACATCAAGTGGCTTAAAATTCCACGAACGCATCTCAAAACGGCGCAACACAGCTCCACAAAACGAGCAGGAAAATAGACGGGACTTCTGTTAGTAAAATAAGCATATCTTTTATTACGAAAACTATTTTTAGAAATGGTTTTCTGTTTTGAAAACTAGATACATACATATTTCAATTGGCATAAGTTTGGTTCAATTTAGAGTTCATTTGTTATCCCAAATCTCCACTTAAACATTATACATGTGTAGCAGTTTTTCTGCAGGACATGTTGTTAGTAAAAAAACATATCTTCTCTATACAAACTCTTTTTAAGAATGGTTTTCTGTTTTAGAAACTAGATACATATAGATTTTATTTGGAACTAGTTTAGTTAAATTTGGAATTTATTTGCTATGTTAAAATCTCAGTTATAAATTATACAAGTGCTGTAGTTTTCTGCAGAAAATATATATTTAGTACATCTCTTAAATTTCTTATATATAAATAAAATTATGAATAACCCTAATGATCATGATCATGATACTATCATAAATAGTAAGAAAAAAATTACTAATCTAGCATTGGTTTAAGTTTTAACATAAAAAAAATCTAATTTTTAACATCACAAGTTAAGATTTAAACATGAAAACACATATTAAACATCTAAACTAGTTATTAAACTATGAGGATGGGTTTGGAAAAAGATAATCTTGCATCAAACATTTTTTAAACCTCTGAAATATACATCAAGAAATCTACGAGCACAAATTACTTGTTCTCCCTTATCACACGTCGAAGATCTCGCCCTCGTGTCGGTATTGTGTTTCACATAGCTCTCAAAATTCATAAGAAAAAAATTTAGGGTCTTTAAGTAGAGAGGATGGCTGCTAGGGTTCATCGATATGATAAAAGAGAGGAAATTTCATAAAAAATATAGGTATTTATAGAGGTAAACTCGAAACAAACCTGTTTGACCCGAACCAGGAAACCTAGTCTGACTAGAAAAATAACATTTGGTATTTTGACCATAGTGTTAACGTCTGACCTCGGAATGAGGTGATATAAGATTTGTTGAAAAGATCTTGAAGATACCTACAACTTTGGTATTTTATGTTTTTCCATATTCCAAATGTTTCGATGTGTAAAATATATATACGTTTAACTGATCGTTTTTCCTCGATTGAGGCCCGTGCATGTGTGCATGATATTACTTCTATATTCACATATATTTATTGAATTGCTATCAAATCAATTCCTAGCATACTCAAACATTAATAAATATCATTTTTTCATAATGTAACATATTTATTATTATTTATTACAAAATTTTCAAATATTTGGGGTTTTACATTCTCTCCCCTTAAAAGAATTTAGTCCCTTAAATTCCGCAAACATATCTTAGAGATTAATAATACATTACCATAAATCTTTAGATATAAAATATTATAATATCTACACTTAACGATCTAGAATGTGAATATTCCCACTTAACCCCTAACTAAACGGAACTAGTACGTCGGCCAAAAAATCCAAACAAGGAACTCCCCATATATATACCATGTGTTCCGAATGATTAGAAGTTAAGTGTTAACACCCCCATTCGAGCTTTAAATATAAATATGACCATATGGGTAATCATGAACACCAATCAAAATCAATCAACTTACCTATTCAAACAAGTGCGGGTAGTCGCGATGCATAACATCTTCACGCTCCGTGGGATTATCATCGATATCTATACTTAACTATCTAGAATTCAAATATTCTCACTTGAAACCTAACTAAGCGAAACAAGTACGTCAGGCGAAAAATCCAAATAAGGAACCCCCCATATATATACCATATGTTCCGAATAATTAGGAGCTAAGTGCTAATACTATCATTCTAGCATTAAGTATAGATATGAGCATATAAAAATTATAAACATAGACAAATCATATCCAAACAATTTACTTGCTCAAATAGGTGCAAGTCGTCGTGATGCATATCCTCATCGCGCCCTAAGAAACTTCCTCAGCTCCTTTCCGATTCCATTGAACTTTAATTAAAGATATCACTTTGTTTCTAAGTCTCTTGTCCTTCTTACCAAGAATACACACAGGAATTGTAATAATAGTCATATCATCAAGAATCTCGACTTCTGATGTGTCTAACACTCGTTGCTGCTCCTCATCACGTAGATGCTTCTTAAGTATCGAAACATGGAAGACATCGTGTATACTCGACATCGATGCTGGAAGATCTAGCCGATATGAAACGGCTCCAAAACACTCCACTCTCCTGAATAGACCAATATACCTCAGAGAAAACTTCCCCCGTCTACCAAATCACTAAACTTCCTTCATTGGTGATATTTTTAACAATACATAGTCCCCAACTTGGAACTCTAATGGTCGTCATTTCTGATTTGCATAACTCTTCTGATGACTCTGCATAATAAAATGCATTCCCGAATTATTGTTACTTTTTCTATAGTCTGTCTCACTAATTTCGGTCCAAGCAATAGGTTGTTCTCTGGTTCTACCTAGAAACTAGGCGATTTACTAGGCCTCCCGTACAACGCCTCATACGATGTCATACCAATTATCACTTGGTAACTGTTGTTATAAGCGAATTCAATCAATGGGATGTGGTCCTCCCACTACCCTGGAAATCTATAACACAAGCTCGTAACATATCCTCCAACCCTTGGTTGACTCTCTCTATTTATCCATTTGTCTGTGGGTGAAAACCACAAGAATACGACAACTGGCTACCAAAAGAATTCTGGAAACTCTTCCAAAAGTGCGAAGTAAAAACTGAGCCTCGGTCTGATGCAATCGTCTCTTGAACTCTATGTAATCTCACTTTCTCCTGAATGAATATCCTCGCATAAGTCTCCGTCGTGTAAGTCATCTTTACTAGTATGAAATGTGCTCAACCAATACACTATTACCTAATTTGAATCATTCCCCTTCTTCGTTCTTGGTAATCCAACAATAAAGTCCATATAAATATCTACCCACTTCCACTCCAGAATGGGTGAAGGTTGTAGGGTTCCTACCGGTCGTTGATATTCTTCCTTCACTTGCTGATAGGTAAAGCACATAGCCACATACTCTGTGATCTCTTTACGTATGTCGCTCCATCAAAAGTGTCTATTCAGGTCCTTGTATATTTTTATTGTGCATGTATACACTGTGTGCCTAGAATGATGCGTCTCATCAAGCAACTCCTTCTTTAGCTCTGCACTAGTTGGCATAACTAATCGGCCCTTCATTCGAACGCCTCCATCTACTCCAACGGTCTAATTAGATTTTGGTTCTTTGAAAATCTCCCTCTTTCGGGTTTGAATCAAAGAGTCCTCTAGTTTAGCTCTGACCGCTCTATCACTCTAAGATGGCTGCACTAACATAGCCCCCAAAAGTATACTATTTCCACTAGTCTCTAGCCTAAAGTCGAATAGTCTAATGTTGTGAAGATCCCAATACAACAAGCACCTCAAAACTGCAATCCTGTGATGATGCTTTCTGTTCAATACGTCTGCTACAACATACGTCTTCCTCGGATGATACTAAATCACAAATTCATAACCCTTAATAAACTCAACACATCGTCGTTGTCTTTAGTACGAAGACCAATACATAGCTCGAACTGCACTCGATATAAATAGTGTCTCTACGTCTTCAGTGCAAAGACCAATGTTGCTAGTTCCAAATTGTGCGTGGGATAGTCATGCTCATGCATCCATAACTATCATGAAATATATTCTACTACTCTCCTGGTTTGTATCAAAATACCCCTAGACCCGACAATGGTGCACTTATGTAGACGACAAAGGTCCTATCACTGCTCAGAATAACCAATACTGACGTTATAGTAAACTTAGTCTTCAAAGTCTCATAGGCCTTCTGGTACTCCGTACCCCAAACAAACTGTACACCCTTCTTCGTAAGGTGTGTAAAAGCGACGTAATCTTTGAGAAGTCCTGAATAAACTTCCTATAATAGCCTACTAATCCTAAGAAACTACGAATCTCTGTAAACGTCTTTGGCGGTTCCCAATTTAGTACGGCCTCCACCGTTGCTGGGTCTACTACAATACCCTCCTAGCTAATAACATGGCCCAAAAATCTGACTTCAGAAAGCCGAAACTCGTACTTGCTGAACTTGGCATACAACTTATGCTCCCGCAATGTCTGAAACAATTTCTTTCTTCAACTTGGCATACAACTTATGATTCACTTTCTTCAAATTGTATCGTGGAGTAATAAGGTCCAAACAATTTCTTGGAGCATCCAACCTGGAAAACTAAAAGATAGTGGAGCTCTGTCCTCCTATTCGTATTAAACGTAGATTTTGCTGTTGAGTTTGGGTTATAATTTTAAGTAAAATTTACTCAAACTAAATGGCAAATTTAATTTAGGTGACATGAATGGATGTATTGGATTTTTACGTGCTTTTTTGCTTAGGGAACTATATTATAGAACTTGTGGGTTTTTAATTTATTATATGTGACTTTGCTTATGTTAAGTCTGTACGTGACTTTATTTCCGGATTTGTGACATGTTGTTTCTGGATTTGTGACCTGTTGTTTTTGGATTTGTGACCATTATTTTAGGATTATGACTTTATTGCATGCTTTTTTTTGTCAATAACATGTGACTTTATTGCCATGAGAATGGTACAAGCTCCATGAATCAAAGAGAGAATGACTTCAAATGGAAATCAAATGGTTCATTTAAGTTAAGTTGTTTGTGAGGTCAGTTGTAGTTGTTGATTATCACATTTTAGTTATGGTATTCAATATTTTTTAATTTTTGTTTACGGCCTGCTATGGTGTTCTGAGGTTTGTCATACAGAATAGCAACAAAGTCTATGAGGTAACTTGTCTTACTTTGCGAGTTACTAAAATCATATGTATTTTTTGTCATATTCTATTCATATCTATTTCTCAAATATCCGATTAGTATCTGTATCATATCCATATCCGACTCTCTAATATCTGAATCGTGTCTGTTTCTGTTTAATACAGATATGGTAATGTTTTTTTCTTACCGATGAATATCCGAACCGTATCCGTATTCGTTTTCAGAAAATGGTTATGATTATGGTAAGTGTCATATCCGAACCGTATCCGAACCCCCCCCCCCCCCCACACACACACACAAACACAAACACACACACACACCCTCCAAAGTAAAGAAATTTTGGATGTTTGCTTTTGTACCTACAAGACTAATCTCACAAGAAAGAAATGCTAGAATTTCTGCTAAAGGTCTGTTTCATTGGCTTGGAAACCAATAGAAACTATTTTCTAAGACTTGACAAACTCACTTTGGAATCAAATCTCCTTAAAAAAGTTTCCTAAAAACTTGTTTGGCTCCCAAAACTTTTAGGAAATAGACCCCCACCCGAACCAATTTCAATGAAACTCATTTTTGAACTTCTTGCTCAAAAATAGGCGGAAAAACAATAAATGAGCTTTAAAAAAATTATACTAGCGTGCGATAGTTGTAGTTTTTGACAACCAATGTTCTTCTCTCTTTCCTAAGAGGCTAGAATCCTATTTTTTTAGTTTCCAACAATGCTGTAGATTGACATGGAAATACATATTTCTTCTCATGATTCATGGGTGAAACAAATGGGTAAAATGTTTTTTTGTGAAGCACATGGAAACCTCTTAAAATGCAATTTTTTCGCATGAAAATATATTTCCATATATTTATGGCAACGTACCAAACTACCCTAAATACAAATATTCTTTGGAGATTTCATCATTTTGTTGATTTTGTTTAGGGCTTCTAGCATTTAAACCTCAAGGTCTTACGTATTAGCGGACAAGAAGTAGGAGGCTTTATGAGAGAAGATGTCCTGAAGAATGTTTTTTTTTTTTGAAAAACAAGTGATGTACCCTGTTCATTTACTAAAAAACCAGAAGTATCTTTACAAAAGGAGGATATGAACTGTATCAATTAATTAGTAGATAGAAAACTTAATTTCTCTTAGCTATTGATGTATAACATTCTTCTCCCAAACATCCATGGAGATGAAGAGAGGGCCTTGACGTCATTCATCGTTGACATGGATATAAGGGAGAACCAAAGTCGGCCATACATTTAGAAAGAGAAATTAAATTTTTTATAGACCAATTGTAAAACAAAAGACACACCACCAAAAGTTTTTATATACAAGCAACATCTGATATCAACCAGAATTCTTAACCACTGTAGCGTGAGATTGGCTTATCTTCTAAAACTTTTGCTAACTGAAGAGCTTCATTCCTTCTTCCTGATCCTGCCCAATCATGTAAAGTAAGAATCGAAGTGTTAATAATTGATTGAGTAGAGAAAGGTTTTTGTTCAAAAACAAACTTATTCCTTGAAGTCCATATAAACCAACAAACTGCAGAAAAACAGTGTGCCATATGATTCCGTCCAAATTATTCAGAGATGCAACAGATAGCAGAAGATCATCTAGAGATGTTGGCCAACTGAAGGGTACAAGATAATCTCCAAAATGCTGCCAGACTGTTTTAGTTGTAGTGCATGAGAAGAAGATATGATTTTTAGTTTCAGCTCGTGGGTCTCACCAAAGGAGGGGACAAAAAGGAGGAATCTTCTTCGAATGGTAAGAAGAAACTTGTTGAGTCCGATGAAGAACGTGAGAAATCAGATTCGGAAGAAGAGGTCGAGGTTGTTAAGTCTGCTTCACATATAGGGGGTAAGAATTATTACCAAAACTTGAAGATTGATTTCAAAGTGGAGATTTCTATTTATGATGGGAGTGTCAATGTGGAGAAGCTCGATGATTGGATTGAGCGTATGGAGATGTACTTCACTCTCTACGGATATTCATCCAAAGAAAAGATCGTGTTCGCGACGTTGAAGCTTTCGGGACACGCGTTGACGTGGTGGAAATCCTACTGCAAACAGGAAAAGAAGGCGATGTCGTGGAACAAGTTCAAGGAGTTACTAAGGAAGCAGTTCTACCCGGTGGGATTCCTTGAAGAGTGTTGGTACAAGTTGTACGGCTTGCGCCAAAGGGTCAATCAAACCGTTAAAGAATGCACCACGGAGTTCCAGCAGCAGGTGATGCTCCTCAACATTACTACAGAGGAATATTCTGTGTTTATGAAGTATATGGCGGGATTGACCAATTACATCCGAAAGAAGATGAAACCATTCACAGTGGAATCAATTGCAGAGGGGAGCATGAAGGCTTTTGCCCTCGAGGGCAAGCAAAAGAAGGGTAACGAGGCTAAGGGAGACTTCAAACAGACGGGAGGCGAGTCTAGTGGTTCTCAATCTAAGGAGGAAAAAAAGAAGGGTGATCCAGAGAAGGCAAGGCTGATTTGTTGTCACTGCGAGAAGACAGGGCACACAGCTGATCAGTGCTGGGAGAAGTATCCTCATCTCAAGCCAAGAGGTTTGAAGAAGAAGGAGGAGAAAAAGGCATACATGATAGTTCAAGGTCCGAAAGAAGTCCCGGGGATGACAGAGCCCAACAGTAGTCTCAACCTTATGGTGGGGAAGCAGACCACGAAAAAGGACGACGACCCGAGAGAGCAACTATTTGTTCTTAAGTTGCAAGTGAAGACTAGTTTGGTTGATGCCGTTGTTGATTCGGGCAGCGAGAAGAATTTAATTTCCGAGGCATTGGTTCAGAAGCTGGGTCTGAAGACGGTCAAGCATCTGAAGCCCTATCCATTGGGGTGGATTCAGAAAGAGGAGAAACTGAGTGTAGTTGATCAATGCACTATCAAATTTACGCTCCAGGAGTCATATATTGACGAGGTCACGTGCGACGTCGTTCTATTGGATGTTTGTCAGATTATACTGGGCAATTCATACTTATGGGATAGATATGCGATCTACGAGAGGCGGGCTCAGAAGTACACATTCACTAAGGATGGTGAGAAGTTCATATTTCGTTCGGCATCTCTTCCAAGGGAGACAAGCTTGGGGACGCTGACGCGAGCAAAGAGACTAGTGAATGCAAGCAAGAAGTTTGTCTCGCTGTGCATTAGACTTCCAGAAAAGCCATCGATAAAGGATTGCAACTTGGGGCGAAAGGTGACTATGACGAGACGCGGGATGAATGAGTTGTTTCCGATCGGACATTGAGACTGGATTCCTAGCAAGGCCAGGTGGTGCAGAAAAGAATGAGGGGCTCGCAAGTTCCCTCAACTCCAGTTCTAACTTGAAAAGGACTTTAAGTTCCTAAAGAGGGGACCCATGATACGGGTGTATCTTCTCTTCGGGAACTTAGCGATCCTCATGGGAGCTTGAGGATAGATATACGGGTGTATCTTCTCTTCGGGAACTTAGCGATCCTCATGGGAGCTTGAGGATAGATGATTCTCATGATAGCATGAGAATAGGGGTGTACATGGGAGCTTGAGGATAGATGATTCTCATGATAGCATGAGAATAGGGGTGTAAAACAGTATAGTGGAACACAGGTGGAAGCGTGAAACGAGATGACGAGCAGCAGATTCGAAGAATCTAGTTTTCAGCTCGTGAGTCGACTCATACATGTACATGAGTCGACTCATCAGGTTGAGTCGACTCATGTCTGTCATGAGTCTACTTACGAAATCAAGCCCTGTTAGCAAAAGTCTCTGGCCAGTCGACTCATCAGTTATGAGTCGACTCATATGAGGTCATGAGTCGACTCATAACTGTTCATGAGTCGACTCATCGACAGTTTTCTGATTCGTTTGAGTTTCTGTTTGCACGAATTCCTGTTGGGGTTTGGTCTGGTTATTTACCAAATTGCCATCCACGTTTATATTCCTATATAAAGGGTTGTTTATGGTTTCTAAACATCATCTTAGATTAGAGAGAGCTTAGATCTAGATCATCTTAGAGATCTTAGATCAGAGAGAAATTCTAATCATTGTATTAGGGTTTAGAGAGGATTAAGAGGTTGTTCTCGATTCTAGTGAGATTGTGAGGGAGAGATTGTAATCTTTTGTTCTTCATAATCTAGAAAAGGTATTTTCCTTCGCCATACTGAATTGTTCTTGTGTTTTAGTTATCTTCTTCTCAACCCACCTTTTGGTAATTCCGCGACCAAATGGTGTTCGCACGGTGACTCGTATCAATACCACATAGAACACAAGTAGGGTCACCTTACCGAACCGCTTTCTTCATGAAGATTATCGTTTGGTGTTCTAAGCGGTTCAGTGATAAAAGCCAAGTGAAAATTTGAATTTTGCTTGGCAAATTGGGATTTCATGCTACTCTGTAGAAAGCATACTTGATTCCTCTTGAGTTTAAGAAAACATAGAAAGATTTAACAGTGAATGAACCATTTGATGTAAGAGACCATCTGGGGATGTCCAGAAGAATGTTCACAGGAGGGTGTATAAAAATGTCCTAGCTGAGGGAAGAAGATGGTGCATATGTTGCTCATCCAATTGATTTGGGGTAAAGATAAATGGCTTCTTTTTTGTGGGGTCATGGATTACTCTGATATTCCACATTTTGTGTATTACTATGCTTGTGTTTGTATATGATGTGCGGACTTTTGTGTCCGATAGATGAATGTATGTTTCTGGGGGTTTTTGTGCTTAAAGTCGTAATGGTTTTACCTGATACTATAACCATATGTTTTGAGTTGGGGATATGGTCTCGTGATTACATACACAACCAAGTTTTGGTAACAGGTAAGCTGGCTGGGGCTTTCGATTTTGAGACCTCATCACTTCTCTAAAAAAAAAAAGAGAATCACGCTCTGTTAAAAATCTAACAATTAACTAGAGCGATATTAATAATGTGTCTTTGTATGATTAGTGAGTAAATTAAGCAATATCTAAACCTAAAGGTAATTTCGAAATGTCAAATATTTAGAGGTTACAGATGTAAAAGCCGTCAAAAAGAACAATCTCCTGAGTTTTCTTTTTTACAACTATATGAAATATCCTAACCAAAAATTATTGTCACGTTANACCCCCCCCACCCCCCCACCCCACACACACACCCACGCCCCGCACCAACAAAAAAAATTCAGACTTAACAGGCCTACAATGTGTGTGATTTGACGATCGTAAGTTCAAGGTTCGAGTAGTTGTCATAGGTTTTACCTCCTTTGCAGCTTTTATCATCATCATGTCATTATCTCCTACAATAAAATAGAACTCGGCTGTTTTACCGTTTTTAAAGATGTCGTTACAGAAGAGAGTCATCCCCAAGTGTTTGTTTGTTTACATGGAAGTAGCTATAAAGTATGTAAAGTAAATAAAATAGGTGTTATTTCTGTTACTTTCGAAAAGAAAAGTATATATGCTTGTTTCTTTAAAAACGCTACTTCCAAAACTTCCTTAGAAGTTGCCGTGACACCTACATGACATCTCTACTTCTTGAATCTTTTTCCTCCCCTCAAGGCTCCAAAGTACCTCGATCGGAAGTAGATGAAATTGAGTCAATTTAGGAATAAAATCATTTTTGTTATTATATGGATATTTTCATACTCTAAACAAAATCCCAAAAAATCATTTTTTTCTCTTCCTAACAATATTTATTATTTCTACCAAACAAAAGAAAAAGTTAATGAAGTGGAAGAAACATTATTTCCTCTACTTTCAAAAGTTTACGAAACAAACAAAAAATGAAGTACTTCTGCTACTTCTTAATTCATAATTTCAGAAGTAATAGATTTGATTTACTTCTTACTTCTAATACTTTCTATCAACAAAACATGCCCCAAGTAGAAATGACATTCTTTTGAAAAATTCAAGATTCAATCTTTTACATCAAATTTCAAAGTTAGTAGTAAATTCCTTCAAAATTTTATTCCTACTATAAAAATACAATATTCTCTGATGAATATTTGTATTCTAGTTTTTCAAATTATTTGGAGTTATTTTTAGAATATAAAATTATATCCCTCAACCCACACCATACCTTCGGAGTTTTGGTGTAATTGGTTAAGGACTATAAGATGGTATCAGAACAATCCTAGCTCCATTCCCACCGACCATAAATTTAAAGCGGATTCTATAGAAATTGATATCGATGTATGTGTCCAAGTTTTGAGGCATAAAAAGGGCACTTAGCTTGCGGGAGCACGTCAGAATATAAAATTTATATCCTCAACCTTCATCATAACTTCCGAGTTTCGATATAATTGGTTAGGGACTTTGACAGACAGTTATTACTTGAAGCTCCAAGCTTAGACATTTGTTACAGTTTGTTGATCCAACTGCAACTGATGCCAGCTTCATGAATCTGTTCTTGAGTGTCCACTGGGATTTATAGACTTCTCTACTCTTACGATTTGTTTGGCTACTATTTATTTAATGATTCCTTATAGGTTACTTATTTTGTACTTACTTTGCTAGAGACTAATGTTGGTTTCGGGTATAGACACAAATCTTAGAACAATCATGCAAAGAAAGATTTCTCTAAGTCAAGAAATCAGGCAAACTTGATAGTTTAGGCAAACTTGGAAGTTCAAGCGAAGCTCGAAGCTGAGTTTAGGCGAACCTGCAGTCCAGGAGAGCTTTGGAAGTTTAGGCGAGCTTTGGAAGATCAAGCGAGCTTTGGAGGTTCAGGCGAACTCCAAGTGCAGGTGAGCTCCAAGTGTAGGCGAAGCAGTTCATGCGAGCTTGACTATGTTCAGGCGAACATAAGTCTTACAGGAAAGCTTCGTAGTCAAGCGAGCTCGCAAAAAAAAATTCATAATCTGTTTTGACCTAGGGTTTCCCTATAGGAACCCTGATTGCCATTTAAACGATTTCCTGTAGTGATTTTTGGCGGCGTATTTGTAGCGTCTTGAGTGGCGATTTTTCAAAGAAAAATCTCGCGCCTATTTCACTAAAAAGAGAGTTCTTTTTTGAGTGATCTCAAGAAATTTAAGATCATCTCTTGCAAGCTTTATAATCTTTTTTAATATTCAAAAGAAATTATTGTGTGGCTCACGAGGACGTAGGCAGTTAAAATTTTTGTGTTCTCTCTTCTATTTTTCTTTGCAAAGTTTTCTTTTATTTGTTATGATTTCTTCTTGCCTTCTTTCGACACAAGATCCGAAGGGCAAGTTCCGCAAAAGGGTTCATTCGATAGTTTGTCTATAGAACGAATCCCCCAACAACTGATATCAGAACTTCGTTGGGATTAGATCTATGTGAGAGCTATGGAAGAAGAAGGCAAATCAAAGATTGAGAAGTTCAACAGATCAGACTTCGCCTACAGGAAGTCGTAGATGGAGGACTATCTGTACCAGAAGTATTTTTACCGTCCATTGATGGGTAAAGCAAAAAGAAAGAAGAAGGATTAGGCCAACAAGGACTGGGAAATATTGGATCGAAAGGCTCTAGGGTAGATCCGATTGTCACTCGCAAAATCAGTCACACACAATATATTAAAAGAGAAGACGACGGTGGGGCTTATGAAAGCGCTCGCAAAGATGTACGAGCAACCTTCAGCTACAAACAAGGTGCATCTCGTCAAAACACTCTTCAACCTAAAGATGATAGAAGGATGTTCTTTCATGATGCATCTCAGCGAGTTCAGCACAATTGTTTATCAACTTATCTCAGTTGATATCACGTTTGATGACGAAGTGCAGGCCCTATTGATACTATCGTAGTTGACAGATAGTTGGGCAGATTGCGTGACCGTAATCAGCAACTCAGCAGGGAAGGAGAAGTTGAAGCTGAATGAGTTTGTTAGTATGATTCTATCTGAGGAGGTTAGAAGAAAATCGTACGAATCAGAAGGTTCAGGTTCAGCTCTAAGTGTCGAGCAGAGAGGCCGAAGTAATAAGGGTAACCAGAATAGGAATTGATCAAAGTCGAAGAAGAAGAGGTTAAACTCGAAGTTGAGGCCTATCAAAGGGAAATGTTGGAACTTCGGCCAGGAGGGCCATATGACTTCAGTCTGTAAAGCACCAAAAAAGGATACGAATGAGCAGGAGGCTCATATTATGCAATATGTTTTGATCCTTTCTATGGATAGTGATTCCGATTTATGGGTTAGTGATTCGGGAGCCTCATTCCACGTCACTGCTAATAGGAAGCTTCGTTAGAACTATGTAGCAGTGGACTTTGGAAAAGTGTACTTGGAGGACAACGAGCCTTGTAGTATTGTTAGAAGAGGTGAAGTGTAGATAAAGATGAAGGGCTCTAAGTGGAATCTGAAGAACATCAGGCGTGTACCAAAGCTGAAGAGGAATTTTGTTTCGGTTGGCCAGCTTGGAGCAGAAGGCTATGTTATAATATTTACCGAGGATTTATGAAAAATCTCCAACGGTGCTATGGTGGTTGCCCGTGGTAACAAAACCGGAACACTCTACCTAACTTCACATGCGAGTGACACCCTCGCAATTGTAGCTGACAAGGAGAGTGCAAATCTGTGGCACAATAGGTTGAGACACATGAGTGAGAAATGTATGAAGATTCTACACTCAGAGGGAAAGCTAACCGGCATCGATTCAGTGGAAGTTGGTGTTTGTAAAGACTACATCTACGGGAAGCAAAAAAGTGTCAGCTTTCAGAAGAGTGAAAGACCACCCAAAGCTGACAAGCTTGAGCTTGTTCATACAGATGTATGGGGTCCAGCTAGCGTGTCTTCTCTTGGCGGTTCGACATACTACGTCATATTTATCGACGATCACTCGAGATAGGTGTGGGTATACTTCATGAAGCATAAGCCAGAGGTGTTTGGGATTTTTAAGAAGTTAAAAGTCATGGTGGAGAGCGAGGCAAATCTAAAGGTGAAGTGTCTGAGATTAGACAATGGTGGAGAATACGAGCTGGAGGAGTTCAAGAAGTTTTATGCTCTGAATGAGATTCATTTAGAGAGGACTACTCCAGGGACACTGCAACAGAACGGTGTTGTAGAGAGACTGAACAGAATATTGACAGAACGTGCAAGGAGCATGCGTCTACATGTAGGTCTATGTTGGGTCCTCTTGTTTTGATAATAATTTAACAAACAATTTACGACTAATATTGGTTTCAGTATTTTGTTTTGTGTTATTTAGTATATACAGGTATATTCAAGAATTTGAGCAAAAACTGATATATTGAAGTCATGCTTACTAAGTCAATCTATTCAAGTCTAAGCTTTAGGAGAATCATTCTTGGTATACTTAGTATAGTACTATATTATGTGTGTTAATTCTATAAGCTCAAATATACACACACATTACATTTGTGAATTTTTCATGAAAATAGGTGTTTTTATGCAAAATACATTCAAATATGTTTTGGACTTCACAAACCTTATTTACATCTTTTAATATGTCCATAAAACTATTACACAAGTTTTCATAACTTGATTTGAGCCAAAATGTCAAAATTAACATATTTGAAAAACATATATTTTTGCTTTTTTGAATATTTCTGAGTTTTCATAAATAGTAAGAGCAATTTAAAAAATTCTTTTTCCAACATGCTCATATCTATGATTATAAACTTTTCCAAAGTTTTACATTTTTTGGAATTTATTTGCTATTTTTAATAGAGCCTTGAAATTCACTTTCAAAAATCAATTCAGGTTGATAAGTGGTTATCAGTCGACTGATCAGTTGACTGATGACATCAGTCGACCGATCAGTCGACTGACGAAAGTGCCTGCAATTGTCATTTTGCTCTCTGTTTTGTTTTGGTCAACTGACTAGTCGACTGATAAGATCGTCAGTCGACTGATGAGTTGGAAAATGTATGTAACGGTCAGCTCATAAGTCGACTGATGCATTCCGTCAGTCGATTGATAAGCTCCAACGGCTATATTTCCAGCCTTTGATATTTTGTTGTTTTTGTTGTTGTTTTCTTGGGTTTTGTGCCTTAGTTTTTCATCCTATATAAACCCATATTGTTCTCATCTGAATAACCATAAAAGAGGGTTTTAACAAAAGTTTAAATAGAGTTTAAAAGTTTGTTTAAGTTTCTAAGTTTGAGTTTTTAAAGAGGTGGCTTGCTCTTTTATTTGAGGACATCATCCTCAATCATCTTCATCCTCTAGTATATTTATAGAGAACTTTTTCCTATAACTCTTTTCTCTAGCAATTTGTTGCTGATTTTCATATTACCATTTATTGTTAGTTTGTTAATTGAGTTAGAATTTGTTTATACTCATATCATCACACACACCCTATTTGAGCTTGTAGCAAATTGAGTTAGAATTTGTTTATACTCATATCATCACACACACCCTATTTGAGCTTGTAGCATTCCATACATTATATATTGGGTTGTGGGATTGTACATATCATCACACACACCCTATTTGAGCTTGTAGCATTCCATACATTATATATTGGGTTGTGGGATTGTAATTTGTGTCATTGAGTTCTCATCCTATTAGAAAACATTTTATTGTAATTGAGCATCATTGTGAGATACACATTGTATTACACTTGTATACCGAGAGGAGTGGTTGGTGAGAGACGAGGTCGATTCTAAAAGGAGTGGCGTCGGTTGTAAAGCCTAGAGAGAGGTTGTAAATCCGAGCACTTGAGAAAAAGGACACGGGCTAGGCCAACACTTAGAGGGTGGAGAGTGTGATTACAAGTGTGTAGTTGTAAAGTTTTCGGTAAACTAGAAAACCGTATTGTGAGGTATATACGTTATTCGGGTGAGCGTAGAAAACCCGGTTGTGATAGTGGATTTCTCCCCGGGAGTGGGGAGCGAAGACGTAGTACGGAAGGTTCGAACTCCGTGATCATATCTTGTGTTTGTGTTTGTCACTTTCGCACTATCACGTGTTTATTTACTCTTGTTTATATATCCTTGCATATATCAATTTCAATATCAACATTTTCGCACTATCACGTGTTTATTTACTCTTGTTTATATATCCTTGCATATATCAATTTCAATATCAACATTGTTAGGATATATTTGTTAATAAGTTTTAATCGGTATTAATATCTAATAAGATTAGCAATAACCCTATTCACCCCACCCCCTTTAGGGTACTTTCAGTCTATCCAAGATATTTTGGGCGGACGCGGTGCATACAACAGCGTACTTAATTTATCATAGGCCTTCAGTCCCACTAGACATTGGGATTCCAGAAGTGGTTTGGAGCGATAAGAAGGTTAATCTCTCACACTTGAGAGTCTTTGATTGCATGGCATATGTTAATATTAGTGACCATGTTAGAGACAAGCTAGAAGCTAAGTCACAGAAATGTACATTCATTGTATACGGTTTGATGAGTTCGGATATCGTCTGTGGGATGAGAAGAATAGGAAAATCATCAGGAGCCGAGACATCATATTCAATGAAGAGATGATGTACAAGGACAAATACGATGCCAAGGATAGCCAAAGTAGTGGGAGCAACAATAAGGATGCAGGTGGATCCGAGTATATGAATTTAGAGGAACTTTCAGATGGGGGAGACAATGTCAGTTCCGACCAAAGAACAAAGGAGACTCAAGGTGCAGAGATGACTACCTAGGGCGAGGAGCTTAGAAGGTCATCCAGGGTACCCAAACCAAATCTCAGATATCTTTTGTCACTTGATTACTTGCTTTTGACAGCTAGCGGAGAACCGGAATGTTATGAGGAGACTATGCAAGTTAATGAATCTCAGCAGTGGGAGCATGCGATGCAAGAAGAGTTGGATTCTCTCCACTCCAACGAGACATGAGAGTTAGCTCAACTACCTGCATAGAAGAAAGCCTTACATAACAAGCGGGTTTATCGGGTCAAATAGGAGAGTGATGGAAGCAAGAGATACAAGGCCAGATTAGTTGTGAAAGGATTCCAATAAAGAGAATGAGTGGATTATATAAAGATATTTT
This sequence comes from Asparagus officinalis, assembly GCF_001876935.1. Classification (NCBI taxonomy): domain Eukaryota; kingdom Viridiplantae; phylum Streptophyta; class Magnoliopsida; order Asparagales; family Asparagaceae; genus Asparagus; species Asparagus officinalis. Next base: position 69,134,008 of record NC_033801.1, on the reverse strand, counting down.
CCCCCGTAGTGAAGCCCACAACCATCAGGGTTGTGTTGAGCTTAGTAGCTGCTAAAAATATCTACCTTGAGCAGTTGGGTGTAAAGACTGTCTTTCTTCATGGTGACTTGGATGAAGAAATCTACAACAAGTAACTTGTTGGCTTCATTGAGGAAGGAAATGAAGAGATGGTGTAGGCTCAAGAAGAGCATATACGGTTTGAAACATGCTCCAAGACAGTGGTATAAGAAGTTTGATAACTTCATGCAGAGCAATGACTATAGAAGGTGTAACTCAGATCATTGTTGCTACTTCAAGAGGTTCGAGTCCAGCTATGTCGTGTTATTGTTGTATGTAGATGACATGTTTGTTACAGGATCGTGTTTACAGGAGATAAACAAGTTGAAGAAGCATTTAGCAAAAGAGTTTGTCATGAACGATCTGGGTGTAGCGAAGCAGATTCTTGGGATGCAAATCAGTCAGAATATGGCTGAAGGGACGTTGAAGTTGAGTCAGGCTGAATATATTGAGAAAGTACTTCAAATATTTAACAAGCAGAATGCTAAGGCCGTTAGCACGCCTCTTGGAAGTCAATTCAGGTTATCTGAGGAACAATCGCCCAAGACAGATGCAAAGGAGGAGCACATGAGAAAAGTATCATATTCATCAGCCATTGGTAGTCTGATGTATGCAATGGTTTGCATGAGGCCGGATATTACCCATGCAGTGGGAGTTGTGAGCAGGTTTGCAAGAAACATAAGGAAGCAGCATTGGGAGGCCGTGAAGTAGATATTACGCTACTTAAGAGGGACTATGGATATGCTACTATGCTTTGGGAGAAAGGAGTTGATATTGTAGGGATACGTGGATGCAAATTTCGCCGGTGATCATGATACGAGGCGAAGCACCACAGGGTATATTTACACCTTAGGGACGACAGCAATGAGTTGGGTCTCACATTTGTAGAAGATAGTAACTTTGTCCACAACTGAGGCAGATTATGTTGTAGTGACTAAAGCCAGCAAGGAGATGATTTGGTTAACCAGGTGTTTGAAAAAGTTAGGTCTGAAGCGGGGGAACAGAGTTCTTTATTGTGATAGACAGAGTGCTATACACATTGCAAAGAACACAGTATATCATGCCAGAACGAAGCACATAGACTTACATTACCATTTCATATGCTCGCTGATAGAGGATGGAAAGTTACTATTATAGAAGATTTTGGAGAGCCAAATCCTGCAAATATGTTGACAAAGGCAGTGACCATGTAGGTAATAAAAATTGCCTTTATCCCAAAATTTAGAAGTTCGCATGCAGGACTTCGCCTGCATGCTCAAGATCGCAAGAACAACGCCCATTTGGCTTGTTCGTCTGCATCAAACAAGCTAAGTCAAGCTTGCCTGAACGCTTGACTTCTCAGGCGAAGCCAAGTTCGCCAACGCAGTGGACTTCACCCAGAAAGAACTAAGCTCGCCTAAACGTTTAGTTCGCCAGCTAGTAAATTAGCTCGCCTGAATTCCTAGCTCGCTCGTACAAGCTAAGCTCACCTGTAGGAGGTTCGCCCACATGAACCAAGCTCGCCAACAGGATTTAAGCTCGCCTGAACGCTTCTGAGGTTCGCCTGACAACCTCGTCTGTTCACCTAGCTCGCCTGCAAGCTCGCCTGAGCATTCAACGCACACACTAGCTCGCCTAGCTCACCTGAACGGTTAAAACCACTTCCCACGATTTTAGGGATTTGGGTATGGTTCTCCTCAGCTATAGTTGTGGTAATAGTCACTTCCCACGATTTAAGGGAATATTTATGGTCCTCCTCAACTATAATTATAGGAATGGCCACTTCCCACAATTTAAAAGATTGGCCATGACTCTCTTTAGCTATTCAGCTATATGAAGGGGGGAGAAGGGCTCTCGGACTGATCTTAATTTTGGATCATCTTTGTGATCACAATCTTGGCATCTTGCTGGAACTCTTTTGACAACCGGTCTTTTGGGAGATAAAATAACTTAAACTTGCCTCTTGAGTATTCGGCCTTTGATTCTAAGCTCGAGTGATCGAACTCTTCATCTTAAGTTTCTACCACGCGTTGGAACTTGTCCGTAATCTCGTTCAAATCGTCCAAGAGAAGCAAACTTGGCACGAGCATCAAGTGAGGCATCCTATCGCTACCAAAGAACCCACGTTAAACAAGGAGAGATAGAATCAATTCTCTTTGCTTCTGTGTAAAAAGTGATTTATTGATTTGTAATACAATTTCAATTAATACAAATTCATAATCAAATTTTACGACCTATAGAAGATGGAGACCACAGTGGGAGAAACCATTCTTTCTGACAAGATGGTGGTGGCGCAATTTGACGAAATTACGGCGGGGATAATTGTTGAGTCCCTCGTAATTGAGTTTGATCAGGCTAGGTATGAGGAGTACTTATCCTCAGCTTTTTCTGACAGCAAAGCATCTCGCAAATACCGCAAAGTTTTGCTTGTGGCTTAGCCCCAAGCGGCTAGGGCTACCGCGCTTGAAATCTCTACTCGAGCAGATGCAGGGGGTTCTATCTCCCCCAAACCAATTGAGGCTGATCAAAAGGCCAAGAATGCAAGTTCAGGGGTTGCTCGATGGGTTGTTAAGCAATCCTTACAAGCTCCTGCTCCCGAGGAAACAATAGTTCATGTCGGCGTGGACCACACCTTCACCGTCAACATGATCGCTCCTCTGTCAAAGAGAGCCAAGCAACGACGACGACAATCCCTCGTTCGCCGCGGGGCACGGGCCCTCATCTCCTTTGATGGCCTGAATTACTATTCAGGCCTAAAAAGGGCCAACCATGAACGCAAAGTTCTCAGTTCAGGCGAACAACACCAAGTTCCCAAAACTGGTGAACTCAGCTTTTTAGGCGAGCCTAACAGTGCAGGCGAACTTTGCTATGTGAGCAAAGTTCCCAATTCTGGAGAACTTCCCAAGTTTGGCAAAGTTCCCAGTTTTGGCGAACTGCGTAAATCAGGCGAACCCAGCAGGTCAGGTGGGCTTCACTTCACTAGCCGTGTTCCCAATTCAGGCGAGCTGAGCAAATCTGGCAAACCCACCAACTCAGGCAGATTTCGCTTTCAAATTCCTAAATCTGGTGAACTAAATAAATTAGGTGAACTGAAAGCAGTAGGCAAACTGAAAGCAGTAGGCGAACCTCACAAGGCTCGCCCAACGGTCTTATCTCGCCTGCAATCAGACCTTCGCCAGAAAGGCAAGGTGGCAGTTCGCCAAACAGACGAACCTCGCCTGAATGAACAAAAGGTCAGACCTCGCCAATCTAAGCAAGCTCGTCTGAAACCAACACTAGGTGAATTTTCCAAGTATTCTTTCAAGTGTTCTCTTGAGCCTTCTTCGTACGATTGTTCATCTGATCCTTCTGACACTAGGGGTTGTTACCATCAACCAACAGGAGATCTTAGAGAACGTTCGACCCGCAAGCGCACAATTCACGTGGCGACCCTTCAGTGCTACTGCGAAAGGCTCATTACAGGGTGTTGCTCCTCCCTGATAAAGCCCGAGTCAATAAGCTTTTTAACTTCAGACTCGATCGCTTCCATGATCTGCGGATAAAACTGTCTTTGCTGTTGTTTGACAGGTTTAACATCTGGCTTAATGTTGAGATGGTGCACTGCCACATTTGGATCGAGTCCTGGCATATCCTCGTAGTTCCAGGCGAAGACATCGATGTATTCTCCAATGAGAGCAATTAACTCTTCTTTCTCATTTGGCGGGAGGTTGTCGCTAATGAATATCGGTTTCAGATTATCCTCATTACCCATATTTACTTGGGTTACTTGGTATTCGGTAGGGGGTTCCCTTTATTCATACCTATCACCGTACTGCATATTCAGGTGATGAACCCAAGGGTCTTCCCAGGTTAGCATTTGATCGTCCTCCTCAATTGTGACGGGATTGATCGCAGTCATATTTGACATTTGTCCCTTGAACATTTCTCCAAGACTAGTGTCGGAGTCCCAAGTTGAAGAATCGAAAGAATGCCCGTCTTTTCCTTTATTAGCTATTTGATCGATGACTTGCCAGCAGCACTCGTTATCGGACGAGGAGACATAGCCTAAGCCTCTTCTGTGGCTATAATAATTATCGGGCTTTCCTTTTGGTACATAGGCCATGCGAGGCGGAACTCACGGACCTCGACCAAAACAAAGACCTTCCCCAAGTGAGAAGTCATATCCATATCTCTCCATGAGATTACGCACTTTTGTGTCATATTTAAATAGATGAGGAGCAGGTTTATCATCTTCGTCATCTTCTTCCAAGAAGTGGTCTGGTATTGAAAATTTCTTCCCTTTACCATAAATGACTTCTTTCTCACCCTCTGTCCTTGCGGGGATGACAAGTGTCATTCCGAACGAATCCTGCACATGCTTGTTCGTCATGCAAGACGAATGGAGTGGCATATACAAGTCAGGGGTATCATACAACCCTTTCATGATGTTATCAAGACACAAAGAGTACTCTAAATCATCATTTATTGCCACTCCTTCGGCAAGTTGCCAATTACAACTGTTGTCCGATGATTCTTCATCATCAAGATTAATTACAATGGGTACAATGTCATTAAGTACAAAACCACCATTGTAATCAGACCCAGCTTCGGTATCAGCTTCTCCTCCGTTGTCCGTGCCTTGAGTCGATGGTTCAGTATCGAATTCAGCACCGTAGAGAAGAGAGTCAGTAAAATAATTCTCTAACCCCTTAAACGGTTGCTTATCCGTGACCACCGTCCTGACCTCGTTGTTAGTGTCTAAATATTTAAGACACTGATGGAGGGTAGAAGGGACTATAACGTTACTATGGATCCAAGGTCGACCCAATAATAGGTTATAAGAAGTCTCTGCGTCAATCACATAGCATGTGACTTCTGACTTTAAATCTCTAATCTGGCACTTTACCCAGATTTTACCCAATGGTTTGGACCCACTGGTGTTGAATCCGTAGATCGTAGTGCCCGTGGAGGCCAGCTTACTGGCCGATATTCTAAGATTGTACATTAATCGGAGTGGCATGATGCTAACAGCGGAACCCGGATCGACTTGGATCCGGTTAACAATGCTGGAACCAATGTGCCTGGTGAAATACAAGGGCTGGTCATACTTTGAATTCATTGTTTGCATGTCCTCCTTAGTGAAAGAAATGCAGGGAAGGTGGTGTGTCGCGAGGTTACAATGTTGCACTAAATGCTCTGGTTCGTCAGGGGATGGTTTTATCTGAGTCAGGAAAACGTCAGAATTGGCCAAGGCTTCTTATAGTGCTTCCCTCGTGTCCTTTGAAAGACGTAGTAGCTCATATAGAGTTATTCTAGCTGGTATATTGGCTAACTACGCCATAATATCAAAGCGCTGCGGAGTGTTCGAGCTCCCCGGTTTGTCTCTCCCAATCGGTTGATTGAATCGAGACTGTTCGGGTTCTAGCCCTCCTGGTATAATGGCTCTTTCTCCTTTAGCTTTTGCTGAGTCTTTTCAACTGGTGCCGGGGGATTCGTGACCACCCCCATTTCCACTAATGTCTTGGAGTGAATGGTTTTGGTTACCCCCTGTTTAGCTAATTGATCGGAAGCACTCGGATATTTGAAATGGTACTCATTTCCACTCCTGGTAGCAAAGATCTCTTGCTCGTCTTCGGAGAGTGGGAAAGTAGGAATTCCTTCATCATTTTCTTCTGGAATAGCTACAACTCCATAACAGGACTTTCCTTTCCCCTTTGATTTCTTCTTAGATGACGACCCAGCCCATTGTTCATCTTCGATCAGATCAGGATGGACCCAGAGAATCTCGTCATTTGGGGTTGTGTGTGGTACAAGTCCTTTCTGGCGTTATCTGTGAGGATCGTCGTTGACGGTCTTCACCGCTACATTTATCACAGGCTCATGTTGGAACCAGTTCAAAGGAAAAGATCCTAAGCTAATTGATACGACATTCACACCCACCTTCTTTTCCTTGGCCAATTTCACCGTAAGGACTCCAACACCGATCAACGCTTGGATTTTATCCTTGAGGGCGTAACACGCTTTGGTAGGATGATGCACCGCTCTATGGAATGCGCAATATTTTGGGTCGTTAACCTTCTTGGCTTCTTCCTGATCTTGGATTGGGGGTAACTTGATCTTGTTATTCTCCATGAGGTGTTTGAAGAGACCGGGAACCTCATCCTCCCTGAAAGAATAAACTTTTGGGAATTTTGGTTCGGTAGTCTTTGGCTTTTGTGACCTCTGTTGCCATTGCGATTGTTGAGGGCCCTTTTGTGGTTGCTGTTGCGGTTGCAATTCGAACGTCTGGTTCACATCCACCGCATTCGCTTGAGCTTTCCCTTTACCTCGAGGAACAAAATTCTGCTTCGAAGTATTAGTCGCCGTTTGACCTCTTTCGGCCTTCTTCCTTTTGAGGAAACGTTCGGCTCGTTCTCCTCGCACTTTTAAGTCCTTCCAAGTTTTGGATGGTGTCATTCTCATGGCTTCTAGGATATCCAGTGAAAGGTTGTTGTGACAAGTCTCGAGGATAAAATCTTCACTGACCGGATCTCGACAATTCATCGCTTTGTTCCGGAATCTTTTAACGAATTTCTCCACCAACTCTCCATCCCTCTGTTTCTCATCAAACAACGTTCCGATTGAGGCGGCGATACCAATCGAAGAAATTCGTAAGAAACATGTCTTCTATGTCGTCCCAACTGTTGATACTCCCCGGCTTGAGGCGGCGATACCAATCGAAGGCCGCTCCACGAAGAGTGCCCACGAATGACCGTACCATTAAAGGTTCATTGTCGGAGATTATTCCTAAATGGGATTTGAAATATAACAAATGCTGGGTGGGGAAACCTTTTCCGTCGAACGACGTGAAGTTAATCAAATTGAACTTGGCCGGATATGGGATTGACTCTCATTCCCTCGGGTAAGGACAGGGTATCCCAAACTTCTTTACTTCTTGGGCGATCATTAATGCATTAATTTTGCTCTCCAAGTCCCTCATCTTCTTATCCTCGCCCATATCTTTCTTTGAGCGATTCCGATGAGAAGTGACGTGGTCCTCCTTTGTATTATTATCATCCGAGGGACCACCCCCTGCATTATTAACAACGGGAGGGGTATCCATGTTGGCGTTCTCATCCGCTGACCGATCGTCATCAACTTGGTTAGGATTATTACGACGGCTGGACTCTCCCTGCTGATTCATCAGCGCCGTAATTTGTTGGCTATGCATGTCTCTCATTTCTTGCATAGCCATCTTCATCTCGAATTTAAAATTCTCTTTCTGCTTGGTTAAAGCATCCTCGAGAATTTTAGTCATTTGTTCGGTATTAATCATGAATGATTCATAAGATTTCCCGACACTGGATGTCGTATCGTTAGACGCCAACGCGGAGAAAGCATCTAACGTTTCGTCGTCGGAGGACCATGACCTCCGTGGTCTAGGCCTGACAATTCCAGACCGCAGCCAAGTCATGCGCTGAGATGTTTCTGCAAAAGGTCCAGGATTGAAGCGTTGCACGGACCTGCCTTTGTCGGGCATGTTGATAGTTACTCGAGGGAGCTCGTCACCCAAGCCGGTTGGCCTTCTTTTGCGGAAACACCTCGTCTTTGGTTCGGACATTTCAGTAGAGATCCATTCAAATATAGAGTTCCTCCAGGGAGCAATCTCGTGGCAGCTGCCTTCTGAAAACACTGTTTTGATGATTTTCATACACGGACAATAAGAATCCGTCTCTCGGGTATTTCTCTTCCGAGACTTATTCATACCCCCAGCTTGATAGTATAACTCATTGGCTTGACGACCAGAGCAATCCATCGTATGTTGGCACGACCTCCCAGGTATAACGTCGTCATCAGACGAACTCGTTTCCTTCTGGGGATATAATGCTTCATTGGCGTCTGCAAGAGTCACTCATTTGGATTTACGCCTTAATGAGCGTGAAACTCCAACGGGCTCTTGAACTTCGACTCGCAATCCAATACAATCGGTCGTAGGGGCTTTCCCTTTATTATTATTAGGGGGATTAGTACGACCCCCAGTGTAAATGGTCGTTTGGGAGCGCTTCAACGGTATCAAACGCTCTTTAACAGGTGCTTTAACTAGATCTTCGGGGAGAGGACCAAGACGGTCTTTAAGAAGAACTCTGAATTTAGTGAGATCCACGCTACCATATGGCTCTGTCGGAGGTACGGGGATAGGGGAAACGGGATCTAAAGTTGACGAAGGCCGAATGGTAACTTCGTCCAATTTTGCCTTAGGCGCTGACTTCGCCTTTGGCCTCCACACTTGTTTATGTTTGGGTGATTTTTTAATCGCCTCTTCCTTCTGTATTTCTTGCGCCTTTCCCACAAGAATGCGGGCGTACGCAAGTAATGCGCGGTGCTTCTGGATTCGCTCCTCAAAAGTAGAGCGGGTCCTTCTGACATGGACCCATTCATCATTCTCTACTTTGGAGGAGGGGTTGTTTGATCGCCGTTATTGCTCTTGGTGCTTCCTAGATTTCAGATCCCTATCATAACTGATCCTGTCCATTAGCTCCAAAGCCTTAGCCAGTTGACGCGTAAGGCGTTGGCGTTGCCTTTGGCGCGCTCTTTTTGATAGAGTCGGTACGCTTTCCACAGCTATCTTTTTTGGCAGAGGGGAGGCCAAGATCTACAGCTTCGACTTCGTTGGACATTGAATGGGCGTCACGAGGTGTAAGTGCAGTGACGGTGAGTGGATCTTGGATCTTCGAGCCCGAAGTCCAGTGAGCGTTCCTGGAAGAGGAGGCGTTCTTGCGACTGTGAGGAGAGGCGGATCTGGAGGAGGAAGAAGAGAGATACTATTCAAACATCTGCTGGTCGAATTCATATTTGACCTCTTCGTTCACCGGGATCTTGATCGCCGGTTGTGTCACGACAGCCTCGGCAGAGAGGCTGTTGGCTCCCACTATGGTCGCCAGCTTGTTTCCGTCGAAAATCGCCTTCATTATCAATTTTATTACAACTTTAACCGTTTAAAAAACAGCTTAAAACCGCCAAATTAGCATTTTTGGGCTGCAGACACCCATGGGTGTCTCAGCGTGGCCAAGACACCTCCGGGTGTCTCGGCCTAGCCGAGACACCAAGGGGTGTCTCGGCGAGGCCCAAACATAGTTTCGCGCGCTCTGTCCGTTTCCGTCGTATTTTTGTTGTCCAAACTTGGAATTGTGTGATTCAAAGTGCGTTGGAAAGCTGACGAGGAGATCTACGAGCTTCCATGATTGAATCACACGTGGAGTAAACGGGACCTGAGGGGCACTTCGTCTTTTGTAAGTGGCGCGTAACTCCCGATCAGTTCGTGTTTGGTTATTCTAAAGTTTCGTTGCTTCACACGGTCTGTCGACTCACTTCATGCGTTTATCATTGTCAAATGAGCTTCTGTGACTCGAATAGCGACGTTCATCGTCTTCTCTCTGTCTCGAGCCACGTGCAGGGACCTATAGGCAATTTTTGACGCATACATTCTTCTCCCCCCTCCTCTTTGACGTACGACACTTTGCAGAATTATGTCGTCAACGTACGAAGCCCGCTTTGGATGTGCGCTATCATGGCTGGCACTAGTGCATAAGATCGCCTGTAAGCCAAACGGACAGTGGGATAGACAACCTCTACCGGGATCGCCTCAAAAGACTGTGTGGGAACCACACATCTTTTCAGCCACAACATGAGGTACCCAGTAAGTAGGGCCTTAATTAGTTGATATCAGGGTCTTGGCCTGATGGTGGAACGATTAAAAGGTCGCTCCCACCTTGAACCTTCCTTCATCATGTTCGAGGGTGTCTAAGACCTTACTCCTGAATATTCTCTTCTCCACCTCCACCTGATCACAAGAGTTTAACGGCGAGATCGGTATCTTCTTCTCGTCGGTATTCTGAGATAGGTAATCAGCCCAGTTTTTGTGGCTGATTCACAGTGTCCTTTTCTTTTTGCCCTTGTGATCCACCGATCCGATAGTATGAGGGCAAAAGTGGTAGTGGTAGAGCAGTTCCCATAGAGTCTCCACCACTTTGGGTCGCTTCTCAGAGAGATATTCGATCTCTCGTTGGCCGGGGACGTACACTTCGTACAAGAACTCCTCCATCAGCAATCCCGACATTTCATACATTTTATGAAGTGTGAAGCCTAACTCCTCGTTTGGAGTGAAGAACGTACCGCTTTCAGAGCAGTAGAGTTCCAGTATGCTTTGGAACTGCGGTGCGTTAATCTTCATGCCAAATTGCATGGCCCTGATGGCAGAATACAATTCCGTACCCTGTAGGACAGAGTTCTCCTCCAATATGAACTCAGTGATCCTGGACCACCAAAGGCTATTGTCGGGTGCGAAGTGGATCCACCACGGAGCTCTGAAGTCTTTGGGAGGAAATTATCCTCCGACAGTGAAGAAACGATGGCAGAAAGTCTCCGCCACCGCAAGTCTCTCCTATCAGAGCGGTGATGCACTTGCTGAAATTATCAATGCCAAATCCAACGGTTGAACCTGTGAAGATTCCATAGGTGACATTGTCTTGAGTAGGAGTCAGTTTCTAGTTCATTATACGAGGGACAGAGAGCAAGCGCAACTCCACTATAGAAAATCCCCTTAGCATGCTTGGGATGAAGTAGCGGGCACCGTCCACAACGAGACCCATTTACTCTCGTCGAGGAGCAAAATTGTTGGGTCAACTCTCGCATCAACGAAGAGGAAGTGTGGCTTTTTCATCTTCTGACACTGGGAGTCCGTCATCGCCGCATCAGTGATCAATTCCCGTAGGGTCAAGTAATGACCCTCAGACACCCTCTGTTCTAACTCCGTGAGGCTATCAGCAGCAAATATCGGTATAGGATCAAGGAGGGGGAACCTGGGAGGAGCTGAGGAGCCCACACCATAAGCGTGGCCAATAGCACTAGCCCTTGGAAGAGCCTCATCAAAATAAGCCGCTACAAAATGAAACAAAACGAAGTTAGAAATTTTTAACACAAAATCAAAAAAATTCGCCAAGTCCTAAACATAAGTGAGCTACGCTGTGTATGTAAGCTTGATAAACACGTAAAATATGCATTATCTTAGTGTGTTACAAGCATGATTTATGAGTGTTTAATGCATATTTCGTGTTTAGATCGAGGATAATGCTGTTGTTTGTGTTCTTATATGTAGGTATTGGCTCAAGATTGAAAGATTTGATGATCGTTGGAAGTTTTACAAGAGTTTGAAGCAACAACAAGATTTTGAAGGAATGGTTCGTGAAGAAAATGGATGCACGAGTATGAAGAACTGGAATTTCGACCATGATGCAATTTGAATCAAGAAAAACTCAAAAGATGAAAGTTGTAGATCTCTTCAACAGGATTCCAATGCAACTTGAATCACCTCATTCCGAGGTCGGACGCAAAAGTTATAGCCAAAATACCGAAAACTGAAGAAACAAGCACAAAATCAGCAAAACAGCCCCTACCACACCCTGGTGTGGTGCAGACCACACCGGTGGCGCGGGAATTAGTTATTTTCTAGATTTTTGGGGACATATAAATAGATGTTTTGACTTAGGGTTTTGGATATCTTTTGTTTTCTTCTTTTAGCCATCAACTAGCAACTATTCTAGGGTTCAAGTACTAAAGGAAGACATTAATCTCTTGTAGAAGATTGGATTGCAAGTTCTTATTTTGAAGATTTCAATTGAAAGACGGGTTAATTCTTTCCTCTCTTTGATTTATTTCTTCTTATGATTGATTTGCATAATTATTTGATGTCTTCTCTTATTCCAATCATGTGTGAGTAGATTTCTTGTCTAGGATTGGGAAAGAACCTAACTTTTTGGTGATTGATGATGAATTGATATAGGTTCTTGGTGAAAGTTTAAATCTTTGAACTTGATTTCTTGTGTTTTAATCTTGTTGATTCGCTTGATCACCGGATTAGCAATCATAGGTAATTAATTAAAGGACTGAAAGGTGAAGATTAATACCGAATCTCTAGAGATTAAGCAGGGAGCTCGAACCACGAAAGTAGGCTAGATTCCTTGGGGATTTGATTTGGATTAGCATAAAGCTTAATGGGTTTAATTTAATCTTGATTCCACGAAAGTAGGTTAATTGAGATTGATTAGGCACGATCTTTAGACCTTGAAAGAGGCTTTAGATTAATTTAGGCTAATTCACCCTTTCTAGATTAAACCAACACCAAGAATTGAAATAATTCATCATTGAACACCTAAGTTGTGGTGATAACCCAATCCTAGTCCTTCATTATATTGAATTCCATCCGATTAGTTGTTTATTTTATTTCTTTTATTAAATCTCTTCTAATTTACTCATTAGTTTAGCTAGTCTAATAACGTAAAATTTGGTAATTAACCCTAGTCCCTGTGGGATCGACCTTGATAGCTACAACGAGTCTGTGCGCTTGCAGATTTTGCCCATCAAGTTTTTGGCGCCGTTGCTGGGGACTACGGTGTTAATATTGAGTGCTTACGTTATTAAGCTAGACTAGATTTTTTTTATTTCCCTTTGCTTCTCACTTTCTTTTATGCAAGGGAATCAAACAGAAGTAAACGACGAAAACAATCCTGAACTATCAGTGACTCTTGCAAACATAAGAAGGTCTATAAGGGAGCAAAGGAACACAGAACAAGCTACGATGGGAGATCAAAATCAGCTTCTTAAGGATTTCGCAGCCCCAAATTCTCAAGGCACACAGTCAAGCATTACAAGGCCCAATGTTGAAGCTAATAACTTTGAGCTGAAACCATCACTGCTCTCAATGGCTCAGCAGAATCAGTTTGGAGGAGGTGCTACTGAAGACCCGAACCTCCACCTATCGATTTTCTTGGAGTATTGCGACACTTTGAAACTTAATGGAGTGACCAATGATGCTATTCGACTCAGATTATTTCCATTCTCTCTAAGGGACAAGGCTAGGGCTTGGTTGCACTCATTGCCAGCTGGGTCCATCACCACTTGGGATCAATTGTCCAGAGCATTTCTTGCAAAGTATTTTCCTCCAAGTAAAACAGCACAGATGAGGAACCAGATCACATGTTTTGTACAGAAGAAAGGAGAGTCACTCTATGAAGCTTGGGAACGCTACAAGGAATTATTGAGGATGTGCCCTCACCACGGACTGGAGAAGTGGTTAATTGTTCCCACCTTCTACAACGGGCTCACTTACAACACACGGATGACTGTTGACGCTGCTGCAGGAGGAGCTTTGATGAACAAAACAATTGACGAGGCATACACTCTCATTGAAGACATGGCTCAAAATCACTATCAATGGGCGAACGAGCGTACTCCTCAGACATCAAAAGGAGGCAAGTATGAAATAGATGCTTTAGACTATATATCCTCTAAAGTTGATGCTTTATTTAAGAAAGTTGAAGGCTTGAGTATTAATTCGGTGACGTCTACTTCAATTTCATGTGAGATATGTGGCTATGTGGGTCATTCTGCACTTCAATGTCAATTAGGAAACCCCCCATCCATTGATACTTCTGGTAATGAGCAAGTTAACTATGTTAATAACTTTAATCAGAAGGGAGACCCATTCTCCAACACTTATAATCCGGGGTGGAGGAATCATCCTAATTTTTCTTATAGAAACCCACCTGGAAATTCCATGCCCGCATCTAATTTTGATCCTCCTGGTTTTCGTCCCCCTCAATCCAATTTCCCTTCTCAAAAGTCAAATTTGGAAAATATGATGGAAAAGTTTGTGATGACTCAATCAAAATTGAATGAAGAATTTAAGCAACAACTACAAACCATGAATGAGGTAGTAAAACAATTGGCCTCTAAGATGGATTCCCTAGCTACGCATAACAAGATGTTAGAAACACAAATCACTCAATTAGCGCAAAATGCTAGCTCTTCCTCTAGGCCTTCAGGCATGCTACCTGGACAACCTGAGACGAATCCCAGAGGTCATGTGAATGCTATAACCCTTAGGAGTGGAAAACAATATGAGGGACCTAAGATGAAGGAAAATGATGCGGTAGATGGTCATCATGAAGAGAAAAATAAAAATGTGATAGATGTGGATACTGATACCCAGATGCAGGAAGAAGAGAAAGCTGAGAAATATGTGGCCCCCGCTCCTTATAAGCCTCCTCTACCCTTTCCCCAAAGGTTAGCTAAGGCTAAGTTAGAAAAGCAGTTCAGAAAATTTTTAGAGATTTTGAAAAAGTTGCACATCAATATCCCGTTCACTGAAGCTATTTCTCAAATGCCTTCCTATGCTAAGTTCTTGAAAGAGATCCTATCCAATAAAAGGAAGTTGGAAGAATACGAGACTGTGGCCCTTACTAAGGAGTGTAGTGCTATCATCCAGAATAAGCTGCCTCCTAAGCTTAAGGATCCAGGTTCATTTTCTATTCCTTGTGTTATTGGTAATGTCTCTATTAACCGTGCTTTGTGTGATTTAGGTGCAAGCATAAGTTTGATCCCAATGTCCATCTATAAGAAGCTTGGCATAGGAGATTTGACTTGCAAACCATTACTCAGCTGATCCACTCGAGAAGTGTTTGGTAAGTGACGATTCAATAAATGATGAAGACCCGGAGGTAGTCGTGTATGCTCAATCTTTAGAATCAACATCAACTGCTCCATTTCGAAATGCAAAGTTTGAAAGTCTAAAGTTAAAGTCAAAAGGTTCTACTTGTGAAGAGGATAAAGCACCCATAGGCATGACATCGTTCAAGTTGGTATATGACAAATCGTGTCATCTCCCAGTTGAGTTAGAGCACAAGGCGTATTGGGCTATCAAGTTGCTAAATTTCAATATGAAGACCGCAGGTGAGGAAAGAAAGCTTCAACGTCATGAGCTAGATGAGTCACGATTAGAATCCTATGAGAATGCTCACATTTATAAAGAAAAGACTAAACGATGGCACGATAAGAATATCCTTCGAATAAAGTTTAATCAAGGAGATATGGTATTACTTTTCAACTCTCGTTTGAAGCTTTTTCCGGGCAAGCTCAAATCTCGGTGGTCCGGACCTTTTCAAGTCCGTGAGGTTTTTCCTAGTGGAGTTGTTGAAGTTTGGAGTGAAACAACGGGATCTTTCAAGGTGAATGTGCAACGATTGAAACACTACATTGTTGGGGAACAAAACGAGAAAGTGGTCACTTATACCCTTTCCGATTCCCCTTTGTCGGAGAATTGAGGCAAAAGGGGTCGAGCTCATGACCATAAACGAGCGCTTCTTGGGAGGCAACCCAAGTTTTCATTCATTTTTTTTATCTTATTTTATTTCATTTTAATTTCATTTTTTTTAATTTTTAATTTTTTTAGGCAATTGGATCGGCACAAATTTAACTTATAATATTTTTGATCGTGCAGTTGTGAAGAAATGAAGACATTGAAAAAAAACTGCAGAAAAAGGAGTTAAAGATGGAGTGGCAGAGCCTACCACACCCAAGGGTGGTGTACACCACACCCACGGTCCACAGAAAAAAAATACAGACTCTACCACACCCATCTCCCACACCCGTGGGTCGCTGGTAAAAAAACAAAAAAAAAACCCACTCTTCAAACCAGCAACATAACCACATCCCCTTTGCCCTAACCCAAATCGACAACCCATCAGCGACCACCCTTCACCACCATCGCCGGCCATCCTCCTTCTCTCCGATCATCAAACCAACCGCCGCCATCTTCACCATCACAGACCATCCGTCACCTCCTTCTGACTAGTGATTCTTCGAATCAACGACCACCCTTCACGACCATCACCGCCCTCACCCTCCACATCATCTCCGACCGGAGCACAGCCGTCTCCCTCCATCACCACCACTGCGGCCCAAACGCCTCCTCCTCTAGATCTAACAACCGAAGCCGCTCTACCCTCCTCCTGCAGAAAAACAATGATTGCAAGGTGAGATGATGGAGGAAGGGCACCAGAAGCTACACAATAACACCAGTCCTGATGTTGTGGTAATTTGTCAGGCACTTATAGGTTATGTTAGTAGTGACTTTGATGTCAATGTTTACTGGGACAGCTTGAACAAAATTGGTGTAACAAAGGAACGCTTATTATGCTATGACTGGGCTATTCACTCAGAACCACATTTTAGGAGTGACCAGAAGGATGACCTTTTACGTGATTTGGGAAACTAGTTGAGGACTCTGAAGGCTGTTCACTCAGGTGCTGATCTTGAGTCTGCAATTGCAACTTGCATGGGATATAAAGCTGAGGTAAGTTTTCATGCTTAACCTACTCTTAACCTACTCTGAAACATACTATCTGTCGATGATACTTGATGGAGCTTCAATATTTTTTCAGGGTGAAGGGTTCATGGTCGGGGTTCAGATAAATCCTATAAGGGGCTTGCCATCTGGATTTCCTGTAATTTTTCGGACTTATTTTAATAATATATGTAATTGTACCTCCCAGTATATATTATTCTTTTCAATTTGTTCGATAGGATCTGTTAAGATTTATTCTGGAACATATTGAAGACAAGATGGTGGAGCCTCTGCTTGAGGTGAGGGCACTAAAAATGTGCACAATTTCAATTTCGCACATGCATTATTTCAACTTGCATCTGCTGTTCTTAGGATTGCTTGATATACACTTTTGCTTCACATAAGCTTAAACTTTTGGATAAAGTAGTTATCAATGTGGTACCAGGGACATGATTGAGAACTTCAGCAAGACATTTAAATTATATTCATTTAGGCCTTTCCTGGAGAGACATTTTTAAATTGAGACTTTTCCACATGGCCTGAAAGTCCGCATGACAGAATAGTATGTTGCTAGCATAGATCATGCATCATGGTAGTGTTGGTTACCTATCAGCTTAAGCTTGTCGATTTAGTAGGTACCTGATAAGTATGCTCTTATATAATTTTGATCCAAAATTTTTATGGTTCCGGTTTGTAAATAACTTTTTTTTATTTCTAGATTGAGGAAGAGAAGTACATAGGCAGAGTTAAGTGGAAATATTAGCAAGTTTGTCCTAAATTTTATGCTTTAACAACTTTCAGGGTTTGTTGGAGGCACGGGTTGAACTTCGACCTCTGTTGCTCAACTCCCATGAGCGTCTTAAGGATCTTATTTTTTTGGATATTGCCCTTGATTCTACAGTGAGGACCGCTATTGAGCGGGGATATGAAGAGCTGAACAATGCTAAACCAGAGGTTCTTCACTCATTCCCCATTATAATCTCACTAGTAGTACTAGAGTAATTTTGTTACTTTTGTTTCTTTCATTTACTTGTGCTTTTGTTTTACAGAAAATTTGCTTTTGATTTTTGTTTCAGAAAATTATATATTTCATCAGTCTATCTCTTGAAAATCTTGCTCTATCGACCGATGATAATGAAGATCTATTATACTGCATTAAGGTATGTCTTTGTAAATTGTTGGTTAGCTTCTCATCTCAGTAATTGTCCTTCATTTTCTTGAGGTTTCTATATGTTACCATACCATGGAGAAATATTGAATCTCTTCAAGGCCACATATAACTTTTGTATGCATAAAAGGTGATTGAGGCACATTTTTGTTTATAGTCCACATTAGCCAAATAGCCTACAATGCACTATTGTTTCCTTTGATTAGCCCCCTTGAGCCTATGAGCCTAATTTTGTTGATTAAACCCACATATGTAACCTTCAAAATCCGATTGTATCCCTTACCCATTGTCTAAGCTAGTGGAGCACAATTTATGATATAACGGGTTATGTGAGCAATGAAATGTAAGATTGGGGGTGTGAAAGTAGGTGTTTGCTTCTTTTATACAAAAAAAAGAAAAAAAAAGAAATGAAATTGAGAAAAAAAAAGATGAATAAAGTGTCCTCTTTATGGTGTATGTAATTGCGGGTGTCGAAAGAATTTATTATGGCATACTAAAAGGAGTAGTTGGAAGAAGTTCTTTAATAGATGATGGAGTTTGTGTAGATGTCATTGATCTTACTTTGAGATATAATCTTTTGCAATCATAGCTCCACTAGTGATAGGCTTTCAATCAATCCCAAATATCTATCCTATCCTTTTGACCCTAGCCCCATTACAACCAAATAAAAGACCTCATGATTTTGTTGCATGCATTAGTTTTCGAAGTGGTGGAGAATTGAGATGAAATGCAAGCTTATGGATTGAATACATCCATTCGGAAGAATTTTGAGCGATACAATCACATCCTTAAACACATGAGAGATTGAGAGTCCACTTATCCTAAAGTGAGGTCTACCAATTTAACTACCTGAAGGTCTCAATTTTAGTACTTCGGGATTGAAGCTAGTTACATGAATTTCTTTTTTCTACTTTGATTTGAGAAAATGCAAGCTTATGGATTGAATACATCCATTCGGAAGAATTTTGAGCGATACAATCACATCCTTAAACACCTGAGAGATTGAGGGTCCACTTATCCTAAAGTGAGGTCTACCAATTTAACTACCTGAAGGTCTCAATTTTAGTACTTCGGGAGTGAAGCTAGTTACATGAATTTCTTTTTTCTACTTTGATTTGAGAATTGGATAGGATGGGTATCCTTGAATTGTGACGCTTGTGATCGTAAATAAATTTTGAAATGTGATTTTGTTGAGAGTTCGGAAATTAATTTGTTAAGTCCCGATGAAAAGTATTTGTTTTGTGATATGTTTGATATTGGTTAAAGGATTGATGAGGGGGTAATCCCTACTCTATTTGGTTTTCACTCCTCCTAATTTTTATTGTTTATTTGCTTGAGGACAAGCAAAAGTCTAAGCTTGGGGGAGTTGATAAACACGTAAAATATGCATTATCTTAGTGTGTTTCAAGCATGATTTACGAGCGTTTGATGCATATTTCGTGTTTAGATCGAGGATACTGCTGTTGTTTGTATTTTTATATGTAGGTATTGGCTCAAGATTGAAAGATTTGATGATCGTTGGAAGTTTTACAAGAGTTTGAAGCAACAACAAGATTTTGAAGACATGGTTCGTGAAGAAAATGGATGCACGAGTATCAAGAACTGGAATTTCGACCATGATTCAATTTGAATCAAGAAAAACTCAAAAGATGAAAGTTGTAGATCTCTTCAACAGGATTCCAATGCAACTTGAATCACCTCATTCCGAGGTCGGGCGCAAAAGTTATAGCCAAAATACCGAAGACTGTACAGACAAGCACGAAATCAGCAAAACAGCCCCTACCACACCCTGGTGTGGTGCAGACCACACCGGTGGCGCGGAAAGACGGGTTAATTCTTTCCCCTCTTTGATTTATTTCTTCTTATGATTGATTTGCATAATTATTTGATGTCTTCTCTTATTCCAATCATGTGTGAGTAGATTTCTTGTCTAGGATTGGGAAAGAACCTAACTTTTTGGTGATTGATGATGAATTGATATAGGTTCTTGGTGAAAGTTTAAATCTTTGAACTTGATTTCTTGTGTTTTAATCTTGTTGATTCGCTTGATCACCGGATTAGCAATCATAGGTAATTAATTGAAGGACTGAAAGGTGAAGATTAATACCGGATCTCTAGAGATTAAGCAGGGAGCTCGAACCACGAAAGTAGGCTAGATTCCTTGGGGATTTGATTTGGATTAGCATAAAGCTTAATGGGTTTAACTTAATCTTAATTCCACGAAAGTAGGTTAATTGAGATTAATTAGGCACGATCTTTAGACCTTGAGAGAGGCTTTAGATTAATTTAGGCTAATTCACCCTTTTTAGTTTAAACCAACACCGAGAACTAAAATAATTCATCATTGAGCATCGAAGTTGTGGTGAAAACCCAATCCTGACTCTTCATTATATTGAATTTCACCTGATTAGTTATTATTTTATTTCTTTTAATTTTCATCTCTTCTAATTTACTCATTAGTTTAGCTAGTCTAATAACGTGAAATTTGGTAATTAACCCTAGTCCCTGTGGGATCGACCTTGATAGCTACAACGAGTCTGTGCGCTTGCAGATTTTGCCCATCAAAGCTCCACTACGCTAGCGAGCTAACAAAGCTCGTCTGACATAATGAACCTCGCCTGCTAACGAACTTCGCCTAACAAGCAGAGCTTGCCTGATTGAGCAGAGCTCGCCTGACAAAGCAAAGCTAGCCTGACTGGGCGAAGCTCGCCTGACAGAGCGAAGTTCGCCTGAACAGCAGAACTTCGCCAGAATTGAAGAAGCTTGCTAGAAGATGAACAACTCATGTTCATCTTCTTAGTTTTGTCCATTGTTCATTAAACCTGCCTGAAGACAGCGGTGGATTGCCGGCGACGGCAGCGACAACGCCAGAGGCGGCGGAAGAGAAAGCCTTCTTCTTTCCCTTTGATGCAAGAACTTTTCTTGATGTCATTTCTGTTTCGAGAAGAAGTCGAAGAAAGCTGAGATCTTTTTCTCAAAGAACTCAAATGAAATTTTTTCTAAGTGTGCAGAAGTCTCTCAGGGAGGGAGATGAAGCCTTTATATAGGCATGAATCAATGGTTGAGATTTGCTATCTCAACCGAAGCGGCCCGGATCGAACGAAACGGTTCGTATTCGATTGTTCAAAACGAATGGTCGAGATTAATTATCGGATCCGACGGTTCAGATCTGATTTTCAAGCATCAAAACGCTTCAAATTCAAACGAGCGGCTGGGATTCAAGCGGCTAAGCTGAACGGCTGAGATTAACCTCAGAAACAACTTTGAAATTCAACCGAAGCAACGGCTCAGATTGAGCGCGTGAAAATGAGGACGCTTCGTCAGATCGCATTTAATGCGATCTGACGCGCCATCGCCGCCTTAGCTGGCAGACGTCGAGCCTCGCCTGCAAGCACGTGACTTGCATGCCACTATTTGGACCTCACCTGCAGTTGTCTGACTCGTCCGCAAGCACGTGACTCGCCTGTCGTTATTTGAGCTCACCTGCAGACTCAAGCTCGTCTAGATGCTAAGTTCACCTAAACACTTAGCTTGCCAGACTTCATTGAGCTCGCCTAAAAAACTCAACTCAACCAAAGTGATCGAGTTCACCAGTAAGGCACCTGACTTCGCCTGAACCAATGAGCAGTGATCATTTTCATTCAAAGTATTCCAGACCCCATACAACCTGGTTCAGGTCTGAAAACTTTGAAGGGGGTTTTGTCGGCAATAAAAATTGTCTTTATCCTAAAATTTAGAAGTTCGCATGTAGGACTTCGCCTGCATGCTCAAGATCGCAAGAACAAAGCCCATTTGGCTTGTTCGCCTGCATCAAACAAGCTAAGTCAAGCTCACCTGAACGCTTGACTTCGCAGGGGAAGCAAAGTTCACCTACCCAGTAGACTTCACCCTAAAAGAACTGAGCTCGCCTGAACGTTCAATTTGCCATCTTGTAAATTAGCTTGCCTGCAGGAGGTTCGCCCGCACGAGCCAAGCTCGCCAACAGGGTTTAAGCTCGTCTGAACACTTCTGAGGTTCGCATGACAAGCTCGCTTGTTCGCGTAGCTCGCCTACAAGCTCGTTTGAGCATTCAACCTGCGCACTAGCTCGCGTAGCTCGACTGAGCGGTTAAAATCACTTCCCGCTATTTGAGGGATTTGAGTATGGTTCTCCTTAGCTATAGTTGTGGGAATAATCACTTCCCACAATTTAAGGGAATAGTTATGATCCTCCTCAACTATAATTGCAGGAATTGTCACTTCCCACAATTTAAGGGATTGGCCATGACTCTCCTTAGCTATAAATAGCCATATTCGGCAACATGAAGGGGGAGAAGGGCTCTCGGACTGATCTTAATTTTGGATCATCTTTGAGATCGCATTCTTGGCATCTTGCTGGAACTCTTTTGGCAACCGGTCTTTTGGGAGATAAAAGAACCGAATTTTGCCTCTTGAGCATTCGACCTTGATACCAAGCTCGGGTGATCGAACTCTTCATCTCAAGTTTCTACCACGCGTTTAAACTTGCCCGCAATCTCGTTCAAATCATCTAAGGGAAGCAAATTTGGCACAAACATCGAGGGATGCATCATATCGCTACCAAAGAACCCACGTTAAACAAGGAGAGATGAAATCAATTCTCTTCGCTTCTGTGTAAAAAGTGATTTATTGATTTGTAATACAATTTCAATTAATACAAATTCAGAATCAAATTTTACGACCTACAGACCATTCAGAAACTGGAGTTGTGCGCAACTTCAGTTGGCCTTCATACGTAAGAGATAAGGACGGAGCCACACTATGAGAAAGATATTAAATTGAAGAAAAAGATTCTCCGGGTAGGAGAAGGTGCTTGCTAAGTTGAAGAGAGCTTGTTGACGGATGTTTGGTCTCCAAGTGGGAGATTATTGGTTTCGGGTGTAGACCCAAACCTTAGAACAAGCATGCAAAGCAAAGATTTCTCTAAGTTAAGAAATCAAACGAGCTTGATAGTTCAGCCGCACTTTGAAGTTTAGGCGAAGCTCGAAGCTGGGTTCAGGTGAACCTGCAACTCAGGTGAGCTTTGGAAGTTCAGGCAAACTTGGAAGATCAGGCAAGATTTGGAGGTTCAGGCGAACTCCAAGTGTAGGCGAGCTCCAAGTGCAGGCGAAGCAATTCAGGCGAGCTTGACTATGTTCAGACGAACATAAGTCATACAGGCAAGCTTCGTAGTCAGGTGAACTCGTAGAAAACAGATTGCTAATATGTTTTGACCTAGGGTTTTCCTATAAATAGGGTACCCTTGTCGCCACTTAAACTTAACTTTGGTAGAGCGATTTCCTGTAGCGATTTTTCGCGGCGTTTTTGTTGCGCCTTGAGCAGCGATTTTTCAGAGAAAAATCTCGCGCCTATCTCACTAAAAAGAGAGTTCTTTTTTTGAGTGATCTCAAGGAGTTTGAGATCATCTCTTGCAAGTTTTGTAATCTTCTTTAATATTCAAAGGAAATTATTGTGTGGCTACTGAGGACGTAGGCAAGTTACTGAACCTCGTTAAAATTTTGGTGTTCTCTCTTTTATTTTTCTTTGCAAATTTTTCTTTTATTTGCTGTGATTTCTTCTTGCCTTCTTTCGACACAAGATCCAAATGGCACGTTTCGCAAGAGGGTTCATTTGACATGTTGTCGATAGGACGAATCGCCCAACAACTAAGATAGTCTTTTAACAGTAATAACTTATAAGTGACCAAAACATAAGTTAGAGAACCCAACTTATATTTTTCCTACTTATAACTTAAAAATAGGTAGCAATAAAAAAACTTAAAAATAAGTAATAAGTAAACCCTTATCAAACATAATCTTGGCACCTTAAGTGCAAACAGATACTTCAAAGAGAAAATAAGTATGTTGCCAACCATGCTCTTAATAGCTTTATTTAACTTATATTAAGCTAGTAACCATGAAGTTTATTGAGTAATCAGGACTACTCAACAAAAAACCAAAAAGCTGGTGGCCAAGATTTGTTGATATTGGAGACTTTAGAGATATGAATGTCGGTGTGAAGGAAAAACAAACACCAATATTAAAGGGTTGGACAACAGACAACAAAGATAATTCAGCTGTACAGCCGACGAAATTTCTTTTACTACCACCATCAAATCTTTTAGATATATAATTAGGTAAATCACAAAATTACTGAACTTGTAATACATCAGCTCACTTGTAAGCTGATTTAGCACGTCCTAAATACAATGATACAGAAGCAATTGCAGAGGATATCATGGATACAAGAGGAACAAGAAACGACCTTAAATAGATGATTGCACCAGTATAGATGGAAGTTATGGAAGATTTGAACAATCAGGGCACAGAATGCGGCCTTGAGACTGACATTTGATGCATGGACTTGAGCTGGTTGAGTCTCGACCATCTCCAAGAGACTGAAACAAATCATCCATCATGCTGAAACCAAAAGGCCCTCCCTTCTTTACTGAGCCCACTCCTTTGCATTGTGAGCAAGCGACCATCCTAAGGTCACCACACCTCTTACACATACCCAAGGCACTGCACGCAATAAACTTAGCTGAAAGATGGAAAATTTTAGACCCCTACAGGCACATCCCACTCTAGGTAGAGGATGCAGGGTTAGTCAACAACTTAGCAAGAGCTCATTTTTCTTTTCTTTTAGGAGAAACAGATATAGCCACTATACTTAAAGGAGAATTCAAAGGATTACTGTTCATGCTACTGCAAATACTTCAGCATGAATAGCAAACAAAATCTGATCCTACGCACACTAAGTTACTGTTTATACTACAGTACATTTTAATGTAGCATAAACAGTAAATCAAATCTCTTCCTTCATACTTGTAGTTACTATTCACGCTACAATATTTATTGTATTATAAACATTAAAGCAAATTAAATGTATTAAAACTTGGTTCTTTCTTTAAGTATAGAGGAGTAGATATGATTTCTAAATCAAATGTATTAAAACTTGGATTCTTTTTTAAGTATAGAAGAGTAAATATGATTTCTAATTTTAAACATACAATAATTAAATCAAATGTATTAAAACTTAGAGAGAGGCAAGTTTAAAATGCAGTGCTTCAAAAAATAGGGGGTCGTGCTTTGCAGGGGGTGCACACTAGTTAAGTGGAATTCAAACGCAAGACCTCTTGCATAATAGTGTAGCTATAGGCTTTCTCTTAGGTACAAATTACAATGGAATTCACTTGGAGAATGTTGGAACTTGCTTACAGGTACTAATATTTAGATGTTTATATACACGCAAAAGCAGGATTGAAACTTCTTAGACATTGTAAAATAAAGCGGGGGAATCTAGAATCGTAGCTAGTACAAAGGTACCATACAGCCTTTGTACACATTAGTAATTTAAAATAATATACAGATAATACCCTTTAAGCAGAAGCATTGCTGTGGGAGAAGATTTAACTCTTTTATTGCGCAATAACCTAACAAAGTTCATTGGTGACCACTGACTACAAGTGAAAAACAGAGATAAATACAAGACGACTAACATCTGTGATCAATGATAAAATCTCCAATCAGTTAGCTATAAGTTACTTAAAATGATTTCAATAAAAAGCTAATGCATATTCTTGATTGTTCCATGAGCATGAAAGAAAACAGTTTTAATGGACAAACTAATATCAGCAACTTCTGCTATATCCAAGGACAATAGGTCATTATGTTGTAACAAGTTATAACCTAATAAGTAGAAATTCATGATCATCAAATGAATTTTGCTAATGGTTCAACAGGTGAATGATCTCCTAAGCTTAAAACTGAACTTCACTTCCCATAGTATCAGCGTGGAAATCCAGTATCAAGTGAATACAATTGAAATGCAAAGGATGAACAAAAAAAAGGACAGTGAGATTTATAGTCAAGCAACCTCCTTTGAGAAGCTGAGATGAAAGCATCCACCTTTGGTGCAGCAATTGTGGCACATAGAAGTATGGTACCAACTCCTAGACCCGCAATCTCACTTGCCGTGATGTTATCCATACGTTGACTCAAAAAATTCTCTAAACTTAATCACCTAGAAACATATAGAGATTAGTTACCGTTGCAAACATCCGTTAATGTGAAACCACCCTATAATGAGCAAGCTATAAATTTGATATAAGTTCTCTACCTCATTTCAAAGATAAAAAGTAAACAGCATGATCATACTAGAACTCTTTACATTATAGTTTTCTTTTATTAAAACAAAGTAAATAACTTGGAGCAGACATTTCTACAAGCACATTAACTGCACCATAGCTAGTGGAACGAACCTGAATACTTGAACATTAATCAACTCCTATATAAAACTCTTACAAAATCCACAACTAAAATGGGCTAAAAACCACTTTTTCCACAATTTTAGAAAAAGGAGTGGTAGGTTAGTAGGGAAATTTTAAAAAAACTAATTGCATAATTGAAGAAAATGGAGGATGTAATTGATGGGTTTCGAGTTAAGTGTAAATTACAATATTCCCAAAATTAATTAAGAAAATTTAGCGCTACAAAGTCCAATGAAATGAGAAAACAGACAATAGTATAGTTGCATAATTAAAAAAAAAACCTAACCTTCGTCATTCTACAAATTCTTCTTTATGGAACAAAGGAAGCAAGTAGGGAAGTATCATCGGATATAATTTAATTTACCTTTGGAAGTTGCTTCGTCTCCGATACCGAGTTCCAGATGAGCAACAGGAAGAATCAGAGGGATAAAAGACTTCATATTTTTATTATTAGCAAAAAAAGAAAATTACTTTTAATAAGTAAAATTTGAAGTCAAACGATTATGTTAGGCCTACTAGCTCAGTTGGATAGAGTGTCGTGCCGCAAACGATAAGGTCACAAGTTCGAGACCCTAACGGACAACATTTAATCTGTGTTTTTGGGGGTTTTTACATCAAAACCATTCTTTTCAGCTCAAGAAGCACGTGAAATGCCGATTTTCACCTTTAACTGTAGCACATGCAGAGCACGTGTGCCTTAATTAATTATTGAAACAATGAATTTTTTATATTAGTCCACGAAATCTTTCATTCTATCGTGTTACTGATGAAGCTAGAAGACACTCTGGAACAAACTGAGATAACACAGTTCAACGAAGGCATTGAAGGAGAAATTGCACTCACAGAGAATTTTTCATTGATTGGATACTACTCTAAAACAACCAGACACTTGCTTAAATAAGTAAACAACGTAACAGACTCAAACAAATTATCCTAAAGATAAGATGAATCCCGCAACCAACTGTGCAGTTGATTGACCGCTTCTCTCGGCCCGGCTTGCATCCCCTGCACGCGTGACTCGGGCGTGATTCTAGCAAGTGCCTTAGTCAGAATATCAGCACGTTGTTCTTCAGTACTCACATGCTTGACAACGATTAGTTCCTTTTCCACGCACTCTCGGATGAAGTGGAAACGAGTATCGATGTGCTTACTGCGTCCATGGAACACTGGATTCTTCATTAAAGCTATTGCAGACTTGTTGTCGACGTAAAGAGTGACTGGCTTGGGCTTACAACCAGTCGCCTCGCTGATCAAACTCCTCAGCCACAGTCCCTGACAAGCTGCTACAGTTGCTGCCATGAACTCGGCTTCACATGAGGATAATGCTATAGTTCTCTGCTTCTGAGGTTCCCAAGTGATCAGATTCTCGCCGAGGTAGAATGCCATGCCACTAGTACTTCTTCTGTCATCGACATCCCCAGCTAGATTGCTATCAGTAAATCGCACCAACTCCTCAACTTCATGTCATTTTCCATACACAAGCCCGTAGCTAATGGTTCCCTTCACATACCTTAGGATTTGCTTGACCGCCTGGTGATGCATGGTAGTAGGCCTCTCCATATACTGACTCACTAACCCGACGGAATAAGAGAGATCCGGACAGGTGTGAGTCAAGTACCTCAAGCATCCGATGACGCGCCTGTATTCCGTTGGATTCACCAATGTTCCATTAACATCCTTTCCGAGTTGCAGCTTTGGTTCCATGGGGTATTTTGTCGGGTTGCATTCGCTCATCCCAAATTGCATTAGTACCTTCTTGGCATAGGCCGACTATCTTAGTGTGACACAATCCCTTCTCTGGTCCACCTCGATTCCAAGGTAGTAGGAGAGTAATCCAAGGTCACTCATCTCAAACTCCTCCATCATCTGCTGCTTAAACCCTTTTATCTCACCCACACTCGTGCCGGTGATAATCAAGTCATCAACATACACTCCGATAATGAGTGTGTCAGCTCCATTGCTTCTTGTATACACCGCCTGTTCTTGTGAACACCTCACGAACCAAAGGCCCTTCAAACTCTGGTCTGATCGTTTGTTCCACGCCCTTGGTGCTTGACAAAGGACGTAGAGAGCTTTGGACAACTTGTACACCTTGTGCTCTTGGTTCTTCACGATGAAGCCTTCAGGTTGAGCTACATACACTTCTTCTTGGAGATCACCATTTGGAAACGCTGATTTGATGTCCAAATGGTGCACCTCCCATCCTCGCTGAGCCGAAAGGGCAATGATCAATCTGACGGTGTCAAGTCTGGCCACTGGTGCGAAGACCTCCTCAAAATCAACTCCTTGCTGTTGAACGTACCCCTTTGCCACAAATCTTGCTTTGTGCTTGAGGGTGTTGCCTTCGCTATCCTTTTTCAGCTTGTAAACCCATTTTAGTCCAATGATTTTGTGACCGGGTGGCAGCTCGGTGAGCTCCCATGTCTTGTTCTTCTCGATGGCCTCCAGTTCTCTCTTCATGGCTTCCTTCCATTCTTTCACATTTGCGGCTTCTTGATAGGTCGCTGGCTCCTCGTCAGCTAGTAGCAATAGCTCATCGTCACAAATCTCTTCATAAATGTCAGCAAGTGAATGATATTTCACATTCCCATCATCAGTAGACGAGGAAGCAGAACTCCCCGGAGATCCTTGGACAGTTGACGGTGAGGCTGGAGCTGACGCGGCCAGCGGACTCAGAGATGATGACGATGTTGCACCCTGTGTCAGTGACTCCGTGGGAACGCCAGGAGTAAAGGGCGTCTGCTCCCCAGCTTCCGTGTGACTGACTGCTACTCTGTCACCATCAATGGGCTCCTCGACGGTGAACGTGACCCAAGCCTGTGGGTCATTTTTCTCAACTTCACTCCATTCCCAGCTTCTTTCTTCCTCAAAGACAACATCATGACTCACGTGAATCTTGCCATATCAGGGATCGTACATCCTATGCGCCTTGCTTCCCGCTTCTACTCCAAGGTACACCATGGGAATGCTGCGGTCGTCGAGCTTCTTTGTATGTACGTTCGGTACCTTGACATGTGCAGTGCACCCAAAAACCCTTAGGTGCTCCAGATGAGGCTTCCTGCCCGTCCATGCCTCATAGGGAGTTGTGCTAGCCAAGGCTTTCGTCGGTACTCGATTGAGTATGTAGACAACATGCCTCACCGCCTCCCCCATCATCTTTGCAGGCACACGCATGCTCTTCAGTAAGCTCCTTGCCATTTCTAGGATAGTACGATTTCTTCGTTCAACAACGCCATTTTGTTATGGCGTGTATAGCGCTGTCAAGTGCCGCTGGATGCCTTCTTCTTCACACAAAGTCGTGAACTGTTGAGACAAGAACTCACCACCACGATCAGTTCTCAACACCTTTATCTTGTGCTCAACCTCCTTCTCGATCAATGTCTTGAACTTCTTCAACACCCCAAATGCTTCACTCTTCAGCCTGATCATGTACACCCACATCATCCGGCTATAGTCGTCAACAAGGAGGAGGAAGTATTTGTTGTCGGCGGGTATCTCCGGTATTATCGGTCCGCACAAATCCGCGTGTACTAACTGTAGCGGGTGTTCGGCTCTGAAGTTCGCCTGTGAGGGGAAGGCATTCCTAGTTTGCTTTGCACAAGACAACCCTCGCAAATCTGCATAGGATGATTGATCTTAGGGATACCGTGTGCCATTACTCGATCCCTCATCATCTTGAGTGCCTGGAAGCTCACGTGCCCAAGCCTCGCATGCCACAACCAAACTGGATCCTCCATGCTTGCCGTCAAACAAACAGGTTCACATGTTTCTAGCAAAACTTTGTAAATCCTGTTGGGGGATCTCTTGACTTTGATCAACAATCTCCCATTCCTATCATATATACACAGAAATGCTCCACACATAACAGTCCTACTGCCATCTTCAGAGAGTTGACCAAGACTAATAATATTGTTACATAGACTTGGTATGAAGTATACCTCCCGCAGTAGTCGTTGTTCACCGTTCTTGCATAGAAATAGGATGGATCCTTTCCCTTTGATTTGCACAGTCGAGCCATCGCCAAACTTCACCTGCCCGTGGATGCTCTCATCCAGGTGATTGAACATAGACCGCTAGCCTGTCATGTGGTTGCTAGCCCCATTATCCAGGTACCACACGTCAGACCCGACTGGTGCCTTCTCATCTGTCTGCAGCTTCAGAATAACATTCTTCTCATTCAACAACACCATGTTGCGCGCGCCCCCTGCGCACTCGGACAAGAGTAGTGCTGGCTCATCATCTAGAACACGGGTGAGATTGGTCTCCTCGTCTCGGTGCTTACTGCGACACTCCGAAGCATAGTGCCCGAAGTTGTTGCAGTTGAAGCACTTGATCATGCTCTTATCTCGGCCTCCTTCACGACCTCCGTTTGTTCCTTGGCGAGTACTAGTGCTACTGCCGCGACCTCCATTGCCGCGGCCTCGGCCACGACCACGGCCGCGTGAGTTACCATGCCCATGCCCGTGGTTGTTTTGAGAAAAAAATTCCTTTCCCCGTGATGACTTTGTGTCGGGTTTAGGATCTCCTCTTATTAGTAGTGCCTGTTCGTGCTGGTCGTCGTAGTCACGGTAGCGCTCCTCATGTGCCTTTAGAGCACCAATCACCTCGTCCACCTGCATGGTCTTGAGATCGCCGAACTGCTCCATAGTCGTGACGATCTGTAAGAACATTGGTGGCACACAACGGAGAAGTTTCTTCACCACATGGCTCTCCTCCATTGTCTCTCCAAGAGAACGTATCTGGTTCTAAGGGTAGTGAGCTTTGTAGTGAACTCATCCACCGACTGCGCATCGCCCATGCGCAGATTCTCAAACTCCCACCGAAGTGCCTGGAGTTTGACTTCTTTCACACGTTCCACACCAACGTGCATGGTTCTGAGTGCCTCCCAGACCTCACGGGCAGTCTCCTTGCCCGCGACTTGAAGCATTGTCTCCTCCGGGATCGCCTAGTAGATGACGGCGAGCGCCATCTGATCCTTCTTCTCGTCCACCGATTCAGCATCGTCAGTGGCCTCGACTGCCACCCAAACCCCGTGGGTGTGCATGTTGGCCTTCATCTTCATTACCCACGCTGGGTAATTCGACTTCGACAGCATCGGGTACTTGAGGGTTACCGAGCCCTCCCTTGCTGTTACTGTGTCGGTGAGCTCCTCGCTCCCACTCTGGGATTTGCTTGACAATGGCATTTGCTTCGGCATACCGGCTCTGGTACCACGTGATGAAGTTAGAAGACACTCTGGAACAAACTGAGATAACCCAGTTCAACGAAGGCACTGAAGGAGAAATTGCACTCACAGAGAATTTTTCATTGATTGGATACTACTCTAAAACAACCAGACACTTGCTTAAATAAGTAAACAACGTAACAGACAAACAAATTATCCTAAAGATAAGATGAATCCCGCAACCAACTCGTGTATCCCGCAACCAACTGTGCAGTTGATTGACCGCTTCTCTCAGCCCGGCTTGCATCCCCTGCACGCGTGACTCGGGTGTAGCCACGTCATGATTATTCCAACAGTTACTCCCCTAAATCATCATATTTTGAAATTTCTCCCCCAAATCGATGCTATCTTCACCGAAGAGCATTGTCCTCATAAGAAAGCATCGATCTTTTGCTCATTCATTAGGGTTTCATTGGGTTTTTTTCCTTGAATTGGACGGTTAGAGAGAGAGGATTGAGGGGAGGTAAGGTTAGGGTTTAGGAAAAGGATTGAGGGGGTTTTCCCCTTAAATTGGAGGAGGAAGAGAGGGAGGATTGAGGGAAGGTGATGTAAGAGTTTAGCGATTAGAAATATTAGGGTTTGGGGATTAGGCTAGGATTTAGGGATTTGAGGATAGGGTTTCTTTCTCTGATTAGAGGGTGGGAGAGAGAGAGAGAGATGAGGGACTAGTACCAAAATACGAAAGATTTGGGGACTAATATTGAAAAAACCTATATTTTAGTAATAAATTAAAGCACACATGTTCTGCACGTGCTACAGTTGGGAGTAAAATCGGCATTTCACATGTTTTTTGAGCTGAAAATACGATTACGTGTGACATGTGAAGGATGTAGGCAATTTAAAGTGGTTTCTGTCAAAAAATAAATAAATACAGGTGATAAGTATCAATTTTACTAAAAGTTAAGATGATTTTGATGTAAAAACCCTTTTTACTTATTTTGGTCGGGTAGATTATGTTGGTCCTTATTTCTACATAAAAAACAAGTTTGAGTTTAATTGACTATGTCCCCACAACCCAATTGCCCGTACAGGTCGAATACGCATTGAAATTTAATTTTGCCTGGGCAACAGACATCCGTAGTTTAAAATCAGCTTACAGTGGATATTTACATTTATGCCACTAGTTGATATCTATATTTGTTCACACCACTAATGATTAGGTTTTTTTGGTATATATATATATATATATATATATATATATATATATATATATATACACACACACACACACACACACACACACACACACACACACACACTAGATTTTATGCACGTGCAATGCACGTGATTAAATACTGTGATTAGGTATTTTTGGTTTATTTTATTACTAAAATTATTCCTCAATTACACTTTGATTATTTATTTATTTGATGTTTATTTGAATAGGCTACACCCAGTTTAAATTTTATGTTGATAGTTAAATTGTCAGGAGATAAATATAATCTAAAGCCAATTTTTATTTTTATTTCTTTTGGATCGGCATGAAACTGAGCTTGGCCTGAGGAAGTATAGTGTTATGAAAGTGAAAACACTTGAAATAATAAAATTATAAAAGGAAGATGAATAATAAAGCTAACGAGCCAAGATGATTGATTTAAAGTGGGCTAAAATAACAAAAAATAGTTAATAAAAAAATCATAAACTAAAGAGAAATGCTAACTCTAGTACATTTTTATATGATAAAAGCATTCATATATGCATATGAAAGTACTAAAAATAGTTTATAAAAATCCCTTCTAAATATTCCAAATTTTACTAAAAAATAAAATTATTCTATAACAATTCATAAAATATTATCTTTTATTGCTTCTATTTTATTTTTTATTGAGTTGAGATCAATCCTACTTCATCTTTATCTTTTTCCTAGACAATTCTAGAGTAGTATCGTCATCATCTACATCGATTATGATATGAGACTGAAACATGTTATCTTTCATTGGGCTCATTCATCTTTTGTCTTCTTGTCTAAATTCACAAAGAAGTTGAATATATTTCTTATGTTCAACACAAACTTCTGACAATATAGACTTTGATTTTTCCTATTCTAATAAGAATAAATGTTAATTTCATATATACGAATTTTTTTGTATTTTTAATTTATTACTTAATAAGGTTAGGAGCTACATCTTTTTTTTCTACAATGAATTCTTCTATTGTGTATCCAATAAGAATTTTTGCTTTGTCATAATATTGCGTTTGCTCTATCTGTGTCATTTTCCATGAGGATCTGAACTAAATACATTACATTTTTTATTATTAATTTTTTAGATTATAATATTAATATTTAATTTTGATATATTTATTACATGAAGAAGGGATATCACTTAATTTTGGTACTACATCATCGGCGAATCTATAACATTTTTCATCTGGACACTTATTATTAACATCTTTTTCCACTTTCTTGTTGTAGCCTTTGCAAACATAGAACTACCGCTCAACTCTATTATAAATGCTAGTTATCGTTGCTTTAAAGGTGCAATAGTGTGTCTATATATTGGTAAATTATTCTTAGGTTTAATTATATGAATTTTAGAGTTGGTTTTCGAAGATCATACCTCTTTCAAATGTTATAATGGTTGTATATATTAGTAATTTAAATTTTTGCTGCATTTATAAAGATCCTTAATAGAGATGCTTTTGTCTTTGCAGCTTACTCTAAAAGAGCGCTGCATATTAGCTTTAAAATATAATATTTTGTTTTACGATGTTATATGGATGTTTGCTTGGTTTACTTACTATTCTCTTATTTCTTCAGTAAGTTGTATCTTTGGATTGAAGCGGAACCCGGTCAAAGCCAGGTTCGCCGTTAACTCCTGCAAATCCGCCTGCGAACAAAATTCGCCTACAGATGAGATAATCTTGCAGCAGAAACCCGCTGACAAGAATTTCTCTGTAGTTGAGGTTCTCCTACGGCCGAATTCTGACTAATGCAGGATTATAAGATAGAGTACACACGCAAGTGACAATAGGCCAAAAACGAAAGGGCTAATTTCATTCATGAAAAAGAAGTCACATTACAAGCGGAAAATTAAAGGCGAATTACAGGGATTTCAATCTCAGCTCCGCCTCACGAATTTCTTCATACTTACTATTCTCTTATTTCTTCAGTAAGTTGTATCTTTGGATTGATATATATTATTAACGCAATTTAAGATGATATGCATATCTCCTCTATAAATTTGAGACAGATATAAGATGAATTTTATATTTAGTGGTCCTTAATAAGAATTTTAGTAATGAAATATACTACCTTCATATTTAGGGATTTTGAATTCTAATAGTGATATTTCATAATTATCTTTGACCGTGTCTTTAAGAATTGATCATTCGTTAGTAGTCATACCCTTAAACAAAGTTACACGCAGGGTCGTGATACTATATAAGAAAAAGAAAAAGGGTGATTTTATATTTTTTGCTTATGCAGAGTCATGACATAGTAATTTTTCTTTTATCTTTCATGAAGAATGTTTTTTTAATTGCAACAAAGTTATATATATTCTTCAGGGGGTATTTAGTCTTCTATCGATTAATGATACTTATGTATTTTTGCTATTCTTATATATTGGTAAAATTATATGCAGTTACTTTAATTTATACAATAACATTAATTTTTAATATATCATATATGTTTAAATATTTATTTTTTAACTGGATATTTTTAATCTGTTATTATTACTATTTTTTACCAGTATCAACTTGACTATTTTCAAATTCTGAAAAAGGGATAGTAAACCTTAAAGTAGAAATTATATTTATATATCTTAATGAAAGAATATCACATAATTACTCTTCTCTTTGCCAAGTTCTAATTTTTTAGATTTTGATTTTATGTAATTTTAAACTTTTGAGAGTATTTTGTCAAATTTTTAAATTTTTTTGCTTTTTTTGTAATACTTCATCTAATAAACCGATACTACGAAGCTGTTTCATATAATTTATTAATCTTATTTAAAATTTTGAGCTACAGATAGTTCAAGGGGTTTTATGATAGAATATAAGTATGATTGGGATATATTATAATTTAAATTAAATATTTAAAATAGTACAATGTAATTTTGACTATAGAAAGCTTTTCCCGAACTCGTGTTTTTAAAGGGAGTATGATTTTTATTTTTCTTAAGTTTCTTTTTTATAATTTTAAGAATGACTTTTGTATTTTTGATTTGTTTGGTGGATTTTTGTAAATATCCTATCCACATTATGTACATTTGTAGGTCTACGTTGTTCCCGGGTTCGACCTTTAGGGTAGATATTATTTGTCTCATTAATTTATTTGGTTTTTGCATATACACCATTCATTTTGTAGACATTTATAAATTTGGTATTTAATAATTTTATTTAGATTTACATTTTAATTTAAACTGTATCCTTATCTTCATACTATATATATCCAATAAGAATTCATCAATTTATCAACTTACTCTTACTTAATAGAATAATATTTAAATTTTAAGGGTATTTTTATCTATTGAAAGATTTTTCCGAACTCATTCTTTTAAAGGGAGTATGATTTTTGTTTTTCTTAATTTTTCTTTTTTATAATTTTGAGAATGACTTTTGTCTCTTTAATTTGTTTGGTGGATTTTCCTCTGTGCACGAGATCAAGTCTTGAATGGTCTCCCTGACATCCTTGAGAGCTCGATCCTTCTCCTCGATAGAGTCAGTGGTCAATCGCCGGCGAGATTTAACGCCCTCCAACTCTTTTGCCACGCGAGCACGAGCCTTCTCTTGAACGGCCAGGGAAGCCTGTGCTTCGGCTACGACCTGTTTCAGCCTCTCTACTTCGAAGGAGAGTCGGGAGAACTGGCTATCGACCGTTTCCTCCTCGCGGGCCACCCGTGCATCCTCGGCTTTGACCTGCTCAG
Source organism: Asparagus officinalis (assembly GCF_001876935.1). NCBI lineage: Eukaryota > Viridiplantae > Streptophyta > Magnoliopsida > Asparagales > Asparagaceae > Asparagus > Asparagus officinalis. The sequence goes on along the minus strand of NC_033801.1, from coordinate 69,098,309 downwards.
ACTCTGCTGACGGGCACCACCGGAGCCGGTGCGACCAATGACGCCCTCGGTGCAGTGGTCACAACGTCAACGGCCGCCGCCGACGAAGAAATGGTCACCTGCAGAGTAGGAGCCTCCCGTTGAAGCGGAGACTCTCGCGCCGATGAACGACCCCCAGCCGACGCTTCCGCAGGAGCAGGAGATCCCCCTATTTGGCCAGGCGCGTCCTCAAGAGCCAAATCCTCTTCCTCGCTGGACAATGCCTCGTGAACCGAGACATTGTCATCCTCCTCAGATTCGCCCGCCTCCTCAGATGAGCGATTCGCCCAAGAGTGAGGACCCTCCTCACCTGCGACTTCACGGGTAGGATCAGCTACAAATACACTAAAAGAGGTTAACAGAGACCCCTCAAAAGGGACCCTACTAACGGTCGGGTATGGGAGGAGGAGTAATGCTAAAACACACGCTTACCTGAGCCGGTGGGCCCCTCCTCGTCTCCAGCCTCCCCTTCTTCGTCGGAAGGAATGGAGATCACCTTCTCAATCGCGCCTGCATAGGTCCAATACCAATGTCAAAAGGTATGGGATCATCGTTGCGATCAAAGACGCTATGCAAAAATTACCTCCTGATGCAGACGCAGAAGCCGCTGGGGCTCCCGTCTGTGGCCTCACACCAGTCTGCGAAGGAGCGTCCTCCGAAGTCGCCAGAGCCGCCCCCAATGCAGCAGAAGGGGCAGGCAGTGCAGCTCCAGATCCAGACGTCGCTGCTCCAGGAATGCTTACCTGGGGAGCATTATCCCGACCTTCCGCCGCTCGGATGGTCTCCGCTGTCTCATCACCACGGGCCTTCTTAGCCGCCCCCGCTTGGGAACTCTCGGCCGCTGCCTCCCGTTGACACTTCGAGAGAAGCGAGCTACTCGGAGACAGAAGCGGCGCCCCCATTTGTCTAATGGTCGGACTCTGGACCGGTCTTGGGCGCGAGCTACTCGGAGACAGAAGCGGCGCCCCCATTTGTCTAATGGTCGGACTCTGGACCGGTCTTGGGCGCCCGAATTCCCTTGGTTCACCAGGGGCATCCAGCGAATGACAGGGAGAAGGAACTCGAACCTCGGGAACCTCGGATTCGTCTAAGCCAGCGTCAAAACCCTCAGTATCCTCAATTGGATCCTCCGAGAACAACTCCCTAGCAGTTTGGTGGCCCCTTCGCCTTGAAGAGCGGAGAGAACCCCTGACAGGACGATCGCGTTCCACCAGACATGAGTTCTGGTTTTCTTTTTTATAATTTTGAGAATGACTTTTGTCTCTTTAATTTGTTTGGTGGATTTTGTAAATATCCTATCCACATTATGTATATTTGTACGACTATGTTGTTCCCGGGTTCGACCTTTAGGGTAGACATTATTTGTATCATTAATTTATTTAGTTTTTTCATATATGCCCTTCATTATGTAGACATTTGTAAATTTGGTATTTAATAATTTTATTTAGATTTACATTTTAATTTAAACTGTATCCTTATCTTCATACTATGTATATCCAATAATAATTCATAATTTATCAACTTACTCTTACTTGATGAAATAATATTTGAATTTTAAGGATATTTTTGTCTACCGAAAATTTTTTCCGAACTCATTTTTTTAAAGATGTATGGCTCGAGATAGCATGTAGGGCCCGTTCTCAGAATGTGATACCCCGGTCGGATATTCACCAACCAGCGAAAGGCACCGCGAGTAAGGACCGTGTAGTGATCCGCCGTCGGAGCATCCCTGAGAGATTCTCCATATCCACCCCCGCTGAAATAAGGGAATGTTTTCAGCGAAAGTTGTTTCCATTGCAGATTCCATTAAAACTTCGATCGTTTACAACGAATTACAATGAAAATAAAAGAAAATACAACTCTCGAGAAAATAACACAGAAATTGTTTATCAACTCCTGCTTTTGTGGGACTTTGCCTGTGCCGGGAACGCTTTAGTTCGTGGACCACCGATTCGTAGATCGAGAGGTTGTTTAAGGATCTCTCCTTCGTTTATCGAAGTAAAGATTTGAAAACGAATATCTTATCGATGTAAGATGTCCGTTCTTCCAAAGATCAAGTCTGAGCTTAGATCTCTAGGATTCACCAAATGATGCTTGTCAGAGGGTGAAAATTCTCTCTTTCTTTCTCAAAATCACCAAAGACTCAAGTATCTTCTGCTCCAAAAATGCTCTCTGTCCTTTAATTCGTGCCTAGGGAGGTATTTATAGGGCTCTCAGTGCACCACAGTTGAAACGGAGGCGAAATAACTGACTGGCCGTTTTCTCTTTGGCCGCTGCAGTCTACACTGCCGCGGCTATTGGCGCGGCAGTATAGGCTGCCGCGGCCAAAGAGACGGTTATGAGCACGTTCCATCGCGCTCAAAACTACTCTCCCACGAACTTTAACCACCTTTTTCGTGGTTTAACCGCTTTTCCACGTCAGCACACGTTCTATCTTTGATATGCTGCCACGTGGACTTCAAAAAATCATCAAATAACTGTCTTATAACTGCCACGTCATCCTCTTATAACCAACGCGACACTATAGGCCGCCGCGTCTAAGCCGCGGCACCTTGGTCTGCCGCGTCATAGCCGCGGCGCCTTGGTCTGCCGCGCCATAGCCGCGGCGCCTTGGTCTGCCGCGCTATAGCCGCGGGCCAGTGAGGCTAACTAGGGGTCTGACGGTGTTGATAGACGGCAGAGGTGGTGCCGCCCCTACCCCTAGGGTTTCTAAAACCTAGGGGCAATTTTGTAAATATAAGATTTTTATTTTATATTTTTTTAATTTAAACAAATTCTAGAAATTAGTTTTTAATTCTAAAAATTATTTAAAAATAGTAAAAATATATGAAATATTTTGGGAAAATTTCTAAAAAATATTTTTATTGCTTTTTTGTAGAAATTTTAGAAATTTTTTATATGGGGGCCACTAGATTTCGTAATAGAGTTATTTTTTTAGATTTTAGAAAAATAATTTTTAAACTTTGGTAGTTCAAAAAAATTATTTTTATACACCAAAAAATTTAATTATAAAATTTTAATAAAATATTAGATTTTAATGGGTAGCTATTCGAGTAGGATCACCGAGGGCATGTACCAATTTCATAAAAAATGAAAAACCCTTATAAAATTGATAAGATAAAATAAGGGAGTTAAATAGATAAAAGGGAAATTGTTTTTATGTTCGTCATGCTGCATATTTGGACACATTAGAATATATAAACAAATAATTACTAGTGGAAGATTTCAGGTAGAGATGACACTACGATTTAACAACCTAATCTAGTTTATCTTTAGGAAATCTAATATTCTAGTTTCAAAAATTTTATGATGATTTTAAAAATTATATCTTTGATCACCTATGGTTGGGACCCTAGGCTTTCTTTTCTTTGTTTGGGATGTAATCTTATTATCAGTGTAAAAGGCTTGATGAGATGGAATGTTCTTCATGGAAGAATAATACTCCACGTAAATGCTAATAATCTTAATCGATCTATAATTAAAATGCACTAATTCTTCTCTTAAGTACCAAAACAATTATTCTGATGTCAGTCTAAGACTGAGTAGATTGAGATACTTTTGTTAAAAGATCCATTTTCTTTTGAGAATAGAAGATTTTAATGAGTACTGAGGCGGCTATATCCGAGTCAGAACAAGTTAAAGATGGAATTAGAGATTTGAGGCCGGTCAGAACAAGATTTGAAAGTAATAAGATTGTTCAATGTAGTTCATCAAGTGGACTGCAAAGAGAGACTATCTTATCGAGGACTATAAGGATAATCTAAACGCAAAGAGCTTCTGGGGTGCTTTTAATGTAAGATTCAGGTATATCCCTTCAACGAGGATCCAAGTTCTTATCATTAAGTTGGATTCAATTGAGATGATTGCTAGGGAGAATATCAAATTTAATTTCAGATGTTAACATCTATAATTAGGGATCATGAGATAGTTGGAACTATGTCGAGCATGAAGCGGTAGATCCGAGCAGTTATTTAGGCTTTGCATAACTCTAAGAAAGATATTTGTTACGTTTATTGCACATTGTAGATGTGATACATCTAGATATGTGAAATTAAAAGTGAAGTTGGAGTCTAAACACTAGGGCATATTTAAGGCTAAAATGTCTACTTCAACTATGGAAGCTGGATACTCGAGGCACAAGGCTGAGAGCCTAGTTGCAATAGGTACATCAAGAGAGTTTTTAGAATATATTCTAAAATAAATAAAGCAATTAAAAGGTGAAAAATCCAGCTAATAAGAGAAAGATTAATTGATTTCACTTCAAACAAGCCAATATTGTCATGCAAAAGGGCGCACAACCGATAAAACTTGGGATTCACAGAAGGCATCTGTGGGGCAGGAGGAAGTATTGAATCTGGAATTAGAGCAGAAAGATCTAGCTAGGGATTATGTAATGGTGCTAAGTACTGATGCACAGGGGTCTCCTTTGAGGTTAGGGAACAAATATATCTCTCAAGATATTCTATATGCTCTCATTAAGAGTAAGGAATCGTCTCTAGGTAGTTAGACTTGTGGGATTCTAGATGATTTTCCTTTTGTGGGTAACTTACTTAGATTTACTTTGAGATTTCTCTACTTATAAAGCCAAGCTAATAGCTTCGTTGATTTTAGAATGTAACTCATTACAAGGTAATTGTGTTATCTTCTATTTTATATTGTGTCATGGATTAAGATTGGATCTAATTTATGGTATATTAGATGAAGTTGCATTAGAGGACACATGAAGGCTCACTAGGGCGACCTCCTTAGTATATGTACTAGGGTATTTATCCTTCCATGAGTATGGTCTCATGGGAAAAACCACTGGAGAGTCATTTTGGCAAGCTATGAGTACCTCAATTGTAATTTGTTCACTCTGTTATATGTAAAACAATATTTATGAAGGTACAAAACAGAAGGCCCAAATTCCTCTTGTTTAAAGAGAAGCTCTATATACGATCATGTGTATTTGATTTCGCTCCTAATTGAGTGCATGAAATAGTTTCAAGTGCTAAATCAGCAAGGTGGGTAATTAGTTAAACAAAAGCATTAGGGCTTTGCATATTAATCGTGAGAGATTATCTATCTTGAAAGTTTAAGTAACTATATCAAAATAAAAGAAAAATCATATAGTTGATGATATCCTATATTCTGCTATAAAATGGTATTTTTCAGAAATTAGGAATATAACTCTACTAGATATAATTCAGAATTGCTACCCATTAGGTCTTGGGGAGATGTTCTATTGATAGTGATATATATTCTGAACCGTATACCTTTGAGATCGGTACAGTCAATACTCTATGAGTCATGTGAAGTCGAGGGCGTACGTTGGATCACTACATCCATGTGGGAGTATTGCTTTCATATACAACTTTTTTTATTGGATGAGAAGTTTGGACCCAAGAATGTGAAAACTTTTTTTTCATACACTATTTTNCTTGTAGGTAATATGATGACTCTGTGACTAAAATAGTTATGGTATATTGAGTTCCACAAGGAGGATTCTTGCACAAAAAAGGTTAAGATTTAGGCTCATATGAGATTGAGGAGACTATCATGGATTTAGCAATGAAGGATTAATTAGTTCCTCTACCAGCTAGGGATAGTGAGAGCAAGATATTTTTAGATGACTTGAAGCCATCTATGGAATCTCACTCCCTTAGAGATCATTCCATGGACTTGTATAAAGACGATATTTTTTTAGAACAATGGGGAAATGTTCATGGCTGCAACACATGTTATTGCGAAGCTTAAATCATGTGAGGACAATTTCTAGGTCTATAGTAAAAAAGTGGAAAACAACAATCAATGGGGAGTTCGAGTTCATGAGGAAGAATTAAGTCTAGGACTTGAGAAATCTTCTAACTGAATGCAAGACCTTTGAAAAAATAGGTTTTTAAGGTCAACCAGTACAGGATATACAAGTGATGTAGGGCACACTTAATAGTGAATGAGTACACCCAAGTAGTAGGGTGGGCTACTGAAAGAAACATTTTATCTAATGGAGAGAATTGTCTCTATTCGCGTGATATTGACTCTTATGCTGTAAGTGGATCTTAAACTAGTGCATATGGACATCGAAATAGCTTTATCTATGTAGAACGGGAAAATGTAATCTATGTGGATCACCCTATGTCTCATACACAAGGGACTTGAACACAATGTGTAAAAGTTAAAGGATCCTACCTATAACTTGTAACATTTTTGTAGTGTGTAGTATGTTTGATCCTATCAGATTGTGTTAGGTCATGGTTGTTGGCCTTCTTGTTTTGATGATGATTTACAAACAATTTACATGTAATATTGTTTGTCTAGTGTTTGTGTTTTATATTTATTCTAGGTAAATAATATGTTGGATGATGGATGGAATTGCGCATTCACGATCATATCCAACGGATGTTGGCGGAATTGTGGAGTGAAGCAATGCAATTCAAGTTAAAGATTCAAGTTCAAGCTTCATCCGCAAGTATACTAAGTCAAGCTTATTGAAAATCAAGATTGCTTGGGTAACATTTAGATTAGGTGTTATATTATGTGTGTTGGTACTTTAAGCTCAATATAATATGCACACACATTTTATTGGTTTCTTTATATATATATATATAGTTATATATATATACATAAGTTAAGTTTTGGCTTCTATGTATATTTAGTTATATATATACATACATGGTTTTGAGTTTTCAAGTTTTAATATGAAACAATTGAATATTTGTCTAATCGTGCTTTGAAGTTGGATTAATACTTGCGGAGTGATCATTCATCCTTTTCTCGTTGACAGAACTTGTTCCTCAAGATTTTGTCGCTTTGGATCCGAAGCCATCAGGTGTTTCAGGTGAACAACCGTCTCCTATAGTAACTCAACCGACGATCGTTATTCCTGAACAGATCCCTGTTGTTATAGAATCTGCTCTGACCTCAACAAGCCAAGGTAACTCGGTCGTGAATTCTTCCAGCGAGCGTACATATTCTTGTACTTAACTTATTTGTTCTCTTTGCAGCTATTTCTTCTTCATTGTCCGAGCGGATTCAAGTTTTATTGGCAGATGAAGATCCGGACAAAGCTGCCCTCTGTGTTGACGTCCAAAGCTTCGTTCATTTCTTAAACGCCATGGTCGATCGGATTCTTCTTAAAGGTTCACCATTTGAACTTTTCAGGAAGTCTCTCGATCGCCATGTATCAGGAATTAAAGAACAGGGGTGCACCGAATTATCTAACTCCATAGAAGCTTATTTGGTCGATCTTAAACAACACATTGAACAGTTACAGAACTTTCGAGTTGATGGCGCACCTTCTTACATCGCTTCCGAAATGGACCTGAGGCTACAAGCATGGCGTGATTCTCAGAAATCCGCTGAATCCGAACTTCAAACACTGAAGACTCGCATTGATCAACTCCGGGTGAGTGCTGCCAAGAAAGCTCAAATCAAGGTAGACCTGTATCGTGATTTGGAATCACGTCGGACAGAGGTAGCCCAGTTAGAGAAACGACTTGCCGAAGCTAAGGATGCTTGCGAATTTTTGGAGTCTGATCTAGCAGAAGTAACTCAAGCTGAGGTGGATATACTCCGGCAACTTAATTTCCAGAACAAGACTTTTGATGACAAAGAACAAGAGGTTGCCAGAATTCAAAGTATCGATGAAAGAAAATTTAAAGCCAAACTGATACCTGAGCTCGAATTGGCTTACGCGACAAAGCTTTCTAAATTAGAAGATGAATTCCGTCATTACAAATTATTGTAATTTTGAAAACATGCATCTTTTCTTTTGTGCTGCTTTGCTTGAACTCTTTTGGTTAATACAATGAACTTTTCTTTTTTATTGAGATTTTATTATGATTACTCATTCTTGTTTAGAATAAATAGTCATAATACTTATAGGATTTTTGGCAAATCCTCAGCCATCAACGGATTTGATATGCCTTTACCAACTACCGTTTGAGTCGGGCTAGTATGTGAATTATCTAAGTCCGTTTCACATATAACGTTGCGCTAAAAGAATTAAACTCTTTTAGGCTTTGAACTATCATATTGAATATGTAGGCTACATGTGTTAGATGTAGGCTTATCTCTAATAAGGGATAGAGATAACATCCCCCATGTGATATGGATTTTAAAGTGTGAATAGGTTGCGCTTCCTATATAGGACAACGAACCCGAAATCAGAGAGGAAGAATTTTATATTCTATCTCCCGGTCTCTTGTTTGTTGGTAGAGATAAACCCAGAATTGGAGAGGAAGAATTTTATATTCTATCTCCTGGTCTCTTGTTTGTTGGTAGAGATAAACCCAGAATTGGAGAGGAAGAATTTTATATTCTATCTCCTGGTCTCTTGTTTGTTGGTAGAGATAAACCCGGAATTGGAGAGGAAGAATTTTATATTCTATCTCCTGGTCTCTTGTTTGTTGGTAGAGATAAACCCAGAATTGGAGAGGAAGAATTTTATATTCTATCTCCTGGAGCAAAAGAAACTCGAAGTGGGATCTTCACTTAGAGAATCTGGATTGACCTGAATAATCCTAACTGTCGTAAGGTTTGATTACTCAATTCGAAAGTGGATCTTTCGTTCGCAAAATGAATCGAAAGGAGATTTTGGTTGTGGTCCTAACTGTAGTAAGGTTTGACCAAGTGGGAGTTTTGAGGATCTCTCGTTCATGGAAGGAATCGAGAGGGGATTTTGGTTTTGGTCTTAACTATTTAAAGGTTTGACCAGGTGAGAAATTGGAATAGGGTACAAATAACAATGAGTTCGTTGATTTGCACGAACTACTCGATGGGAAATTTTGATTTCAAACATTTAACATGAAATAATTTGTCAACTGACACCGACTGACGATGATTGCTCAATCCGACCGGTGGAGGTTTCATAGCGTGAAATTATAAATTATTGAATCTCATCTTCCATGATCACATTACAGGGTTTTGTGAGGAAAGATTAACTTGTCATTAAATCTCATCTCAACAAAAGTAGTAAAAGGTTCCTAATTATTTTCATAACAATTAAGAACGTATCATTCGCATAATCAGTTCTCATTTAAAATAATCAACTGATATCGGGTTATCCTGAAATATCCCATATAGGATTTTCTAGAAACTTCCCGTTTTACGTAAGTTATCCTGAAAGCATTACGGATAATACTTTTTCAGGAACTTTCCATTGATTGGCATCATCAATTTGTTGCCATCCTGAGTAACCAGGCGATAGGCACCGTTCGAGTAGACTGTTTCTACTACAAACGGTCCTTCCCATTTAGGTTCAAATTTGCCTTTCTTCTTAGAAGTGAGAATCATAGGTCTTCGAACAGCGAGAACTAAATCTCCTTCTTTAAAGCTTCGTCGTCGGACTTTTTTATCGAAAGCCCGAGAAATTCTAGCTTGATAAAACTCGATCTGTTGTTGAGCTTCCAAGCGTTTCTCATCTAATATCTCTAATTCCTCGAGACGTTTCTGATGATGTTCTTCCGTCGTCATTCCCGTTACGAGAGCGATACGGAGAGAAGGAATCTGCACTTCCAATGGAAGAACGGCTTCACACCCATACGTTAAAGCATACGGGGTGGCTCCTGTAGGCGTGCGGACGGTCGTACGATAAGCCCAGAGAGCTTCGCCGAGTTTGTCGTCCCAATCTCGTTTATTGGTTTTCACCAATTTCGCCAGAATTTTGATGATAGTCTTGTTAAAAGCTTCGGCCAGTCCGTTAGCTGTAGGATTATAAGCGGTTGACGAAACGTCCTTAATCCCGAATTTACCGCAGAACTTGATGAATGCGTTGCTCACGAACTGAGGACCGTTGTCGTGTACTATTCGCCTTGGCACACCGTATCGATATATGATATGGTGTTTGATAAATTTGATGACATTAGTCGTCTTTACTTCTCTAAGTGGAACTGCTTCTGCCCATTTCGAGAAATAATCGGTGATTGCTAAAATAAAACGGTCCCCTTTAACCGAAGGCGGAAAAATAGGACCTACAATGTCCATTCCCCATGTCTCAAACGGCCATGATGTCGCCGAAGGATGTAGATACTCAGGGGGTATGTGCATATAATTCGCATGTAATTGACACGCTTCACATTTTCGTGCGTAGTCGACTGCGTCTTTTACCATAGTTGGCCAGTAATACCCGATTCTCCTAAGTCGATCACAGAGCTTAGGACCGGGCTGATGTGCACCGCATATTCCATCATGCGCTTCTTTGAGTGCTTGTTCCGCTTCTTTTCCGGATAGACAACGGAGTAAAAGACCATCATACGATCGTCGATACAACATTTGCGCTGCGACATTGTAATAAAATCTCGGTGCTCTTCGTCGAATCGATTCCCTTTCTCATACATCTTCAGGTAATATACCATGTAAGACATAGTCGATAATAGGAAAACGCCAATCTCGAACTTCAGGTTCAACTCCTATTGAGTAAACCTCTTTGGCATTCGAATCGTAGATTGGGACAATAAGCTGGTGAGTCCTCACTGTAATCAATTGCTCTGTTTTGGGAGGTTGAGCCAAGGATACTGACAATGCTGCCAATGCGTCTGCATATGCATTTTGGAGACGCGGAACGTACTCGATAAAAAATTCTTCAAACGAGCTTGCCATCTCGATGGCCACCTGGTGGTATGGAATCAGGTCTCGATTTCTGACTTCATACTCCCCTCGTATTTGATTAACTACCAGTTGAGAATCTCCAAAAGCCTCGAGGTATTCGACCCCCAGTTCTTTGGCGAAATTAAGTCCGATTATTAATGCATTGTATTCAGCCACGTTATTAGAGCATGGCTCAGTTAGTGAATATGCTCTAGGCAAGATGTGCTTTTCCGGGGAAACTAAAACGACCCCCACACCTGAGGAAATTTTAGAACATCCGGGTGCACTTGCCACGTTGGTTGATCGAGAAGCCCCATCGAAGTACAATTGCCACACTTGTTGATGCGAGGTGGTATTAACTTCGTGAGTTTCATCTGGCAGATCGTCGTACAATTCGACTACATCCTTCGTAGGGTTTTCCGCCAAAAAATCGCAAATAGCTCGTCCTTTAACAGATTTCTGTTGCTTGAAGTACAAGTCATATTGCGATAGGAGTAAGGCCCATCTAGCCAACCGCCAATTCATGGAAGCCGGTTGGGTCATGAATACTCGTACGGGATTTATGTTGGAAATGACATAAATCGTCTGTCCGACTAAATAATGTCGCATTTTCTGAATCGCGAATACCAAAGCGAGGCATTCCTTCTCAATTATCGGATAACGAGACTCAGCTCCTACCAATGTACGACTCAGATAATACACAGCTTGTTCGTGACCGTTATCGTCGTCTTGTGCAAGTAATGCACTTAACGAATGGCTCGTCGCTTTGACATAAATCAAAAACGGTCTGCCCGATTTCGGTGCAACGAGAATAGGAGGATTCGCTAGATATTTCTTAATATCTTCGAATGCCCTTTGGCATGCTTCATCCCAAACGAATGACACGCCTTTCTTCGCAAGTTTAGAGAATGGTTGACATTTTCCGGAAAGATTTGATATAAACCGACGGATATATGCCAATCGGCCTTGCAACCCCCTGAGTTCTTTAAGATTCTTCGGTGGTTGTAGCTCATGTATCGCTTTCACCTTATCAGGATCAATATGAATACCCTTTGTAGTGACGACGAACCCAAGAAATTTACCGCTCGACATTCCAAGGAAGGATTTAGTCGGATTCATTTTCAGCTGATGAGTTCTCATAAGCTCGAACATCGTCTTCAGATCGTTAATGTGGTCATTTTTATCGCGACTCTTAACGACCAGGTCATCAACGTAGCATTCGACAGTTTTCCGGAGGTGCTCTTGAAAGATTTTCGTCATCGCTCGTTGGTACGTAGCGCCGGCATTCTTCAAGCCGAATGGCATAACAGTGTAGCAGAAAACACCCAGGGGTGTTCTGAATGCTGTATGTTTTTCATCATCTGGATGCATCTTTATCTGATTATACCCAGAAAATCCGTCCATGAACGACATTCTCTCAAACCCGCATGTGTTGTCGATAATGACATCCGTAATTGGTAGGGGAAAATCGTCTTTAGGACAGGCGGTATTCAGATCTCTGAAGTCAATACAGATTCTGATCTTTCCATTCTTTTTAAGAACTGGGACTATATTGGCCAACCATTCGGGATGTTGTTCTTCTCTGACAAAACCTGAATCAATTAGCTTCTTGACCTCAACTTCTATTGCCTCCATAATTTGCGGCCGAAACCGTCTTTGTTGTTGTTTGACAGGTTTAGCATCCGATTTTATATTAAGGGTGTGCATTGCTACGTTTGGGTCGAGTCCAGGCATATCTTCGTAATTCCAAGCGAACACGTCGATATACTCTCGGATGAGGGCGATTAGTTCATCTTTCTCGTCTGGTGGAAGATCCCCACTGATAAATATAGGTTTTGGATTATTTTCGTCACCCATATTAACTTGCTCTACCTTATCTTCAGTAGGAGGTTCTCTTTGCTCGAATCGATCCCCGTATTGGACATTCATGTAATGTGTCCAAGGATCTTCCCAAGTGGGCAACTGATCGTCTTCTTCTGTTGTAGAAGGATCGACTGTTGCCATGTTTGACATGAGACTTTTGAATTTTTCTCCAATGCTTACATCAGAATCCCAATTTGAAGTGTCAGATGAATGCCCACTCCTGTCTATTAATTGGTTAATTATCCGTTGGCCATAATCGTCATCGGATGATGAGGCATAACCCAGACCCCTATTACGACTGTAATAATTATCTGGTTTTCCTTTTGGTACATAGGCAGGACGGGGTGGAACCCTAACACCTTGACCAAAATAGAGGCCTTCACCAAGTGAAAGGTCATAGCCTTGACTCGCCATATAGTCATTCGCTTGAGAACTATACCGGGAGAAGTGTCGCCCGGGTTTTTCTTCATCCGAATTACTGTCTAAGAAATGATCTGGAGTAGGGGATAGTTCCCCTTTTCCAAAGATTATCTCTTTTTCACCCCATACTTTTGCGGGTAAGATTACAGTTGTTCCGCATGAATCTTGGAGGCGTTTCGTCGTCGTACAAGACGAACGAAGCGGCATATGTAGATTAGGGTTGTTATACAGTTCCTGCATTACATTATCAAGACAAGGCAAATACTCTAAATCACCCTTTATTATTTCATCGGCAAGCTGCCAGTTACAACTTTCGTCCGACGATTCATCACCGTCAAGATCGATTACAAGAGGTTCAATGTCATTTAGTACAAGACCTTCACTATAATCGAACCCGGCTTCGGTATCAGCTTCTTCTCCGCTGTCCGTGCCATGGGCCGATGGTTCAGTTTCGGAGTCTTTTGTTTGGGGTTTTTGCTATTGGTTTCTCTTCCTATATAAACCCCTCAAACCCCTTCTACCAGAGGCAACTTAAGATGAGTCTTTAAACAAGAGTTTAACAAGGGTTTAAGTTTGTTTTAAGTTTGGTTTTAAGTTTGTTTAAGGGTTTGGTTTGTGAAGAATCCCACAAGAGCAAGTGGAGATCAATTCATTGATATTTGAGCTTCAATCCATCTCTCTCTCTTGTCATTTATTGGAGAAGTTTTCTAAACTCTATCTATCTTTATATTTTGTATTATTTGGTTATCATTTTATTAAGCTAGTATTTATATTTGAGTTTAGTTTGATTTGATTTGATTTCACTTATTGTTTACACACACCCACTTGAGCTTATTGTATTTTTATACATAGTATATTTGGGTTGGTGAGAGTTGTAACAATTGAGTGTGAGCTTTAATTGAGTTCTCGCCTTGTATTAGAGAACAAATCATTTGTTGTTATTGTGAGGTGTGGAGTGTAGACGTTGATCAGTGAACGTTGAAAACCGACATTGTGAGTGTTTGTGAACGTTGATCGGCGAGCGTTGAAAACCGACATTGTGAAGTGTAAATATTATTCGGGTGAGCGTAGAAAACCCGGTTGTGATAGTGTATTTCTTCCCGGGAGTGGGTAGCAGAGACGTAGGACGGAAGGTCCGAACTCCGTAATTATATCGCGTGTTTGAGTTTGCTTTGACGCACTTCTCTTATGTTTATATTTCTTATCGTCATTGTCCATTGCTCATTATTTATATCATCCACTATCTTGTTTATTTTATTTACCCTTGTGTATATCACTTATCCTAGCTAACATATCTTGTTGTATTTTATACTTGCTAGGATAACTTGTTAATTAGTTTTAATTGGCATAAAATCGGATTAGATTAGCATAAGACCCTAATCATCCCCCCTCTAGGGTCTAACAATTAGTATTAGAGCTTGGTGCTCTTTGATTTAAGGTTTAATCACCTTGAGTTAAAGATCCAAGTTATCTTTTTGTGATAATCTTATTTAGATTTAATTTGTATCTTACTTGCATACATTTTCATATTATGGATATGCATTGTGCACATTGTTTAGGTTATACCATTAATATTGCTCCTAGATTAGATAATTTTCCTTATGCACAATGGTGTGTGATATTTAAACTTTTTGTTCAATCTAGACACTTTAATTTATGGGAAATTATAGATGATGCTTATATAGTGCCCACTTTGGAGAAATCCAAGTGGAATAAAAATAATCATCGTATGTTTATAATAAACAAGATTTTGTTAGAATTTTTACATAATGCGTTCAATTCATCTTTTTCTAACAAACTTGATTCTTTTGATAGAGCTTACACATTGTGAAAACTTATAGAAGCACATTAAGGGAATTTGGTGGTGATCCGACAAGCTTTGGAGGATTCCGCTTTTAGTTCATGTGGAGCTTCATCTTCATGCACACGGCCACTAGGTGATAGCCCTAGTATGGTATATGGTTCCGAACCCGATAATGATTTATCTAGTGATGAACTCGCTTGTGCATCTAAGAGATTGTTGCATGCCTACAAGAAATTGTAAAATGATTTTATTGATTTAAAAAGCAAGCATGATAATTTAGAATCCGATCATTAGGAGCTAGTGTCAAAATTGGATATCATTGTAAAAGAAAATACCAAGCTTAAAGAAAACAATGACATGTTAATTTTGGAAAATAAAAAAATAATCACATCTATAACTAGCTGATCTCATGAAAAAGATAATGCCATATTAGAAGTATAGAGCATAAAAAATGATACTGCTTCTTTTATAAATAACTATTTATGTTCGACTTCTAATGTTAATGCATATGTGCCAAATGATGAGTTGAATGTTGTTAAAAATCGCATTTCATCCTTAGACTCAACTCTTAACATATGCATTGATAATCATAAGAAACTTATGGACAAGTGTATCCTTAGACTCAACTCTTAACATATGCATTAATAATCATAAGAAACTTATGGACAAGTGTGCTAAATCTAGTGCTATAACTTATAAATCACCTACACCCTATGCACACTTGTATAACAAAGTTTACAAGTGCTCCATTTGTGGTCGTAAAGGCCATTTAGCTAAATTTTGCTATGATGCACACAAATATAAGAATAATAATGCTCATTGTGTATCTCATCAAGTTTCTTGATCATCATGTACACTTACACATTCACATGCTCATTCTCATAAAGTTCATCATAAGCATGCTAGTGTGTTCAAATGTGAGTTTTATGGTCGTTTTGGTCATTTGACAAAATTTTGTTTTGATTTGAGGAGAGTTTCTCGTTTGCAAAATAATTTCCAAGATAAACCTATTTTTACAAATGAATCTCGTGCACAACCATTTGGTCAATGCAAATTATTTCAACCTTTTCATTGCATAAATTGCAATCGTAAAGGTTATTTATACAATTTTTGTTTTGACCGTATCCGTGCACCACATGCGCCCAAGAGGGTTCATAACCCTAAGGCTTTGAGCTCTAATGATAGGAGTCATGTCCCTAAACCTTTTGGTACCAAGAATACTTGGTACCAAAACAAATTTGATTTTAAACCAAGAATTTTAGTGTTTTTATTTTTCTTTTGTCTTGGTTTTGAAAAATGTTTTGAAATTTTTGTAAATGAAAACAATTTTCTTTTGATCAATTCTTTTGTTTTCATTTTATTAACTTTGATTTTGATGAGAGGTTTGTGTTTATAACCCCTCCGGGTTTATTGGGTGTTTATTCCCAAATCATGTTTACCGGATGCTAGAATGATTATATGGGTTGGAACAAGCTTAAGAGCTTGATATATTGTTGCCTCTCTTGAAATTCTTTTGTCAAAGATTTTGTTTTGAATTGTTACTTTGAATTCATTATATTTCACTCATATGATGATATTTATATGTTTGTACTCATGGATCATCTATTCGTGCCTTATAATGTATTCTATGAGTGGTTTGATCAAGTTATACAAAGAAAATTTTCTTTTTTGATCAAACATTGTTTTTGGACTCAAATCTTGATTTATGATTTCAGTTGGGGTGATTTATTTTCATTTGAAAACTTTTTTCATGGTTCTCATTTTTTCCTCATTCCTTTGCTTTCATAAATTTATTTTATACATTGTTTTTATGTTTGACTAATGAGACATTATTTTATAATGACATATCAATATGTGTTCTTATTGTCTTGTTTGTATATGAGTTATGTTTAGCATATTCTTCATTTATGATTACTCACATGTTTTTTGCCTTAGCATTCATTTCATATATTTATTAAGGCATTTCGATAGGGAGAGCAATCCCTATACTTATTTTATACTCACTCATACTCATATGTAGGGGGAGCTCTCGCTCTCTTCATTCTGTTTTCCCCTTTTTGATGTTGTCAAAGGGGGAGAAATATTATGAATATATTCTTTCTTGTTTATATGCATGATATATTATACTTTATATATTCTTTTCCTTTCATACATATATCCTTTTTGTAAATTGTTTGTCATTATCAAAAAGGGGGAGATTGTTGGCCTTCTTGTTTTGATGATGATTTACAAACAATTTACATCTAATATTATTTGTCTAGTGTTTATATTTTATATTTATTCTAGGCAAACAATATGTTGGAGGATGGATGGAATTACACATTCACGATCATATCCAATGGAGGTTGGCGGAATTGTGGAGTGAAGTAATACAATTCGAGTTAAAGATTCAAGTTCAAGCATCATTCACAAGTGTACCAAGTCAAACCTATTGAAGATCAAGATTTCTTGGGTAACATTTAGTTTAGGTGTTATATTATGTGTGTTGGTACTTTAAGCTTAATATAATATGCACACACATTTTATTGGTTTCTTTGTATATATATATAGTTATATATATATACATAAGTTAAGTTTTGGTTTCTATGTATATTTAGTTATATATATACATACATGGTTTTGAGTTTTCAAGTTTTAATATGAAACAATTGAATATAATTAGAAAACATATTTTTGTTTCATACTTACATGCATATATATGATTTCATTAATATCAATTTTATTTAGTTCAATGAAATCATGTTTTAGTGCATTATATGTGTATTTTGATAAAATACTATATTCATTATTTATAGACTTCATAACAATAGTTTACATCTTTTTTAAGTCTATAAAATTATTTTGTATTATTTTAAAACATAGTTAAGCTAAAATGTCAAAACTCATATGTTCACATTTTCCTGTTTTGGATTATTTTGCAAAATAATGATATTTTTCATTTGGGAGGTTCTTTTTGAAAACCAGTTTTTATAGCATGTGTATTATCATGTCTACAATCATTTCCTAAAGTTTTATATTTTTTGGAATTTGTTTGATATTTTTAAACAGGGTTTTAAAATCAGAAAAGTGTTTTCAAACCAGTTTTTCTCATGTATCAGTTTGCGGTCGACCGCCACGGTGGCTCGCGGTCGACCGTGGCGATTGACCGGATGAAGTCCAGAGAGTTTTGCGGACGACCACCACGATCGATCAGATGTTTTCCAGAGCCCAGTTTTACCTTTTTGTTGCTCGCGGTCAATCGCGAGTTTTTCACGGTCGACTGCCGATCGCCCAACGGCTATTTTTGGTACAGAATCAAGTTTCTCTTCCTATATAAACCCCTCAAACCCCTTCTACCAGAGGCAACCCAAGAAGTTTTTAAACAAGAGTTTAATAAGGGTTTAAGTTTGTTTTAAGTTTGGTTTTAAGTTTATTTAAGGGTTTGGTTTGTGAAGAATTCCACAAGAGGAAGTAGAGATCAATTCATTGATATTTGAGCTTCAATCCATCTCTCTCTCTCTCTCTCTCTCTCTCTTATCATTTATTAGAGAAGTTTTCTAAACTCTATCTAGCTTTACATTTTATATTGTTTGGTTATCATTTTATTAAGCTAGTACTTATACTTGAGTTTAGTTTGATTTGATTTGATTTCACTCATTGTTTACACACACCCAGTTGAGCTTATTGTATTTTCATACATAGCATATTTGGGTTGGTGAAAGTTATAACAATTGAGTGTGAGCTTTAATTGAGTTCTCACCTTATATTAGAGAACAAATCATTTGTTGTTTTTGTGAGGTGTGGAGTGTAGACGATGATCGGTGAAAGTTAAAAACCAACATTGTGAGTGTTTGTGAACGTTGATCAGTGAGCATTGAAAACCGACATTATGAGATGTAAATGTTATTCGGGTGAGCGTAGAAAACCCAGTTGTGATAGTGGATTTCTTCCCAAGAGTAGGGAGCAGAGACGTAGGACGGATGGTCCGAACTCCGTGATCATATCGTGTGTTTGAGTTTGTTTTGGCGTACTTCTCTTATGTTTATATTTCTTATCGCCATTGTCCATTCCTCATTATTTATATCATCCACTATCTTGTTTATTTTGTTTACCCTTGTGTATATTATTGGCCTTCTTGTTTTGATGATGTTTAACAAACAATTTACCACTAATGTTGTTTGTCTAGTGTTTGTACATTTCTATGTATTGTAGACAAATAACGTAGTTGGAGGATGGATGGATTACGCCATAACGATCATATCCAATGGAGGTTGGAGGAATTGTGGAGTGAAGCAACGTACAATTCAAGTTAAAGATCAAGTTCAAGCTTCATCCGCAAGTGTACCAAGTCAAGCTTAATTGAAGATCAAGATTGCTTGGGTAATTATATATATATACACAAGTTTTGGTTTCTATGCATATATATAGTTATATATACATACATGTGTTTTTGGGTTTTCATGTTTACAATATGAAATCACATATTTCATATTTACTATTATGTTTTTGAAAACATTGCATAGAATATGCAATTTTGTGAAAATTCTATATTCTTTATTTTTGGACTTAACAATAATCATATACATATTTTATTAAGTCTATATAATCATTGTGCAAAGTTTCAAAACATGGTTTAACCAAAATATCAAATTTCACATGTTTATATTTTCGTGTTTTGAACTATTTTGGAAAATGATGATTTTTCACAAATGGGAAATGCAATTTGGAAAATTATTTTTGTAACATGTTCACTTACATGTTTATATACTTTTCCCAAAGTTTCATAATTTTTGGACTTCATTTGTTATTTTTAACACATCTTCAAAAGTCTCAAAAATAGCTTTAAAAACCTGTTTTAAGTGTATCAGATTTCGGTCGACCGCACCGGTCGACCGATCCTGAATTTATGTGTTCACTGGGCGACAGAGAGTCTGTCGGTCGACCGGTCCGGTCGACCGAGAGCTCCATCGGTCGACCGATGAAATTTTCGGTCGACCGACGATAGCTTTTTCAGCGTCCAACGGCTAGTTTTATTACCGTTGCTGGGGCTGTTTCTGTCTTTTGGCTTGAGGTTTTTGACTGAGTTTTTGTGTGGGTATAAATACCCCATTGCTGTTTTCTTTCAAGCTAACCAAGAGATTTGTTTAAACAAGTTTAAGGGTGTTTTGTGTTTGTTTAAAAGAGTGTTTAAGATTTTGGTTTGTGAAGATAATTTCACAAGGGCTTGAGGAGATAATCTTTGGTGTTTGAGCTTCAAATCATCTCTCTCTCACTCTTGTAGTTTATTGGAGAAGTTTTCTCAACTCAATCTAGCTTTACATTTTATTGTTTGATTATCATTTTATTAAGCTAGTGTTTATATTGAGTTTAGTTGATTTTATTTATCTCTTTGTACACACACAACCATTGAGCTTATTGTATTTACATTCATAATATAATTGGGTTGTGGGATTGTATAACTTAGAGAGTGAGCTTATAATTCGTTGTCATTCATTGTAGAGAACAAATACTTTGTATTGAGCCTAATTGTGAGGATTCACTTGTAATACACTTGTACACCGAGAGAAGTGTGTGGTGAGAGATGGGGTCGAGACACGGCTAGGTCCAACACTTAGTGGGTGTAGAGTGTGATTGCAAGAGTGTGAGTTGTAGAGTTTTCGGTTAGCTAGAAAACCGTACTGTGAGGGTGGAGTGTAGCCACATTGTGAGAGTGTGAGTGGAGATCTCCTCGAGGTGAGGAGCGGAGACGTAGGTCGTGGGGACCGAACTCCATAATCATATTGTTTGTTTGTGATTGCATTGGTGCATTTACTTTTATGTTCATATCTTATATCGCCTTTGTATATTGCTTGTTGATTATATTGCCCACCATCTAGTTTATGTTTATATCACCCTTAGTTTCATATCCTTGCATATAACTCATAATATACCTCATTGCTAGGATATATCCCTTGTTCATATTACTTATCCTAGCTTACATATCTTGTTGTATTTCATACTTGCTAGGATAACGTATTAATTAATTTTAATTGGCATTTAATCGGATTAGATTAGCAGGGTCTAACAATTGGTATCAGAGCTTGGTGCTCTTTGATTTAATGTCTAATCGCCTTGAGTTAAAGATTCAAGTTATCTTTTTATGCTAATATTGTTTTGATTGTATTTGTATCTTGCTTGCATATTTTTTACAAATTATGGATATGAATAATGCATCTTGTTTAGGCTATGATTCTAGTATTGCTCCTAAATTCAATGTTTTCCCCTATGCTCAATGGTGCTTTAGATTCAAAATATTTGTTCAATCTAAAAATATCGATTTATGGGAAATCATTTATTGTGCTTATATTGTGCCTACGTTGGAGAAATCCAAGTGGAGCAAACATGATAAAAAGATGTTTATTATGAACAAGCTTATGTTAGAATTTTTATTAAATGCATTTGATTCATTTATGTCTAACAAGCTTGATTCTTTTGATAGCGCTTATACATTATGGAAATTCATAGAAGCGCATCAAGGAGACTTGGAGGCGATCCGACAAGCTTTGGAGGATCCCGCTTCAAGTTCTAAAGGAGCTTCATGCACACGAGCACTAGGCGATAGCCCTAGTGAGGTTTGCAAGTTCGAATCTATTAATGACTTACCTAATGATGAACTTGCTTGTGCTAGTGAAAAATTATTACATGCCTTTAACAAATTAAAAATGATTTCATTAATTTACAAAGCAAGCATGTACTAAAGTTAATGCTAATATGCCTAATGATGAGTTGAACAATGTTAAAAACCGTATTTCTTCTTTAGTTTCAACTCTTAATACATGCATTAACAACCATAAGAAGCTTGTGAATATGTGTGTCAAGTCTAAGTCAAAATCATCTACTCATCATGCACACATATATAGCAAAGTCTACAAATGCACAATTTGCGGTCGTAAAGGCCATCTTGCTAGATTTTGCTATGATGCATACAAACATAACAATGCTAATGCTCATTGTGCATCTCATGTAGCTTCTTCATCACATACACATGCATATGCTTATCATGCACATCATAAACATGCTAATGTGTTCAAATGTGATCTTTGTGGACGTTTTGGCCATTTGGCAAAATTTTGCTATGATTTGAAAAAGACCTCACTTTTGCCAAATAATTTTAAAAGACCACAAAAGTTTAAGTGTGATCATTGTGGTAGATTTGATCATTTGACCAAGTTTTGTTTTGATTTGAAGAGAGTTTCCTATTTGCAAAATAATTTTAAAGAACCATCTTTATTTGCAAATGTTTCCCGTGCACGAGCTAATTGTTCGCGGGAAAAATTGCTTTCTTTGATTCCATTGCTTTCTCAAGTAATAGTTTTTCGATTATAAAAGATCCGGTCTTTTTATAAGATCCGGTTATAATAAAATCAAAAAAGAAATAAAAATTACAACTTTCCTTTTATGTTGAACGAATCGCGAGATCCTGTTTTGCGGTCTCTCGCTTTTGTGGGTTCTTTGCCTGCGTCGGGGTTAATCCGTGGACCACCGCGCCATCTAGATCCGGTTGGATCTACACGGTATAGTGGGTGCTATCTCACGAAGGAAATAACAGTCGAGGGGATTATTTCACCAAGGAAATAATAGCCCTAGTTATCGAAATCGACCAAGCGAAATCGAGACTCTTCTCGGGATCAAAGGCCAAGCTTTGATCCGGAGGAAAACCGTGTAGATCTCAGATCTGATCTCTCTCGAACTCCTGCCTTATTTGGCGTGGATGATCGCTAAGAACCAGATTTGAGAGTCCGAGTCTTCTAAGTTTGAAAATCCGAAGGTGAGTTCTCAATCCAGCAGAGTTTCGGCTCCAAAAAACCAACCTCCAAAACAATGAGCCACCAAGCCTATTTATAGGCATTTAGAACCAGATCTGGGCTCAGATCTGGGCCCAGATCTTGGCTTAGCCCAGGTGGCTTGGCCACCTAGGTGGCTCGGTTTTGGCCGAGTCACCTAGAGGTGGCTCGGCCACCGAGCCACCTCTTGGTGGCTCGGTTTGGCTCACCGAGCCACCTCTTGGTGGCTTGGCCATGGCCGAGCCACCTCTTGGTGGCTCGGCTTTGGCCGAGCCACCTGGGGGGTTCGGCTTTGGCCGAGTCGCCCGGGTGTTCGCCGTGTCGTCCGTTGTTCGGTTTCGCGGTTTATCCAAGCTTCGTTGTTGATCCGAACTCTGATTTGGTAGTCCATATCCTGATTTGGCAATAAATCCGCTTCGGTGTTCGAGTTCGAATCCGTTCTACGGTTGGATGACTCGTTGGCTCACCGAACCGTTAGCTTGATTCCGCACGCGAGTGGATGTATTCCGTTGTTCGCGTGCGGTTCGTTAACCTCGTCGCCTCGTTAATCCGCTTCGTCGCATGTCACTTGTCTTCGGTGTTGTGGTCCAACGATCGTGTTTGGATGTCGCCCGATGGTTCGTTGGTTTGTTGAATCACCGTGCCGAGCTGTGTTAAGGGACCTATAAGCAGTTTTATACGCCTATAGATACCCCCTCCAAAGTATTTCAGCCTCGTTCTTTTATAGAAGAGTCTGTAATACTTTGGATATGATTGCCCCAACCTTCAATCGGTATGACGGGACTTCGGAATGGCTTCTGTTCTTGATTCCTTCAATCCTTCAGGCTATTCGGTGCTTTGTCGAATGTCTGTAAGGGTTCCGGCGCTGCATTTATTGTCTGACCATTGTCGGAATTTTGAACTTGAAGTCGATTCCCGATTTTCTGATCTTTAGCTCGTGTTTGTTGGTTCAACATAGAACTGACCATCGATTGTCGGTGTTGAGTGGTTATTTACGACACGTTGTCCGGCGTAGTGTTGTTGAGTTATCCTTAAGAATATTTTTAGAAAAATATTCTCCAGAAACTTCTCAACCAAAAATAGGGAATAGTTTATACTAATATACCTTATTGGAGTACTTTTCATGTCCGAATGAGCCGAACCGGCCTAATA
Organism: Asparagus officinalis; assembly: GCF_001876935.1. NCBI lineage: Eukaryota > Viridiplantae > Streptophyta > Magnoliopsida > Asparagales > Asparagaceae > Asparagus > Asparagus officinalis. The sequence goes on along the minus strand of NC_033801.1, from coordinate 69,074,684 downwards.
ATGAGCTGAACCGGCCTGATTATGACCCTCGGTTGATTTGAAGTCGTTTCGATGGTCGGTTTAGCTTCAATTTGAATTCTGGTTTAAATTTGATTCAAACTGGTTCAACCTGGTTCAAGACTGGTTCAACCTGGTTCAAAGCTGGTGCGGGACTGGTTCAAGACTGGTTCAGCCTGGTTCAAGGCTGATTTATCCTGGTTTGGTCTGGTTCAGCCTGGTTTGGCCTGGTTGGTTTGGCCTGGTTCAGCCTCCTTTGAACTGATTTAGACTGGTCTGGTCTGGTTCAACCGGGTTTGGCCTGGTCAGTGTAAAGGACCTGCAATTAGCTTCAATTGCTGACTCCTTCGATTTTTAGTCTATTCGATGCTTTGACGAATAGCTAAAATCCTTCCGGTGCCGCGTTTATCGTCTGGCCGTCGTCGAAGTCTCAAATCTAAGACTGATGAGTTGAGTTTGGCTCGTGTCATCGAATTGACTATCTCCGTCATGATATATTGACTCGTGTTGACTTTTTGATCGCAACACGTTGACTGGCGTTAACCTAGGGTTACACGTTGATAGGCGTTGACCTTAGGGTTTTGAACGTCGTACGTTGACTTTTTGATCGCAACGCGTTGACTGGCATTGACCTAGGGTTACGCATTTACCGGCGTTGACCCTAGGGTTTCGAACGTCGTACGTTGACATTTTGATCGCAACGCGTTGACTGGCATTGACCTAGGGTTACATGTTGACCGACATTGACCTAGGGTTTCGGATCGCTTGAAATTTGTTGGAGTATACACAGTTTAAGCTCTTAAGGTATTTGAGCATGGCGGTCCTAAATATGGAACTGCAGGACCAACTATTAAAGCTGATTCATCTGCACGTGTGGATCTTATCCTGAATTTGTTGGATGTCTAAGTCACGAAACCAACTAATGGGGCTGGTGCGTCAGTGACTTTCGCATATATAGGATTTTTGGCGAACCCTCAGCCATCAACGGGTTTGATGCGCCTTTTCCGACTACCGTTTGAGTCGGGCTAGCATGCGGATTGTTTAAGTCCGTTCCTCATGTGACGTTATGCTAAAAGAGTTAACCCTTTTAGTGCTACGATATTGAATACGTAGACTTCGTCTTTCTCCTGTGAAAAGACTAAACAGCAACGTGTATCAGACGTTGACTTAGGATTTTAGGCAAATCCTCAGCCCTGAACGGATTTGACATGCTTTTACCGATTACCGTTTGAATCGGGATTACATGCGGAATGTTTTAAGTCCGTTCCGCATGTGACGTTGTGCTAAAGGAATGAACTCCCTTATACTTAATGCTACGACTTCGAATACGTAGACTTCGCCATTGTTACGGGAACAGGCTGGCCGGTAACGCGTGTTAGGCGTTGACTTTAGGATTTTTGGCTAACCCCCAGCCTTCAACGGATTTGATTACATGCGGATTGTTTTAAGTCCGTTCCGCATGTGACGTTATGCTAAAAGAGTTAACTCTTTTAGTGCTACGATATTGAATACGTAGACTTCGTCTTTCTCCTGTGAAAAGACTAAACAGCAACGTGTATCAGACGTTGACTTAGGATTTTTGGCAAATCCTCAGCCCTCAACGGATTTGTCATGCTTTTACCGATTACCGTTTGAATCGGGCTTACATGCGGATTGTCTTAAGTCCGTTCCGCATGTGACGTTGTGCTAAAGGAATGAACTCCCTTAGACTTGATGCTACGACTTCGAATACGTAGACTTCGCCATTGTTAAGGGAACAGGCTACGCGGCAACGCGTGTTAGGCGTTGACTTTAGGATTTTTGGCTAACCCCCAGCCTTCAACGGATTTGATTAGCCTTTACCGACTACCGTTTGAGTCGGGCTAGCATGCGGATTGTCTAAATCCGTTTCGCATGTAACATTGTGCTAAGAGAGTGAATTCTCCGAGACTTTGTGCTATGATGTCGAATACGTAGACTTCGCCATTGTTATGGGAATAGGCTACCCAGCAACGTGTATTAGACGCTGACTTATCCCTACTTAGGCTTCGGGATAGAATACCCCAGAATCGAACTCTGGTGTCTTTTTCTGCGGAGAAAGACTGAACCGGCGATGTGTGTTAGGCGTCCGCATATCCTTTCTTAGGATTCAGGATGAAATTCCCCATGCGTGTAAGGCATGGATTTTGGTGTTATTAATAACAACCTGTCACAATATTGAATATGTGAACGTGTGTTCTTTTTAACGGTTAAGAACTAACCGGCAGCGCGGGTTAAGCGCAGACTTATCCTTGCTTAGGTTTCAGGATAGAATACCCCAGAATCGAACTCTGGTGTCTTTTTCTACGGAAAAAGACTAAACCGGCAGCGCATGTTAGGCGCAGACTTATCCCTACTTAGGATTCAGGATAAACTTCCTAGGATGAACCCTAGATTGACAAATTTTGGAAAAGATCGGTGCGGGAAAGGAAGAATTTTATATTCTATTTCCCGGTCTTCTTTTAGGGTGAAGGCGAACCCGAATACAAGGAAGGAAGAATTTTATATTCTATTCCTTGATTCTGGAAAGGAAGAATTTTATATTCTATTTCCAGCGCAAAAGAAACTAGAAGTGGGATCTCCACTCCGAGAATCTGGAAAATCTAGATAAACTTACCTTTTATAGGATTGGTTATCTAATCTGAAGATGAGTTTTTCGTTTATCGAAGCGAAATTTCAACTTCGGTTATAACCATGAGAAGGCTTAACCGAAGAGAAAAAGAAGGGAGTCTTTTCATTTATCGAAAGGGGACTCTGAACTGAAAGTGAACCTCTTGTTCATGGAAAGAGTCAAGAGGGCCAGAAAGACACTTTTGGTGGACTCACTGTCAATTGAAATGGATCAGTGAGGGATTTTGGTGGTGAGAATGATTTTGGGTTATCCTTTAGAATATAAAGTGTAATATTCTTCAAGGAACTTCCCGGTAAATGGGTTATCCTGAACGTACTAGGGATAATATTTTTTCAGGAACTTCCCATTTATTGGCATTAATTGCCTGGCGCCCTCTTGAGTAATCAGGCGATATGCGCCGTTTGAGTAGACTGTGTCTATCACAAACGGTCATTCCCATTTGGGTTCAAATTTACCTTTCTTCTTGGAGTTGAGGATTATCGGTCGGCGAGCAGCGAGGACCAGATCTCCTTCCTTGAAGCTTCTCTGTCGGACTCTTTTGTTAAAAGCCCTTGACATCCTGGCTTGGTAAAACTCGATGTGTTGTTGAGCCTCCAAACGCTTTTCATCCAGCCTCTCGAGCTCTTCGAGACGCTTCTGATGTTGTTCCTCCGTCGTCATCTCCGTTGCGAGGGCGATCCGAAGGGACGGAATCTGAATTTCCAGCGGTAGCACAGCTTCACATCCGTATACCAGCGAATACGGGGTAGCTCCCGTAGGCGTGCGTATGGTGGTGCGATAAGCCCAGAGTGCTTCACCGAGTTTATCGTCCCAGTCTCGTTTATTAGTCTTCACGAGCTTTGACATGATCTTAATGATCGTCTTGTTAAACGCCTCAGCTAATCCATTCGCAGCGGGATAATAAGCTGTTGACGAAACATCTTGAATTGTGAACTTGTCACAAAACCTGACGAAGGTGTTGCTTATGAACTGTGGACCGTTGTCATGAATGATCTGTCTTGGCACGCCGTGTCGGTATATAACATGATGTTTGATAAAATTGATGACGTTGTTCGTCTTCACTTCTCTAAGCGGAATTGCTTCAGCCCACTTTGAAAAGTAATCCGTGATTGTGAGAATGAATCGATCACCTTTGACTGAAGGGGGAAAAATAGGACCGACAATGTCCATACCCCATGTCTCGAACAGCCAAGACGTGGTTGACGTGTGTAAACGCTCTGGTGGTTGGTGCATATAATTTGCATGTATTTGACAAGCATGACACTCTCGGGCGTATTCGATTGTGTCACGAACCATTGTTAGCCAAAAATATCCCATTCTTCTGATGCGATCATACAGTTTGGGACTGGGCTGATGCGCACCACATTCTCCTTCGTGTGCTTCCTTAAGAACTTCTTCTGCTTCTTTGTTCGAAAGGCATCGGAGTAACAAACCATCGTACCCTATACGGTATAATGTATGGGTCTCGGTATTATAGAAGAATCTTGGCGCTCTTCGGCGTATTGATTCCCTTTCTTTTACGTCCTCCGACAAAATGCCATATTGGACGTAGTCAATGATAGGAAAACGCCAATCTCGGGACTCAGACCCAAGTTGAGTTGAATTCACCTTCTTAGCGCTCATGTTTCTATCATCTTCCTCTTCAATATCCATATCGTATATGGGTATGCAGAGTTGATGCGTCCTTACTGTGACTAATAGTTCAGTTTCGGGAGGCTGTTCGAGTGACACCGCTAGTGCTACCAGTGCATCCGCATAAGCGTTCTGGAGACGAGGGATGTATTTAATAAAGAATTCTTCAAAAGAATCTGCCATTTTGATGACTTCCTGGTGGTACGGGATCAGGTCTTGGTTCCTGACTTCATACTCTCCACGGACTTGGTTGACTATCAATTGAGAATCCCCAAAAGCTTCGAGATATTCGACCCCCAGCTCCTTGGCGAAACTAAGTCCAATGAGAAGCGCGTTGTACTCAGCTACGTTATTGGAACATGGACTGGTCAGTGAATAAGCCCGAGGCATCACATGCTTCCCCGGGGAAATTAAGACAACTCCAACTCCGGAGGAAACTGTAGAACATTCGGGGGTTATTGCCCTATTAACTGCTCTCGAAGCACCATCGAAGTATAATTGCCATACTTGTTGGTGCGATATAGTGTTAACCTCGTGGGTTTTATTCGGCAAGTCATCATATACTTCTGCCGTATCCGTTATCGGGTTTGCCGCCAACAGATCACAAATCGCTTGTCCTTTGATCGACTTCTGCTGTTTGAAGTGCAAATCATATTGGGACAAGAGAAGGGCCCACTTCGCTAACCGCCAATTCATAGAGGCCGGTTGCATCATAAATACCTGTACTGGATTAACATTAGAAATGACGTAAATCGTCTGTCCGACCAAATAATACCGCATCTTTTGCATCGCAAATACCAATGCGAGGCATTCTTTCTCAATCATCGGATATCGAGACTTGGTGCCTATCAAGGTCCGACTTAGGTAATAGACTGCCTGTTCGTGACCATTATCATCGTCTTGTGCTAGTAAAGCACTTATCGAGTGGTTCATCGCCTTGAGATAAATCAAGAACGGTCTACCTGATTTTGGTGCGACGAGAACAGGAGGATTCGTCAGATATGTTTTGATATCTTCGAATGCTTTTTGGCAAACGTCGTCCCAAATAAATGACACCCCTTTCTTGTTTATCTTAGAGAATGGTTGGCACTTCCCAGAAAGATTTGAGATGAACCGCCGGATGTAAGCTAAACGCCCTTGCAATCCTCTGAGTTCTCTTAGATTTTTAGGGGGTTGCAGTTCATGTATCGCCTTTACCTTATCAGGATCGATATGTATACCTTTAGTAGTGACGACGAATCCAAGGAATTTTCCGCTGGACATTCCCAGGAAGGATTTAGTGGGGTTCATCTTCAATTGATGACTCCGCATGAGATCGAACATCGTCTTCAAGTCCTTGATGTGATCTTCTTTGTTGCGGCTTTTTACAACCAAATCATCAACGTAGCATTCGACTGTTTTCCTGAGATGTTCTTGGAAAATCTTAGTCATTGCTCGCTGGTACGTGGCGCCTGCATTCTTTAGACCGAAAGGCATCACCGTGTAGCAAAAGACACCAAGGGGCGTTCTGAACGATGCATGCTTCTCGTCATCTGGGTGCATCTTGATTTGGTTATATCCTGAAAAGCCATCCATTAAAGACATTCTCTCAAATCCACATGTATTGTCGATAATGACATCTGTGATTGGGAGAGGAAAGTCGTCTTTTGGACATGCCGTATTCAGGTCCCTGAAGTCAATGCAAATCCTGATTTTACCGTTCTTCTTCATGACTGGAACAATATTGGCTAACCAGTCTGGATGTTGCTCCTCTCGGATAAATCCTGATTCGATCAATTTCTTAACCTCTGCCTCAATGGCTTCCATAATCTGCGGACGAAACCGTCTTTGCTGTTGTTTGACAGGTTTGGCATCCGGCTTGATATCGAGGCGGTGCATTGCCACATTAGGGTCGAGCCCTGGCATATCTTCATAGTTCCATGCGAAGACTAGGGCTTTGAATGCTTCCCCCAGACTTGTATCGGAATCCCATTCCGATGAATCTGACGAATATCCATCTTTGTATTGCTCAGATGATTGGTTATTGATTAACCAGCAACATTCGTCTTCTAAAGAAGATTCATACCCTAACCCTCGTCTGTATTTATAATAATCGTACGGTTTCCCTTTTGGTACATATGTCGCTTTGGGTGGAATATGAGGACCTCAATCGAAGTATAGACCTTCTCCGAGTGTGAAATTATATCCCTGTTTTTCCATGAGCTTGCGCGCTTCTGGACTATACTTAGATAAATGCTGACCATGTTTGTCATCATTCTCATCTTCCCTTAAGAAATGATCTGGTAATGGAAAATCCTCTCATTTACCGTAAATCACTTCTCTTTTGCCTCCTATTTTGGTAGGAATGACCAAGGTTGTTCCGGAAGAATGCTGGAGGCGTTTCTTTGCTACATAAGACGATCGAAGCGGCAGATATAAATCGGGATTATCATACAATTCTTTTATCACATCATCAAGAGACAAGGAGTACTCTAAATCATTATTTATTTCATTATTGGCAAGTTGCCAGTTACAACTGCCCTCTGACGTTTGTTCATCGTCAAGGTTGATTACAAAGGGTACAATGTCGTTTAAAACATAACCTCCATTGTAATCAAATCCGGCTTCGGTATCAGCTTCTTCTCCGCTGTCCGTGCCATGGGCCGATGATTCAGTATCGGATTCGTTACCATAAAGGAGAGAATCAGTGAAATAATTCTCAAACCCTTTAAATGGTTGTTTATCCGCGACCACCGTCCTGACCCTTCCATCAGTAGGTAATGCAGGGAAGGTTTTTAGCCGCTATATTGCAGTGTTGAATTGACAGTTCTGGCTCTTCAAGTGCCGGCTTGATCCGAGTAAGGAACACTTCTGAATTGGCCAAGGCTTCTTGCAAGGCTTCCCTTGTTTCTTTGGACAACTGTAGCAACTCATACAATGTTATCCGCGCTAGAATGTTAGCTAGTTGAGCCATAATATCGAAGACGTGCAGAGTGTTTGAGCTTTCCGGTTTATCTCTTCCAATCGGGCGATTGAAACGAGACTGCTTCGGATTCTGAACCTCCTAGGGCCTCTTTTCTTTCTGTTTATCAACCAGCTGTCGTCGAGCTTCTTCAACCGGTCTAGGAGTCGTAATCACACCCAGCTCCGTGAGAGTTTTAACCGGTCTAGGAGTCGTAATCACACCCAGCTCCGTGAGAGTTTTGGCTGGTCCCCGTTTAGTTACCCCTGCTCAGCTAACTGATCACTAGGTGATGGGTAGTTGAAGTGATACTCATTTTCGCTTCTAGTGGCAAAGACTTCTTGTTCTTCTTCAGGGAGCGGGAAGGTAGGAGCTTCATCACCATCCTCTTCGAAGATCAAGGAGGTAGCATTGCAGGACTTGCCTTTACCCTTTCTGGTCGAGGAAGTCGTCCACTGATCGTCTTCAATTAGGTCGGGATGAACCCAGAGGATTTCGCCGTTTGGGGCTGTGTGTGGCACGAGTCCTTTTTGGCGCTGTCCATGTGGGTTGTCGTTCACCATCTTCATTCCTACTTTGGTAATGCGCTCTGGTTTAAACCATGTTGTGGGCACCGATCCGAAACTAATTGAAACTGTATTTGCTCCAACATTCTTGGACGGCTTCGGGGTTATGATGCCTACATCAATTAACGCCTGGATCTTATCCTTGAGATGATAGCATGACTTGGTAGGGTGATGGACCACTCTATGGTATGCGTAATACTTCGGATCCGTCACTTTACTAGCCCCTTCTTGATCCGCGATCGACGGCAGCTGGATTTTGTTATTCTCCAACAGGTACTTAAAGATGCCGGGAACTTCGTCATCTTTGAAGGAGTACACCTTAGGAAATCTTGGCTCCGAAGATTTCTGCTTCTGAGGTCGTTGTTGCCATTGCGACCGAGATTGTTGTGGTGCTTGTTGCTGCGGCTGTTGCTGAGGTTGCAATTAGAAAGTTTGATTAGCATCAACTGCATTAGCATGTGCCTTACCTTTCCCTCGTGGGACGAAATTCTGCTGTGGAGCATTCGTCGCCTGTTGGCCTCTTTCCGCTTTCTTCCTTCTGAGGAATCGTTCGGCTTGCTCTCCTATTGTTTAGCCATGGCTTCTTCAAGCATTTTTGCCACTTGTTCCGCACTTATCATAAGTGCCTCGCGGGGTTGTTCCTCGCTGGATACCGTATTATCTGATGCGACCGCCGAGTCGGCATCTGATTCTTCATCTTCTTAAGGTAATCTTGTCCGAATCCTACCATAAGTCGCTCGTTTGATGGTTCCAGACTGTAGACGGGTTATACGCCGGGGTGCTTTTAGAATCGACTCGAGATTATCCCGTGCCGATGTCCCTTTGCTGGTCATATTAGTGGTGACCCTCAAAAATTCTCCGTCTTCAACCATCATTCTTCTTCATCGGAAATACCTAGGCCTTGGTTTTGACGTTTTGGTACTGAGCCTTCAAAAACAGAAATTCTCTTGGGGACTATATTGGTGCAGTTGCACTCTGACAATACTGTCCGAATGAGTTTGGAACAGGGGCATTAAGTTTCTAATTCTCGAGGACTCCTTTTCCTAGTTTTACTCGTACCCCCAACACGATAGTACAACTCATCTGCTTGAAGGTCGGAGTAACCTATCGTGTGTTGGCACGACTTCTCAGGTATAACACTATCGTCATCAGACGACAATGTTTCCTTCTGAGGGCGAACTGCCTTCTTTGGGCTTTCAAACGTCACGCGCCTTGAAACATGCCTTTGCAGGCGTGAGTTCTCAGCGGGCTCCTGGACTTCAATGTGCAAATTGGTACGCATAGCTGCCCTGATCTCCTTGTCATGTTGAAGGTGACGGTGACCCCCAGCATGTTGAGCCGTTCGGGGCTTCTTTATCGGGCCCAAACGTTCTTGAACTGGAGCTTTGCACCGTCCATCGGGAAGTGAACCGAGGCACTCCAAAACTGACTTCTTTCTTCGGGATGATTCTGCTTGATCTCCCGGAGTAGCCATGGGAATTATCGGTGATTTAGAGTGGTTCACCGGAGGTTGAACTTTTACTGAAGGATGCAAAGGTTGTTCTTTAGCCTGAATCGCCGCTTCAGGCTTCGGCCTCTAGACTTGGCGGGTTGGTGGCGGCTTTTTGGCCACTTCCTTCTGTAGTCTTCTGCGGGCTTCCTGGACTTGAGCCCGTGCTTGCACTGACAGTGCGCGGCGCTTGCGAATGCGCTCATCAAGTGTCGAACGATTCTGTTTGACACGGATCCATTCATTCGTTGGCAGCTTGGAGGAGCTACCATTCATGGTTTGTTGAGGCTGCTTGCCTCTCCTGCTCTTCAGATCCGCGTTATAGCGGACTCCGTCGGTGGACTCCATCGCCTTTGTGAGTTGCCGCGCCAGGCGTTGACGTCGCCTCTGGCGGGCTCTCTTCGAGAGAGTCACAACGCCCTCAACGGTGGAGGCATCGGCGAGAACAGGGTTGACCTGGTTGGAGGTCGGCGGAACTTCACCCGACGCAACTTTGGCGTCAATTGGGGTGAGAGCTTCGTTGGCATTCTGTACTTCTTCATACCAACGAACTTTTCTCCTAGAGGAGAACTTCTTGGACTTGCGGGGGGAGGTGGATTCGGACGAGGATGACAGATACTCCTCGAACTTTTGTTGGTCGAATTCATACTCGACCTCTTCCTCGACCGGGATTGAGATCCGCGGCTGTGACGCGACGATCTCGGCAGCGAGATCGGAGGCTCCCACTGTGGTCGCCAGATTGTTCGCGGGAAAAAATTGCTTTCTTTGATTCCATTGCTTTCTCAAGTAATAGTTTTTCGATTACAAAAGATCCGGTCTTTTTATAAGATCCGGTTACAACAAAATCAAAAAAGAAATAAAAATTATAACTTTCCTTTTATGTCGAACGAATTGCGAGATCCTGTTTTGCGTTCTCTCGCTTTTGTGGGTTCTTTGCCTGCGTCGGGGTTAATCCGTGGACCACCGCGCGATCTAGATCCGGTTGGATCTACACGGTATAGCGGGTGCTATCTCACGAAAGAAATAACAGCCGAGGGGATTATTTCGCCAAGGAAATAATAGCCCTAGTTATCGAAATCGACCAAGCGAAATCGAGACTCTTCTCGGGATCAAAGGCCAAGCTTTGATCCGGAGGAAAACCGTGTAGATCTCAGATCTGATCTCTCTCGAACTCCTGCCTTATTTGGCGTGGATGATCGCTAAGAACCAGATCTGGAAGTCGAGTCTTCTAAGTTTGAAAATCCAAAGGTGAGTTCTCAATCCAGCAGAGTTTCGGCTCCAAAATTCCAACCCTTGAAAAATGAGCCATGCCCCTTCTATTTATAGCCTTCTGAAAGCAAGTCCTATTTATAGGCACTCAGATCTGTGCCTTGGCACAGATCTGGGTCGGCCACCTTGGTGGCTCGGCCACCTTGGTGGCCCGGCCACCGAGCCACCAGGAGGTGGCTCGGCCATGGCCGAGCCACCCCTAGGTGGCTCGGCTTTGGCCGAGCCACCTAGGTGGCTCGGCTTTGGCCGAGCCACCTGGGTGGTTCGGCTTTGGCCGAGTCGCCCGGGTGTTCGCCGTGTCGTCCGTTGTTCGGTTTTGCGGTTTATCCAAGCTTCGTTGTTGATCCGAACTCTGATTTGGTAGTTCGTATCCTGATTTGGCAATAAATTCGCTTCGGTGTTCGAGTTCGAATCCGTTCTACGGTTGGATGACTCGTTGGCTCACCGAACCATTAGCTTGATTCCGCACGCGAGTGGATGTATTCCGTTGTTCGCTTGCGGTTCGTTAACCTCGTCGCCTCGTTAATCCGCTTCGTCGCGTGTCACTTGGCTTCGGTGTTGTGGTCCAACGATCGTGTTTGGATATGTTGCCCGATGGTTCGTTGGTTTGTTGAATCACCGTGCCGAGCTGTGTTAAGGGACCTATAAGCAGTTTTATACGCCTACACTAATGGTCCATAAAAACAAATGGATCTCTTTCATTGCACATATTGCAATCGGAAGGGTCATTTGAGCGATTATTGCTTTGACCGTGTTAGTGCACCACATATGTCTAAGAGGGTTCATAACCCTGGGGTTTTGAGCTTAAATGATAGGGGTCATGTCCCTAAATCTTTTGGTACCAAGAGTTCTTGGGTACCAAAACAAATTTGATTTTTAAAACAAGAATTTTAATGTTGTTATCTTTTTTTTCTTGGTTTTGAAAATTATGCTTTAAAATCTTTTGGTTATGAAAACAATTTTTCTTGTATCAAATCTTTTGTTTTCATGATTATTATTTTTGTTTTGATGAGAGGACTATGTTTATATAACCCTCCGGAGTTATTGGGTGTTTATTCCCAAATCTTGTTTACCGGATGCTAAAAAGTTTTGAAAAACGTGCTCTAAACTTTTTATATGAAAATAATTTTTAAATGATCAAATCTTTTGTTTTCATGTTTATTTGTTTCAATTTTGATGAGAGGTTTGTGATCATATAACCCCCCAAGTTTATTGGGTGTTTATTCCCAAATTTTATTTACCGGGTGCTAAAATATTTATATGGGTTGATACTAGCTCAAGAGCTAGATATAGTTGCCTCTCTTGATTTTTGAAAAAACATGATGATTTGGTTTTATGATTTAAATTTTGATTTATGATTTCTTTTGGTTGATTCGTTTTCATTTGAAAACTTTTTGCATGATTCTCATATTCCTCTTCTTTTGATTTCATAAATCTATTCTTTTATATGGTTTTTATATTTTTGTGTTAATAAGACACTTCTTTCATATTAACATATTCATATGTGTTCTCATTATCTTTTTCGTATGTGAGGAGTGCTTAGCATATTCATCTATGCTTGCTCACATATGTTTGCCATGATCTTCATTTCGTATATTCTATATGGCATTTTGATAGGGGGAGCAAATCCCTATATATTTTTTTATATACTCACCTATGCTCATTTATAGGGGGGGCTTTCGCTCTCTTATTCTTTTTGTCCCCTTTTTGATGTTGTCAAAGGGGGAGAAATATTGTGAGTATATTCTTTCTTGTTTATATGCATGTGAATTATAAATTATATATTCATTTACTTCATGCATATGTTTCTTTTTGTAAATTGTTTGTCATCATCAAAAAGGGGGAGATTGTTGGCCTTCTTGTTTTGATGATGTTTAACAAACAATTTACCACTAATGTTGTTTGTCTAGTGTTTGTACATTCCTATGTATTGTAGACAAACAACGTAGTTGGAGGATGGATGGATTGCGCCATAACGATCATATCCAATGGAGGTTGGAGGATTTGTGGAGTGAAGCAACGTACAATTCAAGTTAAAGATCAAGTTCAAGCCTCATTCGCACGTGTACCAAGTTGAGCCACAATGAAGATCAAGATCATTGCTTGGGTAACGTTAGTTTAGATGTTATATTATGTGTGTTAGATACTCTAAGCTTAATATAATATACACACACATTTTATTGGTTTCTTCGTATATATATAGTTCTATATATATATACACAAGTTTTGGTTTCTATGCATATATATAGTTATATATACATACATGTGTTTTTGGGTTTTCATGTTTACAATATGAAATCACATATTTCATATTTACTATTATGTTTTTGAAAACATTGCATAGAATATGCAATTTTGTGAAAATTCTATATTCTTTGTAAAAACTCCATCGGTCGACCGCACCGGTCGACCGACGATGGTCCAGAACAGTCCTTCGAGTTTTTGTTCTCCATCGGTCGACCGACAGAATTTCCGGTCGACCGACAATCTAGCCGTTGTCTTCTAACGGCTATTTTCCTGAGTTGTTTGCTGGGGCTGTTTTGTCATTTGGCTTGGGGGTTTTGGCTGAGCTTTGAGTGGGTATATATACCCCATTGCTGATGTCTTTTCAAGTGAGCCAAGAGAGTTTAAAAACAAGTTTAAGAGAGTTTTAATCAAGGGTTTATGTTTGGTTTAAGTGTGTTTATAAGCTTTTAAGCATTTGAGTGTTTTGGTTTTGTGAATCACTTCCACAAGAGCTTGAGGAGATCATCTATTGGTGTTTGAGCATCCAACTCTTCTCCTTCCACTCTTGATCTATTGAGAAGTTTTCTAAACTCAATCTAGCTTTATATTTCATATTGTTTGATTATCATTTTATTAAGCTAGTATTCATATTGAGTTTAGTTGATTTTATTTTCTCTATGTTTATACACACAACCCTTTGAGCTTATTGTATTTACATTCATAGTATAATTTAGGGTTGTGGGTTTGTGACATTGAGAGTGAGCTTAATTGAGTTCTCACCTTGTTTAGAGAACAATCAATTGATTTATATTGTGCTTAATTGTGAGGATTCACTTGTAATACACTTGTACACCGAGAGAAGTGTGTGGTGAGAGACGGGGTCGAATCCAAGAGGAGTGGCGTCGGTTGACGTGCCTAGGGAGAGGTTGTAACCGAGCACTTGAGGAGGAGGACACGGGCTAGGACCAACACTTAGTGTGTGAGGTGTGATTGCATAGTGATTGTATTGTGAGGTGTAAACGTTGTTCGGGTGAACGTAGAAAACCCGGTTGTGATAGTGGAGATCTCCTCGAGGTGAGGAGCGGAGTCGTAGGTCGTGGGGACCGAACTCCGTAATCATATTGTTTGTTTGTGATTGCATTGGCGCACTTACTTTTATGTTCATATCTTATATCGCCTTTGTATATTGCTTGTTGATTATATTGCCCACCATCTAGTTTAGATTGTTTACCCTTGAGTTTATATATCCTTGCACATACATTGCTATATCTCTTTGTTAGGATATATCTTATTGTTCATATTACATATCCTAGCTCATATACATTGTTGTATTTCATACTTGCTAGGGTAACTTGTTAATAAGTTTTAATTGGCATAAAATCGGATTAGATTAGCATAAGACCCTAATCCCCCCCCCCCCTCTAGGGTCTAACATATATCACTTATTCTAGCTCACATATCTTGTTATATTTTATACTTGCTAGGATAACTTTTTAATTAATTTTAATTGGCATAAAATCGGATTAAATTAGCATAAGCCCCTAATCACCCCTCTCTAGGGTCTAACAATGGTTTCTAGATGATCGATGGGGATTGTTATGTCCACCTACACTAAGCTAAATGAAGTTTGACATCTGCCATCATATAATGATAGCATATTACTGACTGGGTGTAGCATGGAGACCACTAGGTATTGAAGTGCTAAGAGTTAGGCTCTAGGTATAGAGAAATATCTCGTCATCAAAGAAAAGAATAAGATAATACCAAACATCCCTTCAAGAAGTGTAGTGAATAGACTTCTACGCGTACAATAATTGACAAATTCTTTACAGTAGGACTAATGAATAGGCATCAGTCCAATCCTTGTACGACTCACTAGGATGAGTTAAGAGGATCCTCATGTTTTTTATAGACTACACTTATGTATTATGCTATGACAGCACAAATTCTCTTCTATAGAGATATTTAGATGTCGACTACACCGATAATCTAGATTGGTGAGCGTCAATGTCTAGTTTGGTCTCTTACATAATGAAAGGATCATTTCTTAGAGTATAAGAAGCAGTAGTGTATTGTCCTTTTCCACTTGGAGTGAAATATATGGTGCAATATATAGTAGCATTGGATGCGGTCTAGTTGTACAAGTTCTTAGAGAATTTGACTTTAGTGCAACATGCAAAGGATGCTATGATTCTCTATTACGATAGCATGTTAATTTCTAGTTATACGATAAGCCAAAATTAGTTTGAGAAATCTAATAAAATCTAGATCCGATACTACTTCATTAAACACTAAAGAGATGGAGGAGGTTGTGCTAAGTGTATCTCAATGAGTCAATTGATCACAGATTTACTGATAAAGGGAACGACTGAGGAGCGACTGGTGCAGCACATTTAAACCTTATGGGCTACATCTTTAATGTTGATTTTTGTACTTAAGACCTCAGACACTTAGGTTATTACCGATGACGGCTTTATAGGATATTATATTTGATTTGATTGTTTTCTCATCTATATGCATATCTATGATTGCTTATATCTTATTATTGGTTAATTACCATGGCATGGAGTATATGAGTATATGATATATACAGGGTACACAAAGGGCAATTGGTGCACCATTACAAAGTTACATCAGCAGTAGGAGCTCTTATCATACAAGAGATTCACTTCAGAGCTATAACAAATGCTGAAACTAAGATCGAGTGTTGGATATCATTTGGCTTGGAGCAATGACTACATTATTGTGTTACTGCGTGGGAGGATAGTGGGACCACTTTATTAGTCTCCCTTACTAGGTCAAGATGAGATTATACCCTTACTAGGTCAAAATGAGATTGTTGTATACTTATATGTTGAAGTGACCAAAGTCAAAACTGTTGGACCCTAGAGGGGGGGTGATTAGGGTCAAAAGGCTCTAATATGCAAATTAAAAACACACAACAATCAATTCACAGTAAATAGATGCAAACAAGGTAAATAAGAGAGGGTTAGGAATCGTTATCCTTGACGCGCGATGTGTTAACGAGGTTCGGCCCTCTGGCCTACGTCCCCGCTCCCCACTCTCGAGGAGAAATCCACTACACAGCCGGTTTGGAAGCCGGAACTTCGTCTACACAGCGATCCCACACGATCTCTCTCACTACACAGTTTGATCTCAACAGATCACACCCTCACAGTAGATCTCACACAAGATCTCAACCTCACAGCAGAAGAAATAATGAAAGAACCTCTCTTTACACAGCCCCTATAGCAAAGAGAAAGAGTACTGAAGCTGGGAAGTGAATGTCTACACAGCGATCCCACACGATCTCTCTCACTACACAGTTTGATCTCAACAGATCACTCCCTCACAGTAGATCTTACTCAAGATCTCAACTACACAGCACAAGATAACAGATGTAGAACTCTCTCTTACAAAGCTCCTATGGCAAAGAGAACAAATTTCTGAAGCTGGGAGGTGAGCTCACACAAAACCACAGAGAAGAAAGCAGGACTGATTTGAAAATTTTCTCAGCAGAAACAGAAAATACTCTCTCTGGTTTTTCAAACGTTTGGCTCAAGGAAGAAGAAGAAGCAGCTGTAGGGTTTTTATAGAATAGATTAAAACAATTTTAAAAACAAACCCAATCTTCCTGTTTAGGAAGATAATCCCCTTTACAGAGTCTTAGCTCAGACTGAGCCAAGCACGAAAGAGTGAAAGCACAACAATCGAAAATAAAAGACCGTTTAAAAAGAAATCTCGTGTTGACTGAAGAAAACAAAAGCGGTCGGCCGAAATATCGTTCGGTCGACCGAAAAACACGTCGGTCGACCGACCGAAAATTTCGGTCGACCGTGAGCTGCTTCAGAAAAAATAAGAAAACCAGCAGAAACACTGTCGGTCGACCGGATCGGTCGACCGATATAAAAATCGAGAATTCGGTCGACCGGCCCGGTCGACCGACGACCTCTCTGGAAACCAGTAAGAAAAGATGATATGTGCGGTCGACCGATCCGGTCGACCGCTTTCTGACATATGCTGGAAAACATGTTTTTGACCAAGTTAAAATATTTGTAGAATATTTATTTGACCTCTGAAAAATCTGAAACTTTGTAAAATGTTTTTGATACTAAAAACAAACTGTTTGAAGAAAGAATTTTGCAGATAGGTTCTCGTATTTGTGAAAAATAAGGTTTTGTGAAAACGGCTTAAAAGTTTAAGAAAGAAAACATGTGTGTAAGTCCCAATAGCTTCATGTAAACATAGTGACTCTTTGCCTACAATCTAGCACTAGAGAGAAACATAAAGGAAAGCTAATATCCTCATATTTAAAGCAATACTTGAGCTTTGATTAGCTTGAATCGGATGAAGCTTTTATATGAGTTTGTCGTTCTTGAATTAACGTTGCTTCATCTCTTGGCCTCCTCCTCCTTTGGATATTATCTTTGTAGCATATATTCCATCCATCCTCCATTTATGGCACTAACGAGCTTGATAAATAGATTTACTACAATTTCACTCAATAAGCCATTAGTACCAATAATGGTGGTTGTAAGAACATCATCAAAACATAAGGGCTAACAATCTCCCCCTTTTTGATGATGACAACCAACCATTTTAAGAGCAAAAATAAAATAACTTATAGATAGATGCTCCCCCTATCTATGAGCTCCCCCTAAGGATGTGCAACAAAAGAGGAGAGGTTTCTCCCCCTTTGGCAACATCAAAAAAAATGGGGTAAAAAGAAATATAAACGACAACTAAACAAGCACACAATGTAGAACGCTCACATAGTGCATAGGCCCAAACCATTTCTTATGCGACAAAAATCATCCTCTCCAAGAGGCTTAGTGAATATATCCGCTAGTTGAGATTTTGTGTCAACAAATACTAGGGATACATTTAGTTTCTCTACATGATCGCGTAGGAAATGATGGCGTACATCAATATGTTTGGTTCTAGAATGCAAAACCGAATTTTTTGAAATATTTATGGCACTTGTGTTATCACAAAAGATTTTAATATTTTGGAAATGCAAATCATAGTCAACTAGACTTTGTTTCATCCATAAAACTTGAGCACAACATAAGCCGGCGGCAATGTATTCCGCTTCCGTAGTGGACAATGCAACACAATTTTGTTTCTTGGAAGCCCAAGAAACAAGTGAATTTCCTAAGAATTGGCATGTTCCACTAGTACTCTTGCGATCTACTTTACACCCGGCAAAGTCGGCATCACAAAAACCATATAAATCAAAAGAAGTGCTTCTGGGATAAAACAAGCCAAGATTAAAAGTACCATTAACATATTTAATGATTCTTTTAACGGCAATTAAATGAGATGCTTTAGGAGATGCTTGAAAACGTGCACATGCACACACACTAAACATAATATCGGGTCTACTAGCAGTAAGATAAAGAAGACTACCTATCATACCTCGGTATAATTTTTGGTCCACGTCTTCACCACTTTCATCCGCATCAAGCTTAACACTAGTGCTCATGGGAGTAGGCGCATGCTTGGAATTCTCCAACTTGAATTTCTTCACCAATTCCTTTGCATACTTGCTTTGTGAAATGAAAATCCCATCCTTAGTTTGCTTGACTTGGAGCCCGAGAAAGAATGTAAGCTCTCCCATCATACTCATCTCAAAGTGATCCTGCATAACTTTAGAAAATTCCTTGCACAAGGATTCATTAGTAGCACCGAAAATAATGTCATCCACATATATTTGAACTAAAATGAAATCATTTTTTCTTTTTCTTACAAAAAGAGTGTTATCAATTGTTCCTTTTGAAAAACCATTTTCAACAAGAAAACTAGAGAGGCGAGCATACCAAGCTCTAGGAGCTTGTTTCAACCCATATAAAGCTTTGTGTACCCGGTAAACATGGTTTGGAAAATCATGATCAATAAAACCGGGGGGTTGCTCAACATACACTTCCTCTTCTATAAAACCATTTAAGAAGGCACTTTTAACATCCATTTGAAAGAGTTTAAAATTTTTGAAACTAGCAAATGCCAAAAACATCCTAATAGATTCCAACCTTGCAACCGGTGCAAAGGTTTCATCATAGTCTATGCCCTCCTCTTGATTGTATCCTTGGGCAACCAAACGAGCTTTATTCCTAGTAACAATGCCATGTTCATCAAGTTTGTTTCTAAAAACCCATTTTGTACCAATAACACTAGCATTATTTGGTCTAGGAACTAACTTCCAAACTTCATTTCTTTGAAAATTGTTTAATTCTTCATGCATAGCTAAAACCCAAAATTCATCATTTAAAGCATCATTAATTCTTTTAGGTTCTATGTGAGATAAGAATGCAATGTTACCACACTCACTCAAGGCTTTTGAGCGAGTAATAACTCCTTTTGAAGGACTCCCAATGATTTGCTCCTTTGGATGATTTGATGTGAATTTCCAAGCTTTTCGAGGTTCAACTTGATCTTGAGAGCTATCTATATCTTTATGAGCTTCTATGGAGGGAGTGTCATTTATTTGCAAGAAGTCCAATCCTCCCTCAATATCCTCATCATCATCTTTTCTAGGCAAAATAACTCGAGAGCAAACATTAGTCTCATCAAAAGTAACGTTTATAGATTCTTCAACAACGAGGCTTCGTTTATTGAAGACCCTATAAGCCTTACTTCGAGGTGCATATCCCAAGAAAATACCAACATCAATTTTGGAATCAAATTTATCATGGTGGTCTTTCGTATTTAAAATGAAACATTTGCAACCAAAAACACGAAAATAGCCAATGAAAGGAGTTTTCCCATAATAAAGTTCATAAGGAGTTTTCTTAAGCTTTGGTCTAATCAAAACACGATTCAAAACATGGCAAGCCGTATTAACGGCTTCCGCCCAAAAATATTTTGGTAAATCAAAAGAGTTTAACATAGTGCGTGCCATCTCTTGTATGGTGCGATTTTTCCTTTCAACAACACCATTTTGTTGTGGTGTTCTCGGAGCGGAAAACATATGAGTTATACCATGATGAGCACAAAAATCATAGAAGAATTCATTTTGAAATTCACCACCATGATCACTTCTAATTTTAACAACTTTCAACTCTTTTTCATTTTCAATTCTCTTAATATGATTAGCAAATTCTTCAAAACAATCATTTTTCTTTGCAAGAAAAATTGTCCATGTAAAACGAGAAAAATCATCAATAATCACAAAAACATAGTGTTTTCCTCCAAGAGAAGTGACACGCATAGGACCAAATAAATCAAGATGTAATAGTTGCAAAGGTTTAGAAGTTGATACCTCATGGATGGATTTGAAAGAGGATTTTGTTTGTTTACCTTTGGCACAATCCTCACAAATTGTATCTTTTATGAAGTGCAAGTTAGGTAGCCCTTTCACAAGATTCTTCTTAGACAATTTTGATATCAACTCCATATTTGCATGTCCAAGTCTCTTGTGCCAAATCCAAGGGTTTTCATCAATGGCCGCAAGACACTTCACATCTTGATTCAATAACTCATTCATCTCAAAGATATAAACATTAGACTTGCGATATGCAACAAAAACAATTTCTCCATTCATACTAATGATGCATTTATCCGGTTTAAAAGAAATATCGAAACCTTTGTCACTTAGTTGACTAATACTAAGAAGATTATGATTCAAACCACTTACTAAATAGACATCTTCAATAATGGGTGAGGGTTTCTTACCAATAGAACCTATACCAATGATTTTACCTTTCTCACCACCACCGAAGGAGACGTTGCCTCCTTCAATCCTTGATAGGGTTGCAAATAACTCTTTGTTGCCCGTCATATGATGTGAGCAACCACTATCAAGGTACCAAATTTCCTTACGTCGTTGCCGTGACGTCCCCTACAAAAGAAGAAGACGAAGGTGTTGTAGCTTTAGGTACCCATGTCTTGGGTCCTTGGTGGTTAGTAGTTTTGGTGCCTTTGGGTACCCATATTAAACCATAAAAATCTTCATTGTCTTTAACTCTACAATGAGTAGAAATGTGTCCATGTCTCATGCAATAAGTACATACAAAGTTTCTTTTGTATGCACGAGTGTGAGAGCCATAAGACCTATTTCTACCATGGTGATTGGCATAGACATGAGTGGGTCTAGTCCTACAACCTTCAATTTCTAATCTTTCAATTTTTGATCTTAATTGTTTATTTTCGAAATCGAGATCTCCTAGCAATTCATCTTTTAGAGCAAGAGAGGTTGTTAGTTGTTCAAGCTTAATATCACAAGAGACATGCAACTTTTTGAAAGAGGAGTATTCTTTAGACATTCGTTTAAATTCAAAGTTCAACTCCTCTAATGCCATAGCTATATCACATTGCATATAGAAAGATTCACTTTCGGCCTCGGATATTACCTCATGTTCATTTGCCATGAAACAAACATTTGGGTCATGAAGGGCAAGTTTGGCTCCCTCCTCATCGCTATCCGAATCACTTGGTTCGGATTCTTCCCATCCGGCATACATAGCCTTCTTCTTCTTGTACTTCATGTACTTCTCCTTGAGCTTGGGGCAATCCTTAGCGATGTGACCCGGTTCATTGCACTCAAAACATTTTCCTACACGAGATGAAAACTTGTTATTAGATCGGGGATTGAATTTTTTGTTCATTTTTATAAGTCTAGAGATTCTTCTAGAGAGATGAGCCACTTCTCTAGAAAAATCTACTTCACTCTCCGATGACGAAGATGAGTTGTCACTAGCTCCTTTGAGAGCTATAGTCTTCAACTTTGGTGATGGTTCCTCAACTTCACGTGATGGCACTTCCTCCTTCTCCTTCCCTTTGAGCTTCTTTTCATGCACTTTGAGCTTTCCGATAAGACTATCAAGAGCTAATGTAGTGAGGTCATGAGCCTCCTCGATGGCCGTAGCCTTGGGCTCCCATGCCGGAGTTAAGGAACGAAGTATCTTGTAGTTCATCTCTTGAATAGATAGTTGCTTATCTAAACCATGTAATTCATTGATGATATTAGTAAAACGGGAAAACATAGCATCAATGGATTCATTTGGAAGCATTTTGAATAGCTCATAATCATGCATAAGTCCACTAATCTTAGACTCCTTAACTTGGGGTGTTCCCTCATGTGTGACACATAATTTTTCCCAAATTTCGTATGCGGTTGCACACGTGGAGACTCTATTGTATTCATTAGGGGAAAGACCACAAATTAAGGCGTTCATAGCCTTAGCATTGAGATTGGCAAGGTGCCTTTCATCATCGGACATGTTCTCAACTTTGGATTTCTCTACATATTTCTTTTCAATAAGCCCTAGGATGTCAAGGTCAATACAACGAAGATAAATTCTCATCCTAGCCTTCCAATAAGCAAAATTGCTCCCGGTGAAGAGAGGTGGCCTAGTTGTGGATTGTCCTTCTAACATATGCATATTCAAAGAAGCCTCCATAAGATCTTTACTCTAAGGTGATTAAACCAAAAATTAATATAGAGACCAAGCTCTGATACCAATTGTTGGACCCTAGAGGGGGGGTGATTAGGGTCAAAAGGCTCTAATATGCAGATTAAAAACACACAACAATCAATTCACAGTAAATAGATGCAAACAAGGTAAATAAGAGAGGGTTAGGAATCGTTATCCTTGACGCGCGATGTGTTAACGAGGTTCGGCCCTCTGGCCTACGTCCCCGCTCCCCACTCTCGAGGAGAAATCCACTACACAGCCGGTTTGGAAGCCGGAACTTCGTCTACACAGCGATCCCACACGATCTCTCTCACTACACAGTTTGATCTCAACAGATCACTCCCTCACAGTAGATCTTACTCAAGATCTCAACTACACAGCACAAGATAACAGATGTAGAACTCTCTCTTACAAAGCTCCTATGGCAAAGAGAACAAATTTCTGAAGCTGGGAGGTGAGCTCACACAAAACCACAGAGAAGAAAGCAGGACTGATTTGAAAATTTTCTCAGCAGAAACAGAAAATACTCTCTCTGGTTTTCAAACGTTTGGCTCAAGGAAGAAGAAGAAGCAGCTGTAGGGTTTTTATAGAATAGATTAAAACAATTTTAAAAACAAACCCAATCTTCCTGTTTAGGAAGATAATCCCCTTTACAGAGTCTTAGCTCAGACTGAGCCAAGCACAAAAGAGTGAAAGCACGACAATCGAAAATAAAAATGACCGTTTAAAAAATCTCGTGTTGACTGAAGGAAAAAAAAGCGGTCGGCCGAAATAACGTTCGGTCGACCGAAAAATCACGTCGGTCGACCGACCGAAAATTTCGGTCGACCGTGAGCTGCTTCAGAAAAATAAGAAAACCAGCAGAAACACTGTCGGTCGACCGGATCGGTCGACCGATATAAAAATCGAGAATTCGGTCGACCGTCCCGGTCGACCGACGACCTCTCTGGAAACCAGTAAGAAAAGATGATATGTGCGGTCGACCGATCCCGGCGACCGCTTTCTGAGTCGGTCGACCGGATCGGTCGACCGATATAAAAATCGAGAATTCGGTCGACCGTCCCGGTCGACCGACGACCTCTCTGGAAACCAGTAAGAAAAGATGATATGTGCGGTCGACCGATCCGGTCGACCGCTTTCTGACATATGCTGGAAAACATGTTTTTGACCAAGTTAAAATATTTGTAAAATATTTATTTGACCTCTGAAAAATCTGAAACTTTGTAAAATGTTTTTGATACTAAAAACAAACTGTTTGAAGAAAGAATTTTGCAGATAGGTTCTCGTATTTGTGAAAAATAAGGTTTTGTGAAAACGGCTTAAAAGTTTAAGAAAGAAAACATGTGTGTAAGTCCCAATAGCTTCATGTAAACATAGTGACTCTTTGCCTACAATCTAGCACTAGAGAGAAACATAAAGGAAAGCTAATATCCTCATATTTAAAGCAATACTTGAGCTTTGATTAGCTTGAATCGGATGAAGCTTTTATATGAGTTTGTCGTTCTTGAATTAACGTTGCTTCATCTCTTGGCCTCCTCCTCCTTTGGATATTATCTTTGTAGCATATATTCCATCCATCCTCCATTTATGGCACTAACGAGCTTGATAAATAGATTTACTACAATTTCACTCAATAAGCCATTAGTACCAATAATGGTGGTTGTAAGAACATCATCAAAACATAAGGGCTAACAAAAACCTCACATCCATTTTACTTGTTTACTATCAGCCACACTATGGGTCGGACTTAGAACAAAGGTGCGGACTTGTCAGGAGATCCTAGGCATATCGTAGGGCAATAGGGCGAGACAAGTTCATTACAGGGTAGTGTAACTTGAGTATATAATGTATTCATTTAGTGATGTATGCTCTCAAGGAGAGAAGAAATATTGTAGCACGTTCCTATATGGCGTGTGCTTGGACTGGATATAAGTAGGTCAAGGGATGGATCCCCACTTTCTCACTATGTGAGTCCTTATAGACGACTACCAGTGATGGAAGACAATCACTGTATCGTTAAAGACACTAGGCTGTCTGAAAAAGTTGTTATGAGCATTTGCTACTTTGCTTACTATTTCTTATTACGATGAGACAATACCGCACATATGGGGTAGTGTTAGGAAAGCGGGTGATTAACATGCTCAACAATGTAGAACCAGAGGAGGTTCAATTAGCATGTCTCCTGATTGCATTGCATGAGAAACTCTTATTTATGGAAGGGGTAAGGTTATAAGAGTGCCATTAATCAATGATTGACTCAGGTGCTCATGTATGTTTCTTTAAGGGATTGAAGGTATTTGAGTAGACATGGTTGATCAGATCTCAGGTATGAGATACAACATTCTTACACTTTTGTTTGTGTATTTTTATTTCTTTAGGGAGATCTTCATGTCAGTCGTAATGGATCTAGCTGAAAGGCTAACTGCTTGCAGGTTCTCAACAGTCCATGCCGCATGCCGCACTAATGATGTATGGACATAGTATTGATAAGAAAGGAAAATCTCAGGAAGATTTTAATTCAGGGAGTCAATAGCTCAGGGAGAGCTCAGGGAGCGATAGATGATACCCACTCATTTATGCGAGTGGAAGTATGTTAGTAATTGTGGGGTCCACCCAATTAAATGGGTGAATCGTAAGTGAGCTCAAACCAGTTCTTTATTGAATCGATTTCTAAGCATAAAGGGTTAGGGTTTTGTTCTATACTATACACACATGTGCACGTGTGCGCACATGCACACACACATATACATATACATATATGCATTTATGTATAGACTAAAGTGAGAGAAAAAAACTACTATTGTCGTCTCTTTCCTCGTCATCAATTCTGTGATTTGTGGGTTAGTCACGGGGTGATATGCGGGGGCTTCTCTCTATATTGGTGTGGTCGCCCTCCAGCTATTGTTCGAAGATCAAGATTAGATGTGTAGAGATCCTTCCAAAAGATCGAGGTTAGGTAATCTCTAAACAAGAGATTTCTGTACTTTTATTTTTATACATGGCTTACAATTATGTTGGGCCTCCACAATAAAACCTAATAGCCTGTACATGTAAAATATGCATTGAAATTTAATTTTGCCACAACAACAGATATTGAAAGTCCAAAATCATCTTATAATGGATATCTATATTTATACCACTAATACAACTGCCACTGAAATAGAAGGATGGTTTTTTCATGAAAAAATATTTTCACTAAATTTTTTCGTGAACTGTTTAAACTAAATCAAAACTAAATGAGACTTGATTTAATCTATTTAACTCATTCTCCTTATTTCTCTCTTTCCATCTTATCTATCCTCTTCCCACTTCCCTAAGCCAGCCTCTGCTCCCCCAACTTGGGTCACCACAATGGTGAGTTCTTAACGGTGGCTACAGAGAGTTTTTAGCACGTGCCACTTCCTCCACTGACGTGATCAAGGTTGGCCATATGAAGAACACATTCTGTTTGACCACGCTATTGGAGTCCACCAAGCTTCATCCAAATCATCATCCTTTGTACATTTGTGGAAATCGTTCCCTCGGGTGAGTACCTCCAAAAAACTATGATTTATTTTTTGGAAATTTGATGAAATCTAATTAAGATTACAAGACATAAAAGTGGAGACAGAACATGATATTTGTGTATTCGAATGTTATAGGGGACATTAATATAATCTCCTAGTGCAAATACACTTGGAGAATGAGGTGTTTGGCTTTTAATTTTTAAACCTTAATATGATCTATACAAGGCGATGCACATTAATTGTTTGCTTCTCTGTCTATTTTTTGAATGCCTTGCTTCTTTTCTTCATCTAATTTTTTATACATTGCTTTATTTCATCATTTTAAATAGGAGAAGTCATCTCTGAGCTTCAAGGAAATTTTTTTATCTAATTTTTTATGTTTGTTGTTTGATGGGGTAATTTTTTTCTGTGCACTTAAATTGTTTGATGAAATGCCTGATTGAAGAGGACCTATTTTAATTTGCAAGAGGTTCTTCAGATAGAAAACTTTGTCAACTAAATTAGAAGTTCCTTAGGTAAGTGATCACTACTATCATTTTATTAATATTTAAAATATCATGAAAATTTTGAAGTTCCTTGCAAATCACTTTTTTGTTGATATACTATTCTGATTCCACATGGGCTTGTTTTTTTTTTTGTATATTTTTCTTTATTTCCTTCAGTAAAACTTGTCTTGTAGATAAAAACTATGAGTTCTGAGATGTGAATAACTATTGAAAAAATTAGAATAAATCGTCAGTTGTGGATTTTAAATCATTTGATTTATTTATTATTTTTTAAGGAACCTTTAAATAGATTGATGCACATTTGTTTAAACTGAATTTCAAATTCTTTTTGCACAAAAATGCAGTAGGTACAGTTGTTGAGTGTTCGACGTACATTTTGTTTGCATATTCAAAGAACTTTATGTTTTGATGATAATCTATACTACTGTAAAAAGAGGATTAGGGTGTTAAAACTTTTAGTTTTCTTTTTTGGTCTCACAAAATTTGATAAATTCTAATTATGTTATTATCTCTAATTAATATTATTTTACATAAATATAACCACTTGTTAATTATGCACCTCCTCACCTTTCTAAATAATTATAATTATCAATAATATTATAACTATTAATTGTTTAATAATAATATAATAAAATAATTTATGAAATAAGTATACACAATTATTAATAGTAACCAATTAAATTATTATTATTATTATTTATGAATTATAATAAAATAATTAAAATAGTAGTATACATAAAATAATATATTACTAGATAATATTAAGAATTATACTATAATTCAATGAGCAATAAAATAAATATTTAATAGCATAAATAGTATAATTATTTTAATAATATCATAACTTACAAATTACAATATTTATTTAGTAATATATAATTAAATAAACTAAATAAATAATTTTAATATTATTTTTAGAATATTTTATCAAAGATTGTTACATGATACCGAATAATCTATACATAGCAATGATTAAAAACTAACCTTTTTACAATAGTACTATTTAATATTAATAATAGTACTATTAATTATTATGATAGTGTATTAAAAATTTATAAATTATTTATAGTACTAAAAGTATTTAAGAGCATAAATAAAAAATTAAATTAGATAGATATTTTATAGTATATAGATAGTATAATTATTTTAATAATATTTCTTGAATTAAGAATTATAATATTAAATAGGGTAAATTATGGTAAAACCCCGTGAACTTTCATTATTTTGTAGTAAATAGACTCTATGAACTTTCAAAGTCACACTAAACCCCTAATAACTTTTGTAGAAAGCCTCCAACATCTTTTAGATAAATTACACCAAACCCCAATAATTTTCAAAATGTTTTTTTGTCATTTTCTAGTCTAATTTATAGGGGTTATTTGCAACATTTTGAAAGTTATTGAAAGTTTTCTTTGAAACAGAAAAGTTATTAGGATCTTTTTTTTTGCTTTTGAAAGTTCATAGGGGCTGAAAGTTCATAAAGGTTTAGTATAATTGCCTTGTTAAATAATATAATGAGAAATAACAATCACAATATCTTAATGGTATTAAGTATAACTATCTAGAAAATACTAGGAAAAAGCTGTTGTGCCTGGCGGAAGCGGACTCAATCCACAACAAGTCGGCAAGCAACGTGATAAGAACACCACGAGCACAATTCACAAATGAACGCCTAAAACCAATCATAAACATATAGAATTTACGTGATTTAGCAAGTTACCTATATCCACGTGGAGAGGATGAGGAGATTTCAGTATATGGAGGAGAAAAACAATGGGTTACAACTCTCTCAAACACTCAAAATAACCCTAACCAAAAGATCTCACTCCCTCGCAATAATCTCCCTCTCAAAGTGCTAAAAACAACCTCTTTTCTCTATTAAATCTCTCTCTAAAAATCATAGAAAACGTGTTTCTATTTATATCAAACTCAAATCCAAAACAGGCTGGGAAATCAACTTGGCCCAATATTCGCTATCGGTTGATTGATGATGTCTCATCAATCGTTTGGTAGGACTCCATCAGTCGACTGATGAGACATCATCAGTCGACTGTCCAGTGTGAATTCTAACCCTGTAATGTGTAAATTTCGACCCTGTAATGTGCATGATATTGGTCGACTGGTTTGGCCTACCAGTCGACCGACCAGAAGACTTTTGTCAACTTCGATTTTTCCTATAATTCGTGAAAGTACCCTAGAGGGGGGTGTGAATAGGATATTTGCTAATCTAATACAATATCAATGCCAATTTAAAAACTTATTAACAATCTATCCTAGCAAGTATGAAATTTAACAAGATATGAGCAATGATATGTAATTACACAAGGATGAAATAAACTATGGAACAATGGCGATAAACAATGAGCACAAAAAAATACCAATGCAAACACAAACACAAAAGAAATAATCACGGTGTTCGGTCGACCCATGACCTAAATCTCCACTATCAACACAAAAATCTACACAATCAGTTTTTAACTCTCACCGATAAACATTTACAACTTACACTATTGTAATCACACAATACACCTTCTAAATGTTGGCCTAGCCCATGTCATCTTCCTTAAGTGCTCGAAATTACGACCTCTCCTTAGGATTTACAACCGATGCCACTCTTCTTGGAATTGACGTCGTCTCTCACCAACCACTTCTCTAAGTGTCATTGTGTATTACAACATGATCTCAACAATTAAGCACAAGTAAAGATAATTTGTTCTCTAAATAAGATGAGAATTAAATTAAGCCCACACTCAATTAATCACTCACTACAACCCTAATTATACTTAATATAAAATACTAAAAGCTCAATAGGTTATGTGTGCAATCAATGAGTAAAATAAAATGTAAACTTAATTATAATCTAGCTTAAGAAAATGATAATCAACAATAAATATATATAAAGCTAGAGATTGAATTTAGAAAAACTTCTCTGAAAGCTAGAGTGATGGAGATGTGAGATTGAAGCTCAAAAAGAAATGAAATAATCTCCTCCTCTTGTGAAACTCTCTTCACATAAACACACTTGAAAATAAACTTAAAACACACTTAAACAAACTTGTAAACTTGATTAAAACCTTTCTTGGTAACCCATAAATGTTTTGACTGAAGGGGTATTTATAGGTTCACAAAACAAAGCCAAAAAACTAAAAAAATCCAAGGAAAAAGACAAAATCCCGAAAAATCAGCAAAGCTTGATTCAGTCGACTGATGAGCTAACCGTTAGAGGCCGCTCATCCTTTATCGGTCGACTGATGAAATTATCATTTGACTGATGACTTGCTTCGGTCGACTGATAGTTTATCAATTGACTGAGTAGAAACTTTTCTGCTTTTCCAGTGTGTTTCTTCGGTCGACTGATAACATGCACAGGGAATTTTATGAATAGTAAAATTAAACTTTGAACCCTTTAAAATTAGTAAATAAATTCTAAAAAATATAAAATTTAGGGAAATGTTTGTAAACATGAAAATGAACATGTTATAAAGAAATTTTTATTATTTTCCATTTGTGAAAACTCATCATTTTGTAAAAACTCAAAAATACATGTTCATTTAAACACTTGATTTTGACACTATGACTTAAACCAAATTATGAAATCTTTTTGAATTGATTTATAGACTTAATAAAAGATGTATACAAGGATTATTTTGTCCATAAACTAAGAACATAATGTTTTCTCAAAAATAGCTATATTTTGATAAAACCAAGAATATGTGTGTGTGTAAATTGAGCATGATGTATTAGAACACAAGATATAATTCCTAAACTAATATACCCAAGATAAAATCTTCATTAAGCTTGTCTTGGTTGTGGATAAAGCTTGGTCTTGTACTTGACTTGAATTCATCATCGTTTTATTCCGAATTTCCTCCAACCTCCAAGATGTCGTCATTAAGCTCAATTCCATCCAACCTCCAATGGAGAATCTTTTTGTAGAATACCTAACAAGCTAATATAAACACTCGATAAACGTTGTTAAGAATTATGTGTTAATCATCAAAACTAGATTAGACAGCAGGCCTATAAACATGAGACCTAACAATTTGCACCCTCTTTCAACAATTCACCGCCTTAGCGAAGTGTTCCCAAAATTGAGCCGACACCAACACGAGCACCAATGTGTCATCTCTCTAAATCCGGCTGCACCAATATAGTTACCTACGTGCCCCCTCTCCCAAGGGATCAAGCCATTTGTAGTTCATCAAATGGCCTCGACAGGCCTCAACAAGCACGAATCTGCAACAAGCTTCTATAATAATCGAACTTGTTCCTAAGGACCACATTCGTGAGCATATCTGCTGGATTGTCTTTTGTATAGACCTTCACAAGCTCCACATCCTCATCTTTAAGAACATCCTAGATGAAGTGATAATGAAGGTTGATGTACTTCGTCCTCGCATGGAAAACTTGATTCTTCGCCAAATAGATAGCACTCATATTATCACAATAAATAGTGACAAACCGTTGCGAAACACTAAGGTCTTCCAAAAGTACTCGAAGCTAAATTGCCTCCTTAACAGCCTTTGTAATCACCATGTACTCTGTCTCTGTCGTTGACAAAGCAATTGTGGAATGTAAGGTGCATCTCCAACACACCGGTGCACAGGTCAAAGTGAACACATACCCCATCGTCTACCGATGCTTATCCAAATCTCCAGCATAATCAAAATCTACGTATCAAATACATAACTACCCACTACTAATGTCCCACTCGAACATCAAACTAATGTTAAGAGTACCTCGAATGTACCTAAAAATCCACCTCATGGTATCCCAATGACCCGGACCTGGGTCATGCATGTATCGTGAAATCATGTTAACTACCTGTGATAGATCCAGCCTCGTACATATCATGGCGTATACCCAAACTTCCCACTACACTCGCATAAGGAGTCTTTGATATCAACTCTTTGTCTTCAATTGACTTTGGTAAAAGATCAGCTCAAAGCTTCAAATGGGCTTCTAAAGTTACAATATCTGGCTTCGTCTTCATACTCATATTGAATTGCTGTAACACCTTCTTCAAATAAGCCACCTGTGTTAAACAAATTCTATCCTTATCTTTGTCTCTGCTGATCTCCATCCCTAAAATGTACTTTGCTTCACGCAAATCCTTCATCTCAAACTCACTTGAAATGTGTATCTTCAATTCATCTATGACGGATCTGGAAATGGAAGAAACCAACACGTTATCGATATAAAGCAACAAATAAATGTACGCACCTCCATGCAACTTACGATAGTATACGCAAGGATCAAACTGGCTCCTAATGTATGACTTGTCAATCATAAACCCATCGAATCGCCAATACCACTAATTTGGAGATTACTTCAACCCGTATAGCGACATCTTCAATCTACACACCAATTTTTTCTTCCCTGCAGCTCGAAACCCTAATGTCCAAGTCATATAAATTTCTTCATCAAGATCACCATGAAGAAAAACTATTTTCACATCCAACTGATCCAATTCCAGTCCATACTGTGTCACCAAAGCTAGTAAGATCTGAATCGAAGAGTGCTTCACCACCGGAGAGAAGACCTGATTGGAGTCATTACCTTCTTCCTGTGCATAACCCTTCACTACCAACCTAGCTTTAAACCTCACTAAAGTGCCCTAAATGCCCTCTTTCTTGGTACACACTCATTTGTAACCAATTGCCATCCACCCCTTTGGAAGCTCGACAAGCTCCCATGTGTCTTTCTTCTGAGAGACTTAATCTCTTCCCGCATAGCTTCCTGCCACATATTAGTCTCTGAACTCTATTTAGCCTCTCTGAAGGTAGTAGGAATCATCTCATAGACACTCTTCACTAGAAGTGTATAAGCAACCAATGCATCTATATATCTTGCTGACAACTGTATGTCTCTCTTTGGTCTCCGAACTACAATAGAATCCTGAACTTGAGCTGTCAATCCTTGATCTTGCTCTGTTATACTTGTATCCTCCAAATCATCACTATGCTCGTCTTCCGTCACCTCAGTCGATACTCTAATGGATACGGTCCCATCTGGACACTGTGGGGCTACATCAATCTCCACCATCTGCGATGTCTCTTCTGTCAGGGTGCTCTCCACCTAATGAGAGCTGGGAGACTTCAAGAGCGAAGCCTCATTAAATATGACATCTCTTCTTAGCACAATCTTCTTCTCAACTAGATTCTAAAGCTTGTATCCTTTCACACCACGCTTGAATCCCATAATTATGGCCTTTGTAGCTTGATGTTCTAATTTATCGGTTTTAACATGATAAAATATAGGGCACCCAAAAACCTTGAACTAATCATAATCGTGTGTTGGTTCTCTTGTCCACATCTTCATAGGAGTCTTTCCCTCTATCACAGATGAAGACAACCTATTAATGAGATGGCTTGCATACGTAAGTGCCTCAACCCAAAACTCTAAACAACTCTACGATAATAAACATTGAACCTTCTCTAGTAAAGACCGATTTAACCTCTCTGTCATCCCATTCTGCTATGATGTATGCCTAACTGTGAAGTGTCTTTCTATGCCATTGTCTTAACATAGCTGCTATAAGGGGTCTGATATATAGTCTTTAAGTTTTGAGCATTCAAAGCATCCTGCACATCACTCATCCACAACCCAAAATTGATTTTGCCGTCATACTTCATAACACTAATCTTCGTATTCAGAAGTACAACCTGAACTGTACTCGACGCAGCCTTGCTACTTTCACTACTTTATCCTACCATTGCTTACTAACTCCAAATTGTAGAGGAAAGATTCGAACTTGATAGAGTTGAGAAATCACCCAAATTAAACCCTAGATAGGATTCTAACACAATCTCCCAACCACACGAGGAAGGCGAGATCTTCAATGGCAACTCCGTAATGCTATCTCTACCAAAACCTAGATCTCTAAGATCCAAGTTCAACACCGAGTTTTCCTCCACTCAAATTAAACCCTAGATCTAAAATCCGGCTCTGATACCACTTGTTGCGCCCATCGGAAGCGAACTCAATCCACAACAAGTCGGTAAGCAACGTGAGAAAAACACCACAAACACAATTCACAAAATAGCGACCAAAACCAATCACAAAAATAGAGAATTTATGTGGTTCGACAAATTGTCTACATCCACAGAGAGAGGATGATGAGATTTTACTATATGGAGGAGAAAAAAGTTGGTCACAACTCTCTTAAACACTCAAAATAACCCTAACCAAAAGATTTCAGTCCCTCACAATAATCTCCCTCTCAAAGTGCTCAAAATAATCTCTTTTCCCTGTTAAATCTCTCTCTCAAAACTCTAGAAAACGTGTTTCTATTTATATCAAACTCAAATTCAAAACAGTCTGGGAAATCAATACGTCCCAATACCCGCTATCGGTCGACTGATGATGTCTCATCAGTCAACTGGTAGGCCTCCATCAGTCGACTGATGAGACATCATTAGTCGACTGTCCAGTGTGAATTCTGACCTTGTAATGTGCAAATTCTAACCCTATAATGTGCATGATATTGGTCGACTGGTTTGGCCCACCAGTGGAATGACCAAAGGACTTTTGCCAGCTTCGATTTGTCCTGTAATTCACACCCTCTTTCAACAAAAGCTAGCAAGATCAATGCAGCTTACTTAACTTAAAGTTAAGTTTATAAATTTCAAGTTGGAGGGGCATATTTAAGAAAACTTATTAATTTGACAAATTTATTTAAGAATAATTGTAATTTGGGGGACTTATTTAAAAAGGTTAGCACTGTATAACCATTATAAGAAAAACTTTCATTTGTAATAACTACACAATAATAATTAATTCATACATTTCTTTTTAAGAAATCTTATTTTACAATTTTATTCATTAACACATAATTTTACTATTCAAAAAAAATTTCAAAACTTAAGACATATACCTTTACGTGTAAAGCATGTATATTATACTAGTTCATGAAAAGAAGAGGATTTGAAAGAAGAATATCACCTTCAAAGCAAATGGGAAATGTTATACTTTGCACGTACACATTATTTGGACTTCCTTGGTTCTATAATAAGACTTCCCCTTATTGAAGCCACAACACATGGTAAAAACAAACATTCATATGGGTAAGTTTCCAACTGCACCTAAATGCTGCCTATGCTTTCTTTTTTCGAAACATGTTTATGGCTTTTGATTTTCAGTCAATATCCACCATTTTTTTGAAAGTTTTAGCAATGTTGAATCTAGATTGCTTTTATCACTGCTACTCTAAATCTCAATCTTCTTCTTTTATTTTTTGTCATATACTTAAATTTGATAGGTTAAGTAAAAGCAATCTTGATTCCTTTTATTTAATAACTTAGTTTGGAATTTTTTTGGAGGATCCAACGTAGAATGAGATATTTTAGGTTAGTTTGATGCTCTCTAATAATAAAGGGTATAGATTTATAAATCTATGGCATTTACTATCAAATTTATTTTTTGGGAATATAATAATTTAGGATAAATTATAATATTGGAGTTTTTTTATTAAATGAAGAGCGACAAAAATGTTTGCACTTTAGAGGATATATTACTAAATCTCACTCCAGTGATA
This sequence comes from Asparagus officinalis, assembly GCF_001876935.1. Lineage (NCBI taxonomy): Eukaryota > Viridiplantae > Streptophyta > Magnoliopsida > Asparagales > Asparagaceae > Asparagus > Asparagus officinalis. The sequence goes on along the minus strand of NC_033801.1, from coordinate 69,039,953 downwards.
TCAAGGCCTTTTGTTATACCTCTTGATTCAAAGTTTGTGCTTATTTTGCTAGCAAAGAGGACGAGGGGCTTGATATTTTAACTATTGCGTCCAGCGGAAGCGGACTCAATCCACAACAACTCGGTAAGCAACGAACAAAGAACACCACAAGCACAATTCACAATGAAACGATCAAAACCAATAAAAAACATAGAGATTTGTGTGGTTCGGCAAGTTGCCTACGTCCACGGGGAGAGGATGAAGAGATTTTACTATATGGAGGAGAAACACAATGGGTTACAAATCTCAAACAATAACAAAACCCTAACCTACAAGATCTCATTCCCTTACAAAAATCTCCCTCTCAAAGTGCTCAAATAACTCTCTTTTCTCTAATTAAAAACCCTAACAAACGTGTTTCTATTTATATAAAAACCTAAATCCAAAATAGGCTAGGAAACAATTCGACCCAATAACCCGCTATCGGTCGACTGATGAAGCCTCATCAGTCCACTGGTAGGTGTTCATCAGTCGACTGATGAAGGCTCATCAATCGACTGCCTAGTGTGATTTTACAGTTCTTGCATGCATGCTATAGGTTGACTGATCACACCCATCAGTCGATCGACCAGAGTATCGGTCGACTGATCACACCTATCAGTCAACTGATCAGAGTGTTTCCTGTAGCTGTTTTTTCATGCGATTTTCACCTCTTACAACAATTCTCCACATCAGCGAAGTGTTTCCAAAACTGAGTCGATACCAACACAAGCACTAATGCGTCGTCTCTCCAAATCCAGTTGCACCAACGTGGTTGCCTATGTACCCTCTCTCCTAAGGGATCAAGCCGCCTATAGTTCATCCAAATGGCATTGACAGGCCTCAACAAGCATGAATTTACAACAAGTTTCTACAATGATAGAACTTGTTGGTAGGGACCACCTTCATGAGCATATCTGTTGGATTATCTTTTGTGTGAACCTTCACAAGCTTCACATCCCCATCTTCAAGAACATCCCGAACAAAGTGATAGCGAACATTAATATGCTTCGTCCTCACATGAAAAACTTAATTTTTCGCCAAATAGATAGCACTCATGCTATAACAATGAACAGTGACAAACTGTTGCAAAACACCAAGGTCTTTCAAACGTTCTCAAAGCCAAATTGCCTCCTTAACAGCCTCTGTAATTGCCATGTACTCTGCCTCTGTCATCGATAAAGAAACTATAGACTACAAGGTGCATCTCTAACATACCGGCGCACGGGTCAAAGTGAACACATACTGCGGCGTCGACCGTCACTTATCTAAATCTCCACTATAGTCAGAATCTACGTATCAAATACATAACTGCCTACCACTAGTGTCCCGCTCGAACATCAAACCAACATTGAGAGTACCTTGAATGTACCTCAAAATCCACCTCACGGCATCCCAATGACCCGGACCTAGGTCATGCATGTATCGTGAAACCATGCTAACTGCCTGTGATAGATCTAGCCTCGTACATACCATTGTGTACATTAAAGTTCCTACTGTGCTCGCATAAGGAGTCTTCGATATCAACTCTCTATCTTTAACTGACTTCAATGAGAGATAAACTGAAAGCTTCAAATGGGCTCCCAAAGGTGCACTGACTGGATTCGTCTCCATACTAATATTGAATCACTGTAACACCTTTTATAAATAAACCATCTTTGTTAAACAAATTCTGCTCTTATATCTATCTCTGCCGATCTCCATCTCCAAGATGCACTTTGCTTCACCCAAATCCTTCATCTCAAACTCGCTTGAAAGCTGTATCTTCAATTCATCTATGGCAAATCTTAAAATAAAGCAACCAACATATCATCGACACAAAGCAACAAATAATTGTACGCACCTCCATGAAGCTTATGATAGTACACACAAGAATTAAACTGACTCATAATATATGATTTACTAATCATAAATCCATCAAATTGCCTATATCACTCTCTTGGAGATTGCTTCAACCCGTATAGTGACTTCTTCAATCTACAAACCAAATTTTCCTTCCCTGCAGCTCGAAACCTCAATAGCTGAGTCATATAAATTTTTTCATCAAGATCACCATGAATAAATGTCGTTTTTACATCCAATTGATCCAATTCTAAACCATACTATGCTACCAAAGCTAGTAAGATCTGAAAAGAAGAGTGCTTCACCACTAGAGAGAAGATCTCATTGTAATCAATACATTCTTTCTGTGCATAACCCTTTAATACCAACCTAGTTTTGGATCTCACTGGAGTGCCCTGAATGCCCTCCTTCTTGGTATACACCCATTTACAACCAATCGCCTTCCGCCTTTTTAGAAGCTCGACAAGCTCATATGTGTCATTCTTCTGAAGAGTCTCCATCTCTTCCCGTATAGCTTCCTACCACATATCAGCCTCTGAACTCTGTTCAACCTCTCTGAAGGTAGTAGGAGCCATCTCATCCACACTCTCCATTAAAAGTGTATAAGCAACCACTATATCTGTATACCTTGTTAGCAACCGTATGTCTCTCCTAGGTCTCTGAACTGCAATAGAATCCTAAACTTGAACTGTCGGTCCCTAATCCTACTCTGCTGTACCTGTATCCTTCAAATCATCACTATACTCTCTTGGCTTTACCTCAGTTAGCACTCTAATAGATACATTCTCATCCGGACTCTGTAGACCTACATCAATCTCCACCATCTGCGATGTCTCCTCTGTCGGGGTGCTCTCCACCCGATGAGAGTTAGGAGACTACAAGAGCGAAGCCTCATCAAATGTGACATCTTTGCTCAGCATAATCTTCTTCTCAACTGGATTACAAAGCTTGTATCCTTTAACTCCACGTTTGAAACCCATAAATATCACCTTTCTAGCTCGAGGTTTCAATTTATCAGCTTTGACATGATAAAATGCAGGGCATCCATAAATCTTGAGATGATCTGGTAGTTGTTGTGCTAGCTCTTCCGATCTACATCTCCATTGGAGTCTTTTCCTCTATCACAAATGAAGGTATCCTATTAATAAGGTGGCTCGCATATGTAAGTGCCTCAGCCTAAAAGATCTTCGATAAACCACTCTGTGATAACAAACATCGGATCTTCTCCAGTAAAGCCTGATTTAACATCTTTGCCACCCCATTCTGCTGTGGTGTATGACTAACTATGAAGTGTCTCTCTATGCCCTCGTGTCGATATAGCTACTAAAAGGGGGTCAGATGTGTACTCTTCACCGTTGTCAGATCTCAATGTCTTGATCATTCTCCATGTCTATAGTTCCAATCATCTCTTCCACTCCACAAATATCTCTAGGACTTTACTCTTCTACTTCATGGTGTACACTCAACAAGTCCTAGAATAGTCATCTATAAACGTGATGAACCAATATCGACCACCAAGTGATGCTGTCTTAGTAGGACCCCATACATTAGTGTGGCAATGTAGTCCATGATGTCAGTTGTTCTATGAATGGCTCTCCTGAACTTTACTTTAGTCTTCTTGCCAAGAATACAATGCTCACATAATTTAATTTCTCCCACTCTTGGCTTCTTTCAATAATCTATGCTTGCACAATGTCTGTATTGACTTTTTCTCTGCGTGCCCAAGTCTAAAGTGCTAAAGTCTACTAACATCCGCCTCTGAAACTACTAAAATTACCTGGCTAATAACGGTACTTCCCTTTAGATAATAGAGATTTTTGTTGCGGACCACTTTCATCACCACCAATGATCATTTAGTAACTTCGGCTACAATATTCTCGAAAGTTACATTAAATCCCTTTGCCTCCAAAGCTTCAAAAGAAATAAGATTTTTCTTCAGCTAAGGAACAAACCTTACTTCATTCAACTCTCTAACAACTCCATAGTGCATCCAAATTCTGATGATACCTATCCCACAAATACCACAGGATTGGTGGTTTCCCATGACCACCACACCCCCATCGAGTTTCTCAAAAGATATAAACTAATCTCTCTAGGGAGTCACATCATAAGTAGCACTAGAATCGAGCATTCAATTTGATGCTTCCGCATGGTTAATCTCTGGAGTAATCAATAGCGAAAAGCAAGAATTATCAGAATTGTTACCACTCTTAGCAACATTCACCTTACTAACATTCCTGCCCTTATTCTTGCTATTCTCCTTCTCTCTCAGCTTCAGATAATCTTGTTGGACGGGGGTGATTAGGGTCTTAAGGCTATAATAGTGTAATAAAAATGAGACAAGCAACAAACCACAAAATGAACAACTATAGAAAATGAGATAGAGTTAGAAATCGTTATCCAAGTGACACGCGATGTGTTAACGAGTTTTGGCCCGCTAACCTACGTCCCCGCTCCCTACTCTCGAGGAGAATCCACTACACAAGCCGGTTTGGAAGCCGAAACTTCTTCTACACAACGATCTCCACAAGATCTCACAACTACACAGTTGATCACCACAAGATCTCACTCCCACACAATTGATCTCCACAAGATCAAGCTCTCAACAGTAGTAATGGTGTAAAAAATCTCTCTTTACAACGTCCCTATGGTAAGGAGAAAGATTACACTGAAGTTGGGAAGTAAAACTGAAAATAGAGGAAAATTAGGTTTTGAAAGTTTGCTCTCAGGAAAACAGATCTCTGATATTTTCAAAATGTTTTGGGACACTTGAAGAATAAGGAGCATAGGGGGTTTAAAAAGGAGAAAACATAGCAGCTTAAACCCATACCCAAATCCCCCAAAACCTGAAAAAATCGGTGCCTGAAATCTGTACCAAAAAGACCGTTTGAATAAGCGGCGGTCGACCGTGAAAATCTCACGGTCGACCGCGAGCTACTTTCGAGGTTTACTAAATTTCCAAAAACTATTATGATCGACCGTGACGGTCGACCGTGGGAATTTTCGAGCCAACAGTCGACCGTGGCGGTCGACCGTGAAAGTTTCTACTGCCTACCCAGAAAAGAACACAGGCGCGGTCGATCGCGAACTGATACACATAGACACTGTTTTTGAAATTTGTTTTTGACTCTATAAAAAACTTGTGAAACTTGTAAAATATTTTGTTTTTGAAATTTGTTTCTGACTCTATAAAAAACTTGTAAAACTGAAATTTGTTTTTGAAATTTGAATGACTTCCAAAAATTGTGAAACTTTGTAAAATATTTTAACACTAAAAACAAATTGTTTAGAAAAGGAATTTTGCAAATAAGTCCTCATACTTGTGAAAAATGATATTTTGTCAAAACGCTTAAAAGTATAAGTATGAAAATGTGTGTGTGATATCCCAATAACTTCAAGTGAAATCTAAAACTACTTGCCTACATTCTAGCACTAGAGAGAAAATAAAAACTAGCTAATATCCTCACATAGAATTATAATTCTTTGAGTCTTGATATAGCTTGAGTTGATGAAGCTTCTCATTGTATTTATTGTTCTTGAATTAACATTGCTTCATCACTATACCTCCTCCTCCTTTGGATATCATTATTGTAGCTCATATTCTATCCAATCCTCCATGCATGGTACTAACAAGCTTGATATATATATTAACTACAATATCACTCAATAAGCAATTAGTACCGATAATGATGGTTGTAAAACATCATCAAAACATAGGGGCTAACAATTTTCCCCTTTTTGATGATGACAACCAACCATTTTATAGGAACAAAATAAATATAGCTTATAGATAGTAGCTCCCCCTTACTATGTGCACAAATGAGGAGATTTTTCTCCCCCTTTGTCACCATCAAAATAGGGTAAAAAAAATGTAAACAAAAATACATGTGAAATGCAATTAATCAACCAAGCAAGTAGAATTTTCACATAGTGCATAAACCCAAACCATTTCTTATGCGACAAAAATCATCTTCACTAAGAGGCTTGGTAAAGATGTCCGCTAATTGAGATTTTGTGTCAAAAAACACAAGCGAAACATCTTGCCTCTCTACATGATCGCGTAAGAAATGATGGCGCACATCAATATGCTTAGTTTTATAATGTAAAACCGAATTTTTTGAAATATTAATAGCACTAGTGTTATCACAAAAAAATTTTATATTTTAAAAAACCAAATCATAGTCAACTAAACTTTGTTTCATCCACAAAACTTGGGCACAACATAAGCCGACGGCAATGTATTCCATTTTCGTAGTGGACAAGGCAACACAATTTTATTTCTTAGAAGCCCAAGAGACAAGAGAATTACCCAAGAATTGACATGTACTGCTCGTACTCTTGCGATCTACCTTACAACCGACAAAGTTGGCATCATAAAAACCATATAGATCAAAAGAGGTGCTTTTAGGATAAAATAAACCAAGATCAATAGTTCCATGCACATATTTAATAATTCTCTTAACCGCAATCAATTGAGATGCTTTAGGAGAAGCTTGAAAACGTGCACATGCACACAAACTAAACATGATATCGTGTCTACTAGCGGTGAGATAAAGAAGACTACCTATCATACCTCAGTATAGTTTTTGGTCTACATCCTCACCACTATCATCTGCATCAAGCTTGATACTTGTACTCATGGGAGTTGGTGCATGTTTAGAGTTCTCCAAATTGAATTTCTTCATTAATTCTCTAGCATACTTGTTTTAAGAAATGAATATCTCATCCTTAGTTTGCTTGACTTGGAGCCCGAGAAAGAATGTGAGCTCTCCCATCATGCTTATCTCAAAATGATCTTGCATAACTTTAGAAAAATCATTGTAAAGAGATTCATTAGTAGCACCGAAAATGATATCATCAACATATATTTAAACTAAAATGAAATCATTTTTCCTTTTTCTCACAAAAAGAGTATTATCAAATTTTCCTTTAGAAAAATCATTTTCAAGAAGAAAACTAGAGAGGCGAGCATACCAAGCTCTAGGAGCTTGTTTCAACCCATATAAAGCTTTTTGAACCCGGTAAACATGATTAGGAAATGCATGATCTATAAAACCGTGGGGTTGCTTAACATATACTTTCTCTTCTATAAAACCATTTAAAAAAGTACTTTTAACATCCATTTGAAACAATTTGAAATCTTTAAAGCTTGCAAAAGCCAAAAACATCCTAATTGATTCTAACCTTATAACCGGTGCAAATGTTTCATAATAGTCTATGCCCTCCTCTTGATTGTATCATTGGGCAACCAAATGAGCTTTATTTCTAGTAATAATGCCATGTTCATCAAGTTTGTTTCTAAAAACCTATTTTGTTCCAATTACACTAGCATTGTTAGGTCTAGGAACTAGTTTCCAAACATCATTTATTCGAAAATTGTTTAGTTCATCATGCATAGCTAAAACCCAAAATTCATCATTTACAGCATCATTAATCTTTTTAGATTCTAATTGAGATAAGAAAGCAACATTACCACACTCACTCAAAGCCTTTGAGCGAGTTAGAACCCCTTGTGAAGGATTCTCAATGATTTGCTCTTTTGGATGACTTGGTGCAAATTTCTATTCTATGGGGAGTTCTTCTTGTTCTTTCTCTTGAATGTTGTTGCTATCCCCATCCTTTTGAACATCTATTGAGCGTGTTTCATTTATTTGCAAAAATTCCAATCCCCCCTCAATATCATCATCATCTTTCTTAGGAAAACCAACTTGTAAACCAATATTAGTCTCATCAAAAGTAACGTTTATAGATTCTTCAACAACAAGAGTTCTTTGTTGAAAACCCTATAAGCCTTACTTCGAGGTGCATATCCTAGGAAAATGCCAATATCAATTTTAGAATCAAATTTATCATGGTTATCTTTTGTATTTAAAATAAAATATTTACAACCAAAGATGCGAAAATATCCAATAAAAGGAGTTTTGCCATAAAATAGTTCATAAGGAGTTTTCTTAAGCTTTGGTATAATCAAAACACGATTTAAAACATGACAAGCCGTACTGACGGCTTCCGTCCAAAAATACATAGGCAAATCAAAAGAATTTAACATAGTTCGTGCCATCTCTTGTATGGTGCGATTTTTCCGTTCAACAACACCATTTTGTTGTGGTGTTCTTGGAGCGGAAACCACATGAGTTATGCCACGATGCGCAAAAAAATCATAAAAAGAGATATTTTAAAATTCACCACCATGATCACTTCTTATTTTAACAACTTTCAAATCTTTTTTATTTTCAATTCTTTTAACATGATTCAAAAATTCTTCAAAACATTCATCTTTACTTGCAAGAAAGATTGTCCTTGTAAAACGAGAAAAATCATCAATGATAACAAAAACATAGTGTTTTCCTCCAAGAGAGGTAACACGCATAGGACACAGGCACTATTTTTGACCGTGGCTATTGACCGTGGGAATTTTCTAGCCGACGGTTAACCATGACGGTCGATTGTGAAAGTTTCTGCTTCCCACTCAGAAAAGAACACAGGCGCGGTCGACCGTGGCAGTCGATCGCGAACTGATACACACAGACACTATTTTTGAAACCTATTTTTGACTCTATAAAAAATCTGTAAAATATTTGAATGACTCCTAAAAATTATGAAACTTTGTAAAATGTTTTTAACACTAAAAACAAATTGTTTAGAAAAAGAATTTTGTGAATAGGTTCTCATACTTGTGAAAAATAATATTTTGTCAAAATGCTTAAAAGTATAAGTATGAAAATGTGTGTGTGATATCCCAATAGCTTCAAGTGAAATCTAAAACTACTTGCCTACAT